>NC_091152.1:23124843-23319843 GCF_040958095.1 Procambarus clarkii
CCAACATGTTATCTCACATTAAGAAATGGATGGCGCGAGGGAAGATAAGAGGCCCCTCACCCTCTACCAGACGCTCTTGAGCCCCCCTAGAGCTGGCACTGTCACTGCAGGCGTGGCACCTGGCACTGGTGTCACGCTACATTGTCACTGCAGGCGTGACACCTGGCACTGGTGTCACGCTACATTGTCACTGCAGGCGTGGCACCTGGCACTGGTGTCACGCTACATTGTCACTGCAGGCGTGGCACCTGACACTGGTGTCACGCTACATTGTCACTGCAGGCGTGGCACCTGACACTGGTGTCACGCTACATTGTCACTGCAGGCGTGGCACCTGGCACTGGTGTCACGCTACATTGTCACTGCAGGCGTGGCACCTGACACTGGTGTCACGCTACATTGTCACTGCAGGCGTGGCACCTGACACTGGTGTCACGCTACATTGTCACTGCAGGCGTGGCACCTGACACTGGTGTCACGCTACATTGTCACTGCAGGCGTGGCACCTGGCACTGGTGTCACGCTACATTGTCACTGCAGGCGTGGCACCTGGCACTGGTGTCACGCTACATTGTCACTGCAGGCGTGGCACTTGGCACTGGTGTCGCAATATCATCAGCTGAAGATGTGTCACCTGGCACTGGTGTCACAATATCTGAAAATGTCACCTGGCACTGGTGTCAAAATATCATCTGAAGATGTATCACATGGCACTGGTGTCAAAATATCATCTGAAGATGTGTCACATGACACTGGTGTCACAATATCTGAAAATGTCACCTGGCACTGGTGTCAAAATATAATCTGAAGATGTCACATGGCACTGGTGTCACTATCAGCTGAAGATGAAGATGTGTCACCTGGCACTGGTGTCACTATCAGCTGAAGATGTGTCACCTGGCACTGGTGTTACAATATCTGAAGATGTGTCACCTGGAACCGGTGTCAATATCAGCTGAAGATGTTTCACCTGGCACTGGTGTCACTATATCATCTGAAGATGTGTCACCTGTCACTGATGTCATAATATCATCAACTGAAGATGTGTCACTTGGCACTGGTGTCACCTCTCAGTTTTAGACACAATCTGGGAAAGGACTGACATGCAAGTTACCATATTACAGTAAATAATATACAGTAAAAGTAATACTGTAGATCGTAACATTATAATGATCAGACCTTATATGCCTAATAATCTAATAAAGGATGTAACTAAAAATGCCATCATACACTGAGGGAACCCCAGGGGGGAATGCAACACCCCAGCCCACCACCCAATAGGGCCCGCCCTATCCCCCAGCACAAACCCTTCCTTGCCCCTGCACAATGCCCATCATGAAACCCAAATCATTCCCCCTCCCCTTACCCCAAGTAGCCCCTGCTTTCCCAGCCCCTGGTCTTCTCCCTGTCCCAAGCAGGCCTGAGCAAGACCAAAGCCCTCTATCCCCCACTCCATCTCCATCCAAACCCCTGTCAACTACACCGCAGGAGGGCGTGCCCTCTCCCCAAGCAATCCCTGCTCCCTCACCCCCAGGACTTCTTCCTGCCCCAAGCAGGCCTGAGGAAGACCTAAGCCCTCCATCCCCCACTCCACCTCCCCCTGAACCCCTGGCAACTACCTCACAGGAGGATGAGCCTACCCAAGTAGCAATGACCATAGAACAACCTCCTACAGTTGTGGGGAGTGAGGGTGAAATTAGATATAAGAAAGTGAGCTTCAAGGTAATGTACTCAAACATTGATGGGATTACCAATAAAGCAAGTGAACTGGTAGAAAAGGTGCTAGAAGAAAACCCTGATGTAATAGGACTAACGGAAACAAAATTGTCAGGAGTCATAACAGATGCAGTGTTTCCAAAGGACTACTATATAGTAAGGAAAGAGAGGGAAGGGAGAGGAGGTGGAGGAGTGGCCCTGCTGATAAGGAAGGACTGGAGTTCTGATGAGATGGAAATTCCGGGCTGTGACGGATTCAGAGATTACATAACAGGAACTATAACAGTGGGTGGACCTAAGATAATAGTGGCAGTCATTTACAACCCTCCCCTAAATGACAGAAGACCTAGACAGGAGTTTGATAGGAACAACATGGCAACCATTAATATAATAGAGAGAGCAGCTTCAGTTGCCTGCAGGAATGGCTCAAGACTCCTAATCATGGGCGATTTCAACCATGAAAAGATAGACTGGGAGAATGGGGACCCACATGGTGGTGCAGATACGTGGAGAGCTAAACTCTTGGAAGTGGCAACAAGGAATTTTCTGAGCCAGCATGTCAAGGAACCCACAAGAGTGAGAGGCGATGATGAACCAGCTGGACTCGACTTGATATTCACCCTGAATGAGTCAGAAATAAGGGAAGTCAAAGTTGAAGCCCCCATAGGAATGAGTGACCACAGTGTACTGACCTTTGAGTACTTGGTGGAGGTAGGGATAACCTATCCAAGGATGGGAGCGGAGGGAAAAAGACTGAATTACCGAAGAGAAAAATATGATCAGATGAGGAACTTCCTCAAGGGAATACCATGGCAAACAGAACTTAGGGACAAGAATGTGCAGGTCATGATGGATTTTGTTACCCAGAAGTGCCAGGAAGCTGCAGACAGGTTTATCCCCGTCCAAAAGGAGAAAAATGAAAAACAACAGAAAAACCCATGGTTCAACCAGGAATGCAAGGTAGCGAAGCAACTGAGTAAAAGAACATGGAGAAACTACAGAAATAACAGAACACCAGAGAGCAGGGATACCCGAGGGCCAGAATTGAGTACCTCAGAGTGAGGAGGGAAGTAGAGAGACAGTTTGAAAATGACATCGCGAGTAAAACCAAGACCCAACCAAAGCTGCTCCACAACCACATCAAGAGGAAAACAGCAGTGAAGGAACAAGTGATGAAGCTGCGAAAAGGGGAGAACAGATACACAGAGAATGACAAGGTGGTGTGTGAAGAACTCAAGATATTCCAGGAGGTCTTCACAATAGAACAAGGAGAAGCCCCTGCACTAAATGAGGCGGCGGCAAACCAAGCAACCTTGGAGGAATTTGACCTCACCAGTGATGAGGTCAAAAGGTGTCTGCTGGAGCTGGATGTGACAAAGGCTGTTGGGCCTGACAGAATCTCACCATGGATACTAAAGGAAGGTGCAGAAGCACTAAGTGTGCCACTCTCTATGGTGTATAACAGGTCACTGGAAACAGGAGACTTACCAGAAAGTTGGAAGACAGCTAACGTGGTCCCAATATACAAAAAGGGTGACAGGCAAGAGGCACTGAATTACAGGCCAGTTTTCCTTAACTTGTATACCAAGCAAGGTGATGGAGAAGATCGTGAGGAAAAGGCTCATAGAGCATCTGGAGGGAAATAACTTTGTAACGCACCACCAACATGGGTTCAGAGATGGTAAATCGTGCCTCACATGTTTAATAGAATTTTATGACCAGGCAACGAAAATTAGGCAGGAAAGAGAAGGGTGGGCAGACTGCATTTTCCTGGATTACCAAAAAGCCTTTGACACCCCATAAAAGGCTGTTAAAAAAGTTGGAGCAACAGGCAGGAGTAAAAGGGAAGGTGCTCCAGTGGATAAGGGAGTACTTAAGCAACAGGAAACAGCGAGTAACGGTGAGGGGGGAGACATCAGAGTGGCGAGATGTCACCAGCGGAGTCCCACAGGGCTCAGTACTTGGACCCATCCTGTTTCTAATATATGTGAACGATCTTCCAGAGGGTATAGACTCATTCCTCTCAATGTTTGCTGATGATGCAAAAATTATGAGAAGAATCAAGACGGATGAAGATAGACAGAGACTACAGGATGACCTGGAAAAACTGGAGGAATGGTCTAGAAAATGGCTGCTAAAGTTCAACTTAGGAAAGTGTAAGGTGATGAAATTAGGCGAAGGGAGCAGGAGGCTGAACACAAGGTATCATCTGGGAGTGGAAATCCTGCAAGAGTCAAATAGAGAGAAGGATCTGGGGGTTGATATCACACCGAACCTGTCCCCAGAGGCCCACATCAAAAGAATATCATCAGCGGCATATGCTAGACTGGCCAACTGTTATAAATGGGAGAGTCTGTACTATGGGGGGTATAGTATAACATGGGTGTAGGGGCAGTAGTTAGAATTAAGAGTTATCAAATATGGGAGATCTCAAAGGCCCGGCCCCCACTAAATCTATAAAAATAACCTTGTAGTGGCTTATTACAGCAATAGTCAGCCTAGAGGTTGATCATAGATCTCCTACACAGGAAAAATGGATACTCCTTTAACTAACCAACTTATTTATTAACCCCTTAACAACCCCCCTTATACATTCACACCAATAACAATAATAATTACTTTACCACACTATCTTACGTTAAAAGCCTTGGTCCACATAAGCAGGATACAAGGTTTACACTGAGAACAAGCTAGGGTAAAGTACTACTGGTTAAGAACTGAAGCTTGATGCAGCTTAGGGTAGTGAGAACACGTGGTACCCTTATACAACACAACACAACACTTAAGGGTACCCAAAACACAGGCAAATACTACCCCCAGGTCTCACCAATCTTTACTACCAGAGTAGGCACACTTACAATACAGGATATACTTAACTTAAGGTAAGGGAAATAAGTAAGAGGAAAGGTGTAACACTGTAAAAGTGTTTGGTTTAGGTTAATACATACATAGAGTACATGAGTCACAGACAAGGATCTGAGAGGCGCCAGTTGTCTGCCTGAGATCTCACACCTCTAACCGTTAATGACCCCAAGTGACCTGAGGTCAGATCATGATAATTTCACCTTGCTTCCGCTAAGCGTATAATTGGAGCCAGATAGCCTCCGGCACTACCAAGCCACTCCTTAAACGTCGGCATGTTTGAAGGCTACCCGGCTCCAATTATACGCTTAGCGGAAGCAAGGTGAAATTATCATGATCTGACCTCAGGTCACTTGGGGTCATTAACGGTTAGAGGTGTGAGATCTCAGGCAGACAACTGGCGCCTCTCAGATCCTTGTCTGTGACTCATGTACTCTATGTATGTATTAACCTAAACCAAACACTTTTACAGTGTTACATCTCCCCTTCTCCCCGAAAATAAAGTTTTTGCAACACTGCTAAAGCAAGCTAGCTGTGTGCGACAACTTTATTAACGAAAAGAATACATCCTAGCTAAACAAATATACATCATCCTACTCTAAAAAATGAAATATGTAGACAGACGTCCATTGTCTCTGGCTGGGCGACGTCACTGCTTGGTCTTGTAGATAATCCTGTACCACATTTCTTCAACACAACGACTCCAGTCTGTCCCACCAACATCGGTCTACCCAGGACGGACCCCAATGGACCCCAGGTCGCTTGTCAAAGACCCATGGGAGGAGGAAGAGAGAAGAAAGAAGAGAGAAGAAAGAAGAGAGAAGAAGGAAGAGAGAAGAAAGAAGATAAGACAAGCTGAGTGAGACATGATACCTAGTGTCCCTTGCTGGTGTCAGCATCATTGCATGGAGCGTAATTGCAAGACAGGATCGTTTGCCTTAACTGGCCGCCCCTCCTGCAAGCATGTTGCTCTGTTGAGTGATTCTTCCTGTGTCATGCGGACTTGATGTGGCTGTCAGAAGTAGCTCTCTGAAGGAGGCGTGCTGGAGCAACAGGGAGGAAGAAGAGTAGGATGGGATTTCTACTGTTGGCAACTATATGAAGGTCTCGAAACTTGTAGTCCCTATAGCTGTGAAGAACCCCAATATACGTCTCTCATGGTGACTGACGTAGGGCCAATTACAGATCAGCTGGGACAACCGAATTCCACGGTCCTGTGCTCAGTTCAAGTAGTAACGGCTTTCGGGTTGACCAAGTGTTGTTGTGCGTTCACGACGGAGAAGCGACGGAGGCAGTTGTGTTGAAGAGGAGCCTAATTGATCGTGCAGCTAATCACATTAAAAATCTTCCCCTATGCAACATATTGTTACTTTACTCGTTCTCAGGATAGTTAATCTTATAACAATGTTATACTTAATCCACAACAAGCTCAAGAGTCTGAATGCTTGTGAGCAACAAGATTCGTCCTACGTTTGGCAGGGAAGATAAGAACAAAGACACGTCGACTTGCGTCTTGCTAATCTAACGTAGCTTATTTAGTTCAATTTGACCTCTGGTTTCCACTTGAGGAACCCAGGGTCGTAACATAAGAACTGCCTTTAGAAACTTGTGTAAGGAATCTTTCAGAACCCTGTATACCACTTATGTAAGACCAATCCTGGAGTATGCAGCTCCAACCTGGAGTCCATACCTAGTTAAACACAAGACAAAGTTAGAGAAGATTCAGCGGTATGCCACCAGGCTCGTCCCGGAACTGAGAGGATTGAGCTATGAGGAAAGGCTAAAGGAGCTGAACCTCACATCCCTGGAAAACAGAAGAGTAAGGAGAGACATGATAACCACCTACAAAATTCTCAGGGGAATTGACAGGGTGGACAAAGACAAACTCTTCAGCACGGGTGGGACACGAACAAGGGGACACAGGTGGAAACTTAGTACCCAGATGAGCCACAGACGTTAGAAAGAATTTTTTCAGTGTCAGAGTAGTTAATAAATGGAATGCACTAGGAAGTGACGTGGTGGAGGCTGACTCCATACACAGTTTCAAATGTAGATATGATAGAGCCCAGTAGGCTCAGGAATCTCTACACCAGTTGATTGACAGTTGAGAGGCGGGACCAAAGAGCCAAAGCTCAACCCCTGCAAGCACAATTAGGTGAGTACACTAAGTTAACAAAACAAATACAATTCCAGAGCAAGAGTGCTCTCTAAGATCTGGACAGCGAGTGTTGGTTTAGCTCGTTACTCCTGCACATTGGCTTTGAAATTAAACAATGCCCATGAGGTTAAATAGCAAACTTTCAACTTTATTTTAAGGGTATTTATATCCATATCGGGTGATTCGTTTACTAAATATTGGGCTTATATATACATATCCTTTATATAGTAGATAATCAAACACACACCTAGGTGTTCAGCTGTATTCTGGCTTCAGTTGTGCATCGTTGCATCTTTAGTTCATGAACACGAGAGGTAGCAAAAAGTCTGGAGTTGATTCTAATAATTTAATTTGCATTTTAAATGTCTCAATATGAGGACCATCAGAATAAATTGATCAAAGACATTGCGAAAACTTATAAGTCAAAATATATTGTTCGGCAAATGCATCAGGCTGCAAGCAGCGTATCTAACCATCCCTGGATGACCACACCACCAACCAGGAGGGCTGGCCGCCTGGTCAGAAATCGAGTCATGGGGACATAGATCCCTGGAATCAATTCAAGGTAACCACAAGATGAGGCAAGAAATCGCTGGTGAATTTAGCAATAACAAACGACCTGGTAGAGCAGTTGTAACACACTCGCCTTGAGTTCGAGTCCTGGCCAAGAAGGACTGACTACGTGCTTGTTACGGACCCGAGCCCAGCGTTGTAGCAAGGAGCTGTGACAACGCCATCTGTGAGTCAGCTCCCGAATCCCCCTCCAAATGGACGACGCCATCTAGCGAGGGCGGGATATACCGGCCACAGGGGCTGGTTTACCGTCTTAATCAGCTCGTAACGTAGCTGCTGCTGACCTCTGGTGAGGTGGCGCTTAGACAGCAACGCCATCTATGGAGTGGATAGGTGGGCGTTTGTGTCTAAGCCTGTAAGTGAGGTGCCCTAGAGTGTCCCTAGTACTAATGACGTGTCTGATTACAGAGTTGATCTGGGACTGCTGTAATGGATGATGGATCAGTCTACCCAAGGCAGCCAAAGTCTCTCCATGTGTTTGCTGCAGAAGCTGTGAGTCACCCCCGGACGAACACTGTTGAGTGTGTTAGCCTGCCTGTGATGTGGCAGTACCAGGAATCGTCTTATCTGGGGGCTGGCTGGTGGAAGAGACTACCCACTGTGGTGCGGAGAGAGGAGAGTGATCTGCGGAATCACACGAGGCTCCTGCCTAGGGCTCGCAACCCTAGTATCGATCGTGGAGTGGCCTACACAGTGGAGCTGATCGGAACCTGCCAGCTACAGGCTGGATTTGTGGTTGAAGGCCTCCACGACGGTGCACCCAGTGGGACTGTGATTTGGCTGGCCTGTGGCCGGGGTAGATTCGCCGAGAGAATCTGAGGATTCATCGTGGGCCACAAAGAAGAGAACCAGGGCTACTCGTGAGCACCGTGGAGCATCTTGTGTCTTCAGAGGAAGACTAATCTGTATATAATAAGTGTAGTTATAGCAGCCCCGTGTGTGACTGATATATTTATGGTGGTGGTAGCAATATATATACAAAAGCAGTGCATTTGTATCCCTTCCCCTTTAATTTAACTTGCGTTACAGAACGCACCCCTTGAAAGCCACTACTAGCTTGGGGCCGGATACCCAAACTCTAATAACATCAAAAAGAACCCAGTTGCGACCCAATAGGGCCGTAACATAATTGGCATCCCCAGCGGGATCCGACCCCTTGTCAAGTATGTTTGACAGGGGTGGTGAAGTAGCGCAATCCCCTGTAAGTAATTCCCCGTGTGTAACTATTAGGACATTATACGTCCTGTGCGGTGCTCGGAGTGATTCAGTGCAATATTGTAGAGTGCGGTGCTCGCTGTGATTAAGTGCAATATTGCGTAGTGCGGTGCCCGGTGTAATTACGTGCAATATTGGCAAGTGCGGTGTTAGGTGCGATAAAGTGCAATATTGACGTAGTAAAGTGCTCGGTGCGTTAAGTGCTAAAGTGAAGCGGTGTGTTAAGTGCTAGTGTTCCATCTAAGTGACAATGGCAGAAAAAGCGACCATCGCCGATCAGGACGATGTTCAGGCCTTTCTGAACAGGGAGGACTGTCTTGCCAGATTAAAATATCTGGGAAAACAGGAACTTGTACTAGTGAGTGCCTACCTGGAGATCAAGATACGTGCCAGTGATTCCCGTGTGGAGATCTTGTCCAAGGTTCACCGGCATTTGAAGGCCGAGGAGAAACAGGAAAGCGAGGCACAAATTACAAAAGAAAGTGAGGAAGTAGCTTCCACTGAAAAGGTAGATAAGGGCAGTGACATTGAAAGCGATGCAGGTGAGCTGAATATAAGCTTTCTAACTGTCAAAATGCGTGCCTTGGAAATAAATCGCAAGATAGAATGGAAGAAATTAGAATTAGAACGAGAATTAAAAGATAAAGAAATGGAGATGAGGCGTTTAGAATTAGAAGAAAGGAAAGAAGAGCGAGAAAGAGAACGTGAGAGACAAGAGCGAGAAAGAGAACGTGAGAGAGAAGAGCGAGAAAGAGAGAGAAGAACGAGACAAGCAAGAATGACGAGACAGAGAGGAAAAAGAGAGAACATGAGCTAGAAGTATTGCGATTAGGCGGTGGGAGGCAAACAATGGAAACGAGTAGTTTCGATCCGGTAAGGAACATCAAAATGGTCCCGAAGTTCAACGAGAAGGAAGTTTCGAAGTTCTTCGCAGCCTTCGAGAAGGTCGCAGCCTCTTTGGAATGGCCAAAGGAGAATTGGGCCATCATGATACAGTCTGTCTTGACTGGGAAGGCCCAAATCGCTTACTCCACGTTGTCCCTTGATGACTCCGGCGACTACGACAAGGTGAAGAAGGTAGTGCTCATGGCTTACCAATTGGTACCTGAGGCTTACAGGCAGAAGTTTAGAAACCTGAAAAAGATCTCGGAGCACACGTTCACTGAATTCGCAACAATCAAGGAACGGCTTTTCCAAGCGTGGTGTGCCTCTCGGAAGGTGGAGACCAAAGAAGACCTTGAGCAGCTCATACTGTTAGAGGACTTCAAAGACTGTTTGTCTGGAGATCTGAAGACGTACCTAGAAGAGCAGCAGGTGGAGACCTTGAGTGCGGCAGCCACCATGGCTGAGGAATACATCTTGACACATAGGTCTTCCACTAGGTATGTCCCGAGAAATTACCCACGTCTGTTTGGCAAGCCTCGTCAGGAAGAGGAAAGACCCGTCCCACAAAGCGCTGTGAAGACGCCCCCAAGTAGCCCTCGAAGGACTAGTCCTAACAGTCCGAAACACCGAAGTCCGAGGAGGAATATGGTGTGTTGGACTTGTGGGCAGAAAGCTCATGTAGCTGCTATGTGCCAAGGCAGAAGAGGTAGCGGCCCTCGTAGGGAGGTGATGTTGATGAGCTGTGTGACACCACCAGTAGGAAGCCAGTCTATGACTAGTCAGGAAGAACCAGGATTGTTTGCCCCTCACACTTCAAGCGGGTATGTATCGAGTGATCATACTGGTAGATCTGTTGTAGTGCTCAGAGATAGTGGAGCAGCCCAGTCCCTGATCGTGAGAAACTCGTTACCCGAGGGAGTGAGTGTGGACGGGAGACAAAAGGTTGTCCTGGTTGGGTTTCCTAGGATGCGGTATGTTGCCCCCTTAGTGCCGATACATCTAGACTCGCCTTACTTCAGCGGCACATGTGCGTATTGGAGCAACGATCATCCCAAGATTGTGGACGAGTCAGCCGGAACAGCAAGGTCCGAGGTAACAGCAGACATTGGTAATATCCAGGTACAGACAGACATGGAATTAGATAACGTGTTTAATCCTTCCTCTCGCCTACAGGTTGACAGTATTCTAGCAGTCTCTCCTGATTCTTCTCCCAACAAGGAACATGAGGTTAAGGAGGCAGAAGCGACTGAGCGAGAAGAGAGGCCTCGTGTACAAGCACCCACGGATACCCAAGAGTCTGGAGTGAAGGCGGACGAGTACTTGCGGTATGGCAAAGTACAATGTATACTGAACCGGCCAGAGATACCCCAGACGTCAGAGGTATGTGAGGTATGTGCGAAGGTTATAGTGCCCTCTTCGATCCAAACCAGGCTAATGGATATAGCCGGCTATGGACATTACAGGCTCAGGAAGCTTATCCCTCGGTTGGCCATATGTTTCTTAGCAGTATTTTGTCTTCTTCCCGTGTGTGTTCTCAGTAAGGACCAGTGGACGACCCGACAGATGATGGCTCCCATGAACATCGCGAAGAGATCCCAGGGATTGGAGACTTGCACTGTGAGTGTTGCAGTCAAAGAAGGGACCTGGAAGGTGATGGTAGATACAGGAGGTATGAGATGTGATATTATGAGTGACTGTTTCCGACAGGTTGACACCCCCCCCGCGTGATTGCTGAGCCTGGATTCAGCGTTATACGGAACGTTGGTCGACCTGACGGTGGCAGAGCGAATACCATCTGCGGTGTACAAGCAGCTCTGTTGGGACTAGGTGTGGGCCTAGTAGAGGCGTATGCTGTGAGTACTGATTTAACTATCGCTGTCACTCTAAATTATCAGACCCCTGTATTCCAGGTTCCCGTCTCCCTGAAGGACTACCGGACCGGTACCAGAAATGCCGTCTGTGACCAGCCATCATCGGTGCCACGACACAGGGAGGTGTTGATTCACCCCAGACCGCGTCTATACCGATCCTTACTCGAGGCACGTGAGATTATGCTCCTGATTAACATCTCGGTGAGGTTGTATGAAGGCACATCAGGCAGGTCATTGCCTTCCATCTGCAAGTTTCCTTTGTGCCAGAGTTTCTTATTAGGACAGTTCTGTGGACAAGACATCCTCGCCACTCCAGTTCATAGTGTACGTGAGTCCGTTTGGAGTTATACCCACGTACTAATTTGGTTTGTTTTTTTTCTTTTAGAAACCCAAACCAAATTCCTTTTGGTGGGGAGGTGTTACGGACCCGAGCCCAGCGTCGTAGCACGGAGCTGTGACGACAACACCATCTGTGAGTCAGCTCTCGAAACCCCCTCCAAATGGACGACGCCATCTAGCGAGGGCGGGATATACCGGCCACAGGGGCTGGTTTCCCGTCTTAATCAGCTCGTAACGTAGCTGCTGCTGACCTCTGGTGAGGTGGCGCTTAGACAGCAACGCCATCTATGGAGTGGATAGGTGGGCGTTTGTGTCTAAGCCTGTAAGTGAGGTGCCCTAGAGTGTCCCTAGTACTAATGACGTGTCTGATTACAGAGTCGACCTGGGACTGCTGTAATGGATGATGGATCAGTCTACCCAAGGCAGCCGAAGTCTCTCCATGTGTTTGCTGCAGAAGCTGTGAGTCACCCCCGGACGAACACTGTTGAGTGTGTTAGCCTGCCTGTGACGTGGCAGTACCAGGAATCGTCTTATCTGGGGGCTGGCTGGTGGAAGAGACTACCCACTGTGGTGCGGAGAGAGTAGAGTGATCTGCGGAATCACATGAGGCTCCTGCCTAGGGCTCGCAACCCGAGTATCGATCGTGGAGTGGCCTACACAGCGGAGCTGATCGGAACCTGCCAGCTACAGGCTGGATTTGTGGTTGAAGGCCTCCACGACGGTGCACCCAGTGGGACTGTGATTTGGCTGGCCTGTGGCCGGGGTAGATTCGCCGAGAGAATCTGAGGATTCATCGTGGGCCACAAAGAAGAGAACCAGGGCTACTCATCGTGAGCACTGTGGAGCATCTTGTGTCTTCAGAGGAAGACTAATCTGTATATAATAAGTGTAGTTATAGCAACCCCGCATGTGACTGATATATTTATGGTGGTGGTAGCAATATATATACAAAAGCAGTGCATTTGTATCCCTTCCCCTTTAATTTAACTTGCGTTACGGAACGCACCCCTTGAAAGCCACTACTAGCTTGGGGCCGGATACCCAAACTCTAATAACATCAGAGAAGAACCCAGTTGCGACCCAATAAGGCCGTAACAGTGCTAATCCTTAACTGTTTACCTGTTCACCCAGCAGTAATTGAGTAACTGATTAACCGATAGGCAGGTTGTATTCCAGGGAAAATTAGTGGGAAAGGCTTACCATGTGCTATGGGAAGGGAAAGCTTTCAGCCTGTTAACAAGAGTCGGCAGTCGTTTATTCTTGTAAACACCTGTGAGAGGAAAAAATACTGTAGTCGATGACCGAAGAACACTTTCAATTATGTGAAGAAAAAACAGCGTTGAATATAGTGAAACGCCAATTTCTAGAGGACCCCCAGTGTTTCTCTGATACTATCTTCCCGAGATTGCTTCATATTAAGGTCACATCAGTGGCGGATATTTCAGTTTGGTCTACCGGGATCCAGAGCCAGACCCTAGCCCTCTCACGGAGGTGCAGAGATCAAGGTGTCACCTCCTTGGCATAGAAAATCAACACAGCTCTACAGACAATAGGGGAGATCGCAGAAAATGTGTCCTTGAAAATTGCCATACTAACGCAAACATACTGAACAAGGGATTCTCTAAAACAAGCTCAAAACTCGTTAATACCGATTTCCTCCACCAGGAGGCCCGTCCCTGGCTCCCAGCCGGCTCCTGAAGCCAGTTCTGGACTCGAACATACCCATGATGAACCGACGAACCTGGAGGGCGGAAGATAGGCAGGGAGCCACCCAGGCTCCTCAAGAAATTGGCAATTCATTATTCAATGCTGGGTTTCTGGAGGGAGCACCTTGTGGCTCCCTAAAGCTAATCTAACCACAGAGCACAACGGATAAACCAGGAGAAGCATCAGGCACTTTAGATTAAGAAAACCCAGGCTGGGCAACACAGCCCAAAGCCAAACATCACCGACTGGGCCTAGGAACATTAACCAAATACTGGGTTGCCAGCACTCTCTTTGAATGTCACATATATCGTCCCCCCCCCCCCCCCCTGAGTAACTTCCCAGGACAAATTAGAGAAGACAACAGTCAAAGCCGAGTATTTACGATCATGGACCTGAAGGTAGCCTGCAGGTTGGTTAGACTTTACACTATGAACAAAATTGGAAATGCGAGCCTTGAAACAGGGAACTAAGGAAATGGGAACAACCAGCAAGGCGTCTGCCAAGACAAAACCAGTGGCACACAGGTAGGGGCAAAGAGCCACTATCGAACATAAAAGATGTTGCACCCCAGCCGTACAACCAAGCACTGATGAACAAAGGCCTCTTTGGGAGCCCTCAGACTCAATCTTTCCCAAAACAAAAGGAGACGGCTGCAAATGAACAACATACCAGGACCAAAAGAACAAAACCCTACCTCTGGAGAAGAGCCTGGAGCTTTCCAACCCGACAGCTGGAGGCAAGAACCAACAGGAAAATCATCTTTATAAAAACATCACAAGCTGAAGAGGAAACCATAAACCAAGGTCAGGAAAGAAAAGCCAAAACATGGTCAATGGACCAGGATGGCTCAGGAGCATGAGCAGGCCAGAGGTGGTAAAATGTACAAGACAACTTGCAGAACGGCGCCCCGGTGTCAACACCAAATGCAAGCAACAGCGACCCCATCAAAGCCAAACAGTAAGAGGCAACAGTATTCAGCATAAGATGCCAATTGAGAAATAACCAAGACAAAAAGAGGACAGAATGAACCAAGACAAAAAGAGGAGGACAGAATGAACCAAAACTGAGGACAAGCGATGAAATGACAATGATGAAGGGCAGGCTAGGTCTGAACAGATGGCTGGCTGAGACCAGGTAGTATTTTCCTCTCCCTTCAGTTAAGGGCCAGACTCCTCCCCATTGTACATATTTAGAAGCAGCCTAGTTTTATTTTATAACTCTAAGAAGAAGTAAAGATGCCACAAAGCGAAGACATTTGTGTTTTAAGTCTGAATAGGGAAGAGGCGAGAGAGCGGCTCCACCATAAAATGGCGGATCAACTTAGGAGGGAGGAGATTTTCCCGCCCAAAGATACTCCCGAGGATTTTGGTGCCGGGTTGCAAGAGGTACGTGATTAGTCAGTGGCAGGGGCTTGGCCAGGTGCACCAATCAGAAAGTGCCCTGGGTGCGACATCGGGTGCCCCAGGGCAGGCATGGGAGATTGGTCGTCACTACCCACCAAGAGAGAGAACGAGCAGGTTCATTGCTCCTCGGTCCCTAGCTATGGGGAGAGTAAAGTTTCCAGTTGGACGAATTCTTGAGCAGTTCTCGAGGGACAAAGAGGAGGAGCTTGCCGATGACTTCCGAGGAAGTGTAGAGGAGCCAGTCGGTGAAAGAGGTTCACTAGAGACCCAGTGACGGTGGAGCGTCAGCACATCTCAAGAGGGCAGAGGGGGGTGGAGGAGTAGGGAGATTTACGCCGTAGACCGTCCCCTCCATTTTGGATGGAGTGGTTTCGGACAGCAAAAGTTATGATAACGTTGCAGGAACGTTTGGGGCAACATAGGGTGGCTGTAGGAGGGTGTGGTGCCAGATGTACGATAAATATAGGATAAGTAGTGTTCGAGTGAGGTGAGTATTGCTGTGAGAAGGTCGAGAGAACGTAGTAATTTTTTTTTTAGGCGAAATGTAACATTTTCTGTTGAAATTTTTGGAAAAGACCCATTTTCTGTTGAAATGAGAGGATGAGAATAGTAGATGGCAAAGTGGGAGGAGAGTGAAGTCTGAAGATGCAGGTGAGTGGGTGAAAGGGTCAAAAGATTTTAGGCTCCGCCCCCAAACTTTTTGACAGACAGAGAGATGGTGTTTAGGAGCAGACGTGATTCTGAGAGTGGTAAGAAGAAGAAAGATGGGAGGAGGAGAAGAAGAATATAGAATACAGGGGAAATAAGGATTAAATAGGGAAAGAGTAAAGGAAGCAGGAGGGGAATAACAGAACTTGAAGGAAGAGCAGCAGCAGCAGGAGCAAGGAAGTAGGAGGAGCAAGGGGGGAGGTTATCTTGAGATCTTGAGATGATTTCGGGGCTTTTTAGTGTCCCCGCAGCCCGGTCCTCGACCAAGGCCTCAAGGTAAGGAAGCAGCTGCAGGAGGCGCAGCAAGAGGTGCAGGAGTAGGAGTGGGGAGATTGATGTATAATAACACACACACACACACAACCTGAAGGAATAGGTCTAGCAATAGATAAGAAGGATTTTAACAGTAAAATAATGTAAACTTACGTAAGCATGGCGTAGCGGAGCTGTAAGGTGTTACTCTCACAAAGGTTGAAGAAATACTGATCAAATTGACGACTGCCGGAGGTATAACCCAAAACCGCAAAATGGCCGTTAGCAGTTGTCTCCGCCATGCACGCTTGCTCGGCTGAGTGACAGCCATGCTCGCTCGCTCGCTCGGCGGGGACAGAGCATCTCACTTCTCTTTGTTGGACCAAGCTTCGAAAAGTGCATTCACCACATAATGTATGTATGTATGTACGTCCTCGGTGCAGCGCTGTAAGCATACATCCTACCTTTTCAAAATGCAGGACAATACTAAAAGGAAAATTGTAGTGTGTGCTATCCACAGGTACCTCATTAGCTTGATAACACATCGTTTCTTTTTCATTTTTCGCAGGTATAATAGGGCAGCTACAGTCAGATAGAGCGTCTCACTTGGAGGGGTGAATATTATATATATATATATATATATATATATATATATATATATATATATATATATATATATATATATTATATAATTATATATATATATTATATATATATTATATATATATTATATATATATTATATATATATTATATATACAGTACAACCTCGATTCAACGTACCCCGATTCAACGAATCTCCGGCTAGTTCGCACATTTTTCAGGCCGAATTTACTCACCTGGTTCGACGAACAATGGTTCGCCGAAGCGAGGGATGTTCGGATTTGGTTACGATGTCCAGACAGAGTTCACAGACTGGTGGAAAACTTTCCCATTCTATAACAGATTACAAATAATATTTCTCTCATATGACAAGTTGGATCACACAAGTGGATCACACAAGTAGACCACACAAATGGACCACACATGTGGACCACAAGTGGTCCACAAGCTTACGATTTTGGGACAGAGTTCACAGAGTGGTGGAAAACTTTCTCATTCTATCACAGATTACAATTAATAATTCCTTCATAAGAAGTTGGATCACACAAGTGAACCATATGAACCAAACACCAGCCAAAATGGTCCACACAAACACCAGCCAAAATGGTCCACACAAACACCAGCCAGAGTGATCCACACAAGTGAACAACTGAGTTTCCATGATTTTCGTTCACTGATTTGGGGCACACGTATCTTTGTACATTAATTTAAAGGATGAAGCGTGATTACCTAGCTACATGTGGTAAAATCTCCTTATAGACATTTTCTGTGATGAAACAAGATGAGTGAGGGTGGACAGATAAGAGAATACTGTACTGTAAACCTCACTTTACAGTGAGGTTTCACTCACTTTCGTCTGTGTGTCGTCATAGTTCAGGGACCCATGACTTTTGAAAGTTTCATATTAATAAATAATTTCTAAAACCAGTGTTTTAATAGCTTTTTATTATCCTAATTAAACTAAACTAAATAAAACTGAAAATATGCTGTAACATGATAGACATCTGCTCTTTGAGAAATTACTGTATGTTATTGGAACAACTCCAGCGTGAGTGGACGGGTCTAATCCCTGTACACACACCATGCTTGTTTCATATCCCTCCCTCCCCCATCCATCCATCCATCCCCTCCCTCCATCCATCCATCCCCTCCCTCCCCCATCCATCCATCCATCCCCTCCCTCCATCCATCCATCCCCTCCCTCCATCCATCCATCCATCCATCCCCTCCCTCCATCCATCCCCACTCCATCCATCCATCCATCCCCTCCCTCCATCCATTCCCTCCCTCCCTCCATCCACCCATCCATCCCCTCCCTCCATCCATCCCCGCTCCATCCATCCATTCATCCCCTCCCTCCATCCATCCATCCATCCCCTCCATCCATCCCCCCTCCATCCATCCATCCATCCATAACCTCCCTCCATCCATCCATCCCCTCCCTCCATCCATCCCCCCTCCATCCATCCATCCATCCATCCCCTCCCTCCATCCATCCATCCATCCCCTCCCTCCATCCATCCATCCATCCATCCCCTCCCTCCATCCATCCATCCATCCCCTCCATCCATCCATCCATCCCCCCCTCCATCCATCCCCTCCCTCCATACCCTTTCTCCCTCCATCCATCCAGAATTGAAGAAACAAATCAAGTTAAAAAAAAGTTAACTGGGTCAGAGTTAGGGTTATCAGCGAGTCGGTCCCTTCACCACCACCGACACACCTCCCCCCCCCACCCCCACCCCTATAGCCCATACACACACCCTCAAATCATCCATCCTTCCATCCCTCCCTCCATCCTACCATCAATCCATCTCCATCCTCTCCTTCCCTGCCTCCCTCCCAAGCTCTGCCTGCCTCCCTCCGTGCCTATCTCCCTCCGTGCCTGCCTCCCTCCGTGCCTATCTCCCTCCGTGCCTGCCTCCCTCCCTGCCTCTCCCTCACAAGCTCTGCCTGCCCACCTCCCTCCCAACCTCCCACTGATTTGTGGCAGACGTATCTTTGTAAATTAATTTAAAGGCTGAAGCGTGATTGGCTAGCTACATGTCGTAAAATCTCCTTATAGACATTTTCTGTGATAAAACAAGGTGAGTGAGGGTGGACAGATAAGGGAATACTGTTCTGTAAACCTCACTTGGTTTTCCTTCGTCTGTGTCGTTATAGTTCAGTGACCCATGACTTTGAAAGTTTCAGACTAATAAATCATTTCTAAAACCAATGCTTTAATAGCTTTTTGTTATCCTAATTAAACTAAACTAAATAAAACCGAAAATATACTGTAATATGATAGACATCTGCTATTTGAGAAATTATTTGTTATTGGAACAACTCCAGCGTGAGCGAGTGGACGGGTCTAATCCCTGTACACACGCCATGCGTTTCTCGTTTCAATTCGTCGCCACAGTTCAGTGACTACGGCTTCGAAATAATAAAATTAATAAATCAGGTCTAAAATAAGTTTTTTATATCTCTTATTATCCTAATAATGTTACTAATCTAAATATATAACCTAAAAATATATAATATGATGTAAATCCAATATTTGAGATAAATTTATGTTACTGGATCTGGCTTAAACACCAGCCTACTGGAGGGTGTATAGACCTAGTCTGCGTTTATACAGTAGGCACTCAGTGCTGTTACATTTGTCTGCGTGCGAGTGACGTGTTTGTCCGCCAGTGAAAGAATAATCGTGGAATTTACCATTTTTTTGACTACAGCTTTATTAATATACAACAAGATGTCTCAAGGGCTTGCTAATCGTGCTGTATCTGCAAAGAGGAAGAGAAGTTTTTTATCCATTGAGCAGAAATTAGACATGATAGAGAAACATGAACGTGGCTACTCTGTTACTAGGCTGGCAGCAGAATTTAATGTCGGGAAAAGTACGGTGTGTGATATCAAGAGACAGAAAGATAATATTAGGAAGTTTCTTGCTTCGAGTGATAGTGGTGCATTAAATAAAAGGAAAACAATAAAAGGTTCTGCAAATACGAATTTGGATGAAGCTGTGTATAAATGGTTTAACCAGGAGCGCTCTGTGGGGATGCCACTTGGCGGCGACGCCATTAAGACAGCAGCCGATAAATTTGCACAAAAGATGAACATTCCAGATTTTCGAGCAAGTGAAGGATGGTTGCAAAGATTTAAGAATAGACATAATATTAAGAACAGGAAAGTTTGTGGAGAATCGTTAAGTGCAGATACGGATTCAGTCGAGCCATTTAAGCGTAAATTAAATGATTACATAATAACAAATGATCTAAGGCGTTTTCAGGTATACAATGCCGATGAAACAGGCTTTAATTGGAAATGCTTGCAGAACAACACTTTGGCATCTAGGCTAGATGAGAGTGTTCCTGGCCGTAAGGTAAACAAAGAAAAAGTTTCTGCCATGCTGTGTGCAAATGCAGACGGAAGTCACAGAACAAAGTCCGCCATTGTGGGGAAGTCAAAAAACCCACGTGCTTTGAAAAATTTAATGAACAAGCTACCTGTGGTCTACTACAGCTCTAAAACAGCTTGGTTTACTGGAGATATTTTTGTAGACTGGTTCAAAAATCATTTTTGCAAAGAAGTTAGAGATTTTCAGATAAAGAAGTGTGGAGTGAGACGGAATGATGTCAAGGCATTACTCTTGGTTGACAATGCCCCAGCTCATGTAGGGCTCGACAAATTAACGTCACATGATGGACGCATCAAATGTATGGCCTTGCCTCCCAATACCACCTCTCTGATCCAGCCAATGGATATGGGTGTTATATATGCAATGAAAAGGCTCTACAAACGAGAAATGAATAAAGAAATCATGGTGATGTTTGAGTCAGATGAAGACAAAAGACAAGGAACCGATTCGCGAGGTCAAGCAACACTGGAACGTTACCAAAAATACTCAATTAAGGAAGGCATTTACAACTGGGCTAAAGTTTGGGATGAAGTTCAAGAGTCAACATTAAGAAATTGTTGGAAAAAACTCCTGTTGCTTGATCATGCTGATGAAGTGACTGAGGAAGAAATGGATTTTGAAGGATTTTCAAATGATATTTATCAAGAACTGCGTGCCGCTGGTGAGACGGAGTTGACGCTGAACGATGTGGAGGAGTGGTTAGATATTGATGCAGTCGATCCACCCATTGGTCATTTAACAGATGATGAGATTATACAAAATGTTACTGGCACTGTTGACGACGACGGAAAGGAAGATGAGGATGAGAATGATAGCAGTTTACAATCTGCTACGTGTGCTAACGCATTGTTCTATGTTGAAAAACTCCTTGATATTGTTTCACAAACTGACAATCCAGAGCTACCAGGCTTTTATCAACACCTAAGGACGATGAAAGATATTTGTCTCAAGGACATGACACAAAGAAGGAAACAAATGAAAATGAGTCAATATTTTTCACGAACTAGCAGCAAATCAATCAGCACAGCCGTACCCAGCACCAGCACAGCCGTACCCAGCACCAGCACAGCTGTACCCAGCACCAGCACAGCCGTACCCAGCACCAGCACAGCTGTACCCAGCACCAGCACAGCCGTTCCCAGCACCAGCACAGCTGTACCCAGCACCAGCACAAAAGCAGCTGAAGCCAACAAAGCAGCAGCGAGCACCAGCAAAGCTGATGCAAACATCTAAAAACATTCTGTGTGAAGTGAACAATTAGAATAAGTGTTAAATTTAAGTGTGTACATAGTGTTAAAATTAAAGTTGCAATAATTCTAATGTACAATAGTTTTCAAGAGCTGTATTGTAGTACTCAACATACAGCAAAACCACTTTTAATAATACAGTGCTAACGGCTTAATGCACTGCAGTACCTATTTACTGTAGAGCATTCACAACTTCACAACACTTCAAGATGAAAATAACTCCAACAATAAGGTAAATACATGAATTACAGTATTTTTAGTAGAGTAGTAAAATATAGGTACAGTAAGTAATATGATACAATGCATTTTTATTGTGTACAAGAAAAAAAAAAGACACTGACGCAAACGCCTCTTGAAGGTCACCTCTTGCAACGAATCCAACGCTCCAACGAACTGGGGGTGGTCCCATATAGTACGTTGAATCGAGGTTGTACTGTATATTATATATATATATATATATATATATATATATATATATATATATATATATATATATATATATATATATATATAGGTACACATATATATTTACTTTATTTGAACTTTGTTACAAAAAAGGAGTTACAGATGGGTTACAAAGATGGTTACAAAGATAGATATATATATATATATATATATATATATATATATATATATATATATATATATATATATATATATATATATATTAGTTCGAAACTGTAATATTTAACAGGATGTCAAAGTGCATTCACTACGTGTCCACGGTCCACAGGTAAGCGGTTGCCCTCCCATGTGGACCGTGGTCAACCAGACGAGCAGGGAGGCAGGTAACCTCGAGGAACTATCACTAGTCATAATAATAATAAAAACAAATACTTTTCCAGCATACTAAGGCATAGAACTAAATGAGCTTTAGTTAGGGGGTGCATAAGGTTCTCTCTCCCCTCCGTACGTTGGTAAGCCTAGGTCTCACCAACCTGTAATGAGGCTGTGTTTTTCCTCCACCTCGATCTCCAGCAGTATGGTCATAGCACAGTATCTTTTACGGCTCTTACCCACACCTAAATAAAGGCAAATGGAGGTTAGTTTATTTCTGTACAACACCACCACCATCATCTTCATTATCATCATTATGGTCCCTGACCCTCACCCATACACACACACACTCACACACACAGTGTGTGTACTCACCTAGTTGTACTCACAACTAGGTGAGTACACGCACACACACACACACATTTTATAAGAAAATAGGCGACAGACATACAGACTCACAACCTTCCCTATCACCCGCCGGTAATGAAGTGAAATAATGTTTTCTTCTCATAGACAAAAGACTAAGAGTACGCTAACCGTCGTTCCTCATTAGACAAGAAAGGTACATTTCACACATGCCGGCGGGTAAGCCGGCATGCCCGCAGTCTGCAGGTAAGCAGACAGCCACCCATGCTGACCGATGCTCGAACGGACGACCCATCACTACCTTTAATACATAACGAGGGCTTTCCCGCCATGCTAAGGTATAGAACTAAATGAGCTTAGTTAGTGTGGACATAAGGTTCCCTCTTCCCTACGTTGATAAGCCACATGATGGTCCCTTACTTGAACCTAAATATAGGTGAATGGAGGTGTGTTTATTACTGTAACAACACCATCTTCATCATTCACCACTTCATCATCTTCACCATTACCTCCTATCACCCACACACCTGCCCTCACACCCTCATACACACCAACTGTTCAACAAATGTACAACTAATGTATAATTCTCACCATTCTGCATCTATTTGAGAAGGCATTCCAGCTATAATTCTCACCATTCTGCATCTATTTGAGAAGGCATTCCAGCTGGCTTCCCGTTAAACTAGGACCTAATATGCTTTGCGGATAACGACGGTTATTGCCGTTACGAAGAAGAATAGGAAGGGTAAAGGTGTAGCTATCACCTCCCTCCCTCTCTCTCTCTCTCTCTCTCTCAGTTCGTTAGTTCATTCGTTAGTTAGTTCGTTAGTTAGTTCGTTAGTTAGTTCGTTAGTTAGTTCGTTAGTTAGTTCATTAGTTAGTTCGTTAGTTAGTTCGTTAGTTAGTTCATTAGTTAGTTAGTATGTATTTTTTTAGAGAGAATCTTGCTCTTGGACCGGCGCAAGCCACAGATGGATGAGAGATGGATGACTGACGTGTGAAGAGATAATTGTGCGACCCGGGTGTAGTTTTCCGGTTATCCCGTGGTCATTTAATGTGGGATTATGTGTATTTTTTTTATTTTGAAACTAGCTCTTGGACCATTACAACCCACAGATAGGTGACTGACGGATGAGGAGTGATAATCGCTCGACTCGGACAGGGTTTCCGGCTATCCAGTCTCTCTCTTTGTGTGATTATGTGGTGTAGAGTGTCCCCGGCATCACTGAGATGGGTGACAGATGGATGAGCGTGATGGATGAGTGTGATTAATAACATGGTAAACGTGTGCAAGCTGGATGAGGTTTTCCAGTTAACACGCTCACTCTTGAAGCATTATTATATAGAGGGTCCTCCACTCAAAGTAGAGATGGATGACAGTTGGATGACGGCTGACCATGACTGTTACGACCCTGGGTTCCTCAGTGGAAACCAGAGGTCAAAACTGAGCTAATAAACTGCCTTTTAGTATTGAAAACGCATCACGAGGTGCACTTGTTTGTATCTTCCCTGCCAGACGTAAGACTATTCTTGTTTTCCAAAGAGCATTTAAAACTGAGCTTGGGGTTGATTATTAAATAATAACATAGGCACCAACTATGTTTACTAATACTTTCTAATCATTTGTAAAGTAAACCTGAGTAAACTGGGTATAGGGCTGCGGTACAATTAGTTGAGCAGTCTGCCGGCAGCGAGCCAGCTGGGGGAAAGGAGACTGAGAGACTTGCCTTTTTCTGAGCAGGCGTTGGGTGGATAGGATCCTCCTACCCTTCCCCCTCGTTTCCTTATTTCTGTGTCTTGTTCAAGCTAAGTATATACTGTGTACATTATTCATTTTCTGGCATACACGTGTTATATGTGTAGAGCAGTATACTTTGTGTGTAGTAGGTGTTTTTAGAGTTTATATTCTAAAGTTATTCTAAAGGGGGTCCCAGTGGAACCACGTGGTCTCCCTACCCTAAGCTGACTCTAGCTTCAGGTGTTTCCCTAGTAGAACTTTACCCTAGCTTGTGTTCAGTGTAAAACCTTGTATCCTGTCTATGTGGACCAAGGCTTTTAACATAAGATAGTGTGGTAAAGTAATTATTATTTTTGTTATTGGTGTGAATGTATATGGGGGGTTGTTAAGGGGTTAATAAATAAGTAAGTGAAGTAAGAGTATCAGTTCTTCCTGTGTAGATCTTAGATCAACCTCTAGACTGACCTTGTGTGTAGTCAAGTATTCAGCACTGCTTATAGTTTTATTTGGGGGCCGGGCCTTTTAGATCTCCCATATTGATAACTCTTAATGCTTACTATTGCCCCTACATCCAGATAATACTAGGCCCCATAGTACAGACACCCCCTTTATTTAACAATGATGGATGAGCGTAATCGACCTACTCTGGGCGGGTGAGAGGGACGGAACCATGCTGCACCTCTGTTGCACTCCTCCTCTCTCACAAAGGAGAGAGGGAATTATGGTTACTTTCTTAACGGGTTGACACTTCCCCATGCTGTGTTAATTGGCCGATTCCTCACTTTGGGTCCATCCAGGTAGACACATGGCATTAAGGAATACATTCCCTCCCACGTCACCGAGAGCCACGGCCTGCAGCACCCAGGCCGCTCTCTCTAAAACACGTGGTTCAACAAAGAAGTTTATAACAGGTGTAATGTGGCATTGGGAGGAGAGTGATATGCACATCCATTCACATCATTATCGATCATTGCTCAATTGTGTGAGAAATCATAACCACTTCACATTCTATAGGGGAAGTATACTCATGTACAACCAGAAGAATAAGGATCCAGTTTCGCTAAAATACACATTTGGCAGATTTGAATAGAAAGTTTTGTGATAAGTCCTCAAGTTGAATGTTCACTATTCACACATTTCTAACGTATTTTTAAAGTAAAAACTGTCTTGGACTCTCTTCAATATATAAATAACCTTTCCTTTCACACGATGTAACTGTTAACATAGCATTTCCTTTCACCTGATGCAACTGTTCACATGGCAGTTACACTCATAAAGATAGAGATGCTCCTACATAAAGATGCTCCCGGACGCAGGTTCAAATCCTCGTCACGGCCCTTGTGGATTTGTTCAAGATAGAGATATTTGGTGATCATGAACTTCCACATGAACGGCCCGTTCACATAGCATTTCCTTTCACCTGTTTCACACATTCAAATAAAGTTAGTTCTTTGTCATGTTCTCATAAAATTCTTAGCACGTTCTGTGATCTTTGGAACCTCTTTCATGATCTTTAAAAATCAAATGTACAATTGTTTATTATTCAGTAACTAGTGCTTTGTCAAATATTTTCATCCACAGTAGTGTTTATCTACTTCTTATTTCTTACTTAGTTCGTTAGTTAATTCGTTAGTTCGTTAGTTAGTTCATTAGTTAGTTCGTTCATTCGTTAGTAGTTAGTTAATTAGTTCGTTCGGTAGTTCATTAGTTCGTTAGTTCGTTAGCGAGCTCTGTTGCTGAGTAAGAATTGTGTTATCTGCACTAACAAGCAGAAGTCGCTCCAAGTCAGCACTCCTACGTATCCCGGCAAATACATACTCCAAATTACTAAGAGACGCCTCTACGAGTTTTGGTATGATGTGGTTAAACCGACGTATGGGAAAAAAAGCGAGACTATTATATACTGACACCGACTCTTTCTCTTTAAAACTAGACTGTCAGGATGTGTTTGAAGAGTTGAATAAGTCTCCTCTCTCTTCGACTGTATGGATTTTAGCAATTTTAATATCAACCACCCCACCTACTCTACAGCTCGCAAAGGTGAGCTGGGTTTGCTCAAGTTGGAAATAGGGTCTAAGATCCTTAATGAAGTAATCGCTCTAAGACCTAAAACATACTCCTTCACCACTCATGATGGAGAGCACACGTGCAAATGCAAATGCAAGGGACTGCCCTACTACCTCCGAGAGAAACTTTCACACGAGGCCTTTCAACAAACGCTTGAAACAAACACTTCAATCCGCTTTGTGACTAGATCCATACGCAATGTGGGAGGAAAGATGTGTACATGTCGAACTACATGACGAGGTCTGTCTGCTTTCGATGATAAACGCTTCATTCTAAGTCCCAGTCACGGGCCTGCGGTCATCCGGACATCGCAGCTAATGATGACATTGGCAATGGAGATGAAAATGAGAATGAAGAAGAGAATAGGGAGATAGCAAGGATGGAAGATGCTAGCGCTCACCCCCAGCCGACACTTTACCCTATATTCCTCCACTGGAGAAAACGTGATGTTACAGCAACATCGCTATTCAATCCTCACTAGATATAACCTTTACAATTAATCTGAGAACGCTTGTGTGGGTAAGGGAATAAGACCCGCGGCGGCGGACCTGCCGCTTGCGATGGCAGGGGCGGAGTTACCGCGTCAGTGGCAGGGGGCGGCGGCGCGTGCTCCATTCTAGCATATTAGGTCCTAGTTTAACGGGAAGCTAGCTGGAATGCCTTTTTGAAATAGATGCAGAATGGTGAGAATTATACATTTGTTGTACAGTTGGTGTGTGTGAGTGTGTAATTACTTAAGTGTAGTTACAGGATGAGGATACAGGTGTGTGTGTGTGTGTGTGTGTGTGTGTGTGTGTGTGTGTGTAATTACCTAAGCGTAAGTAAGTAATTATCAAAACAAGGCACCAAACCGGGAAGGCTATGTAGCACCATCAAATGCGCAAAATAATCAGAGGGCGCTAAATATCACCAAGGATGCCAATACGAGAACAAAAACGCATAAGGTGAACGATATCAAAAGTATCCGAGTCACCAAGAATTCTATTGAGGGACAGGTGACCGCGAGGGGCGGTCGGAAAGCAAGACACTCGCTCGTCCTGGAAGTCAGGATATTCAAGAAGGACATGCACGACCGTAAGAGGGACAATGCAACAAGGACAATAAGGAGCAGGGCGGCGCTCCATCAAGTGACCATGGGTTAAGCGAGTATGGCCAATACGCAACCTCGCCAGAGCTGTTTCCCACCGCCGGTTACGGTGGAAGGAGGACGGCAACGAGGAAACACAACATTTAAGAGTACGTAGCTTGTTACCAGTAACAGACAACCAAGAAGCCTGCCAACGGGTAAGGACTGAGGAATGGATAACCGGGTAAAAGTCGGAATACGGAATGCCTTTATGAGAGATGGGACAAGAGCGGGCAGCTTCCTTGGCGGCAGCATCCGCACGCTCATTTAAAGACACACCAATATGGCTGGGAACCCAACAAAACTCAACCGACTTAAATTTACTGTGAACAAGAAACAGCCAATGCTGGATCTCGACAACTACTGGATGAACCGGATTAAAGGACCCGAGAGCCATGAGGGCACTACGAGAGTCAACAACAACTACAAAGGAAGACTGACAACGAGAAAGCAGGAGACGAAGAGCATAGAGAATAGCATAAAGTTCCGCTGTAAAGATGCTAGTCTCCGGAGGTAAGCGACACATATAAGTGTGATCAGGAAAAACAACAGAGTAGCCAACACCGTCCGCCGACTTAGACCCATCGGTGAAGACAGAAATGGAGCGGGAGTGAGAAGAAAAGTGCTCAAGGAAAAGGCGTTTTAGAACCGTAGGAGGGGTAAAAGCTTCAGTGATACGAGTCAAGGAAGTACAAAACCGCGGAAGAGGGACTCTCCAGGGGGGCAAAGAAGGAACAACACGAGGAGAAACATTAGAAATACGAACGGAAAGAGAATCCTGGAGGCGAGATAACCGGACAGAAAGAGGGAGGTGGTGAAGAGGAACAGGAACCGCAGGAGGGGTAAAAGTTAAAGCACGACAGAGGTGAGAGGAAGGATGTTGTAAGGACCGCGCAAGATAGCGAAGACAATAGCGATCACGGCGGTCCTGGAGAGACAGGAAGCCAGTGTCAACATACAAGCTAAGGACGGGAGTCGAACGAAAGGCACCAGAACTGAGGCGCAACCCAGTATGGTGCAAAGCATCAAGACGGTGAAGAGTAGAAGGAGAAGCAGACGAGTAAGCAGGGCAACCATAATCGAGCTTAGACAGGACGAGAGAGGAATGTAAAGCAAGGAGAGTGCGCCTATCTGCCCCCCAAGAAGTATGGGACAAGACCCGAAGGAGGGTAAGGGCCTTAGAGCACTCAACACGGAGGTAAGAGATATGGGGAGACCAAGACAAACGAGTGTCAAGGAATAACCCCAAAAGCTTGGCGGAATCTTTGTATTCAAGGGGATGACCATAAAGTGACAAAGAGGGACGAAGAACAACCCGTTTCCGCGTAAAAGTCATGGCACAAGTCTTAGAAGTAGAGAACTTGAAGCCATGATCGGTGGCCCAAGACGACACGGCATCAATTGCAAGTTGAAGCCGCCGTTGAAGGAGAGGCAAATCATCACCCTGACAGCAAAGGGTAAGATCATCAACATAGAGAGCAGAGAAGACACCAGAAGGAAGAGAGGAAAGAAGACCATTGAGGGCAACCAGAAAAAGAGTAGTGCTCAGAACACTACCCTGGGGCACACCTTCGTATTGCTGAAAAGAGGCAGAGAGAGCGGTACCAAGGCGCACCCGAAAGGAACGACAGGAGAGGAAGCTGCGGAGAAAGAGAGGGAGATGACCACGAAGGCCAAAAGAATGAAGTTGAGATAGAATATGATATCGCCAAGTGGTGTCGTAAGCCTTTTCCAGGTCAAAAAGGACGGCAACAACGGAGGTCTTCGCAGCAAAAGCAGTATGAATATAGACCTCCAAGTTCACCAGGACATCTGTCGTGCTGCGGCACTTGCGGAAACCAAATTGAGAAGGGGAGAGGTGGTGATGGTGTTCCAGGAACCACATCAGACGAACGTTAACCATACGTTCAAAGAGTTTGCAGACACAACTTGTGAGAGCAATAGGGCGAAAGTCCTTAGGGGAAGTACCCAGAGGTTTGCGAACAGGGAGGACAACGGCATCGAACCAGTCCTCAGGGACTGACGACGACTCCCAGATCCGATTATACAGACTCAGTAAAATCTGAGACGTGCACGGAGGGAGATGGCGAAGCATCTCATAATGAATACCATCGGAGCCTGCTGCCGTAGAACCGCAGAGGGCCAGGGCAGAACGAAGTTCAGAGAGAGAGAAGGGATCATTATAGGGAAGTTGAAGACGAGTGAAGAAATCTAAAGGACGAGACTCAAGGACAGGTTTACGAAGAAGAAAAGATTGGGGAAGATGAAGACCAGAGCTAACAGAAGAAAAGTGGAAACCCAGTACGGAAGCAACCTGCAACGGGTCCGCCACAAGAGTATCATGGAGGTGAAGGACCGGCGAAACATCAGGAACGAACTTACCCGCTATCTTGCGGATACGCTTCCAGATCTGGGCCAGAGGAGTTTCGGACGTAATTGTTGAGACATAAGATGCCCAACATTCACGTTTAGCCGTACGGATGGCCCTACAGGCCACCGCACTCGCTTTCCGAAAGAAAAGAAAAGAATCGGTCGTCTGCCTACGGCGGTGCCTCTTCCAGGCTGCACGCTTACAGCGGACAGCCCAAGCACAGTCCGCATTCCACCAGGGAACGCACTTCCGTGGACCCCGAGAGGAAGAGCGATGGATAGAGCGGAGGGCAGCGTTGAAGACAGTGTCATGAAAAAGGAGGAGAGTGCGAGAGAGAGGCAGAAGGGAGAGGTCAGAGAGAGTAGCACTGAGGGTAAATAGGGTCCAGTCCGCCTTAGCAAACTGCCACCTAGGGAAAGAGAGGGAAGGGCGAAAAGAGAAAAAGGAAACAAGGATGGGGAAATGATCACTTCCATGGAGGTCATCAAAAACCTGCCATGTGAAATCTAAGTAAAGAGAAGAAGAGCAGAGAGAAAGATCAAGACAAGAAATGGTGCGAGTCCGAGAGTCCAAATGAGTGGGCTCGCCAGAATTCAGAAGAGACAGGGAAGAAGAGAGGAGAAACGGCTCAAGAAGGCGACCCCGGGTATTCGTCAGAATGTCACCCCAAAGAGAATGACGACAATTGAAGTCACCCAGCAGGAGCACAGGCTCCGGCAAGGAGTCTAGGAGGTGTTTCAAATCAGGAAGAGAAAGCGGGACACTCGGGAGGAGATAAATGGAACAAACTGTGTACCATTTCCCCACAAAGATACGAGCAGCAGAACAATGGAGAGGCGAAGGAAAAAGTAAAGGAACAAAGGGAACATCAGCACGAATCAAAAGAGCAGAAGAATTAGAAGTCCCAGCAACGGCTGCGGGGGGGGGGGGGGGGGGGAGAGAAAGGAATAGCCACGAAAACGACCAGGACGAGCACCAAGCATCGGCTCCTGGAGACAGACACAAAGGGGCGAAAACCGCGAAATCAGAAGTTGGAGTTCGAGGAAATTGGCGTAATAACCTCGAACGTTCCATTGAAGAATGGACAACGACGAGAAGAAAAAGGACAAAAACAGAGAACAAGGAAGAAACAAAGGCGAAAGAGCAACAGAGCACGTTAAAGAATATCAGGGTCGGGATCAGGGTCAGCAAAGTCAGGGTTAGGGGGCATGGGTAAACTGAGCAAAGACGGAGGGAAGGAAACGGGAGAACAGATCAGAGGTGGGCGGGCGGGGTCCGGAGGAGGAGGAGGAGGAAGAGGAGGAGGAGGAGGAGGAAGAGGAGGAGGAAGAGGAGGAGGAGGAGGAAGAGGAGGAGGAGGAAGAGGAGGAAGAGGAGGAAGAGGAGGAGGAGGAAGAGGAGGAAGAGGAGGAGGAGGAAGAGGAGGAAGAGGAGGAGGAGGAAGAGGAGGAAGAGACAACGGAGAGGAGCAGGCAAGGACAGCAGCAGGAAGAGGGGGGGTAGAAAGAGGGGAGCGTACCTCAGCAAGGGCAGCAACCGAGAGGGAAGCGGGGGCTAAAGAAACCTCCATAGCAGGAACAGGGGGCGCAACCACCGAAATGGGAGGGGAAGGAGCGAGAGAGGCAGAAGTAGGGGCCGAGGAGGAAAGCGAAACCTTCTTACCCGCCGGGGAGGAGGAAGGAGAGGAGCCAGGTTTACGCTTCTGACTTAAAGAGACAGGTGTCCCAGCAACCACGTACTGGGCAACGGATTCTAGCGTCTCAACAGGAGAAGCTAAACGAGAGCACACATGACGGCCGTTTGGAGAGCGATGGACATCAGCCCGCACCGACAGGCGGCGGGGAGTCAAGAGACGGAGGGGAAGGATGGGAAGGAGGAACGGACGGAGACGAGGAAGAAGACACAGGAGACACGACAGACCGGGTAGAAAGAAGGGGAACCCCAGACAGAGGACCAGGAGGTGGATCCTTCGGGAGAGAACCCAAAGGAACAGAGGAGGGGGCAGTGGGCGTATCAGGGTCCAAGGCCCGGAAACGGTTGTGAGTCTGAGGAAGGCAGGAAGGACGAGGAGAAGAAGAGCGCAACACGCGAGCATAAGAGATATTAGCATAAGGCGGGAGCCGGCGAACCTGGCGTCTCGCCTCAGGAAAAGATAAACGCTCCCAGTGCTTCAAGTTGAGGACGGCTGCCTCAAGCTTGTAATGGACACACGCACGGGAGAAGGTAGGATGGGCCTCACCGCAATTGAGGCAACGAGCCTGGGGAGACGTGCACTCCGACTTAGAGTGACCTTCGCCACCACACAAAGGACAGAGAGAGACAGTCCCGGAGCAGCGGAGGGCACCATGCCCAAACCTCCAGCACTTGTTACAGAGCCGAGGAGAAGGAATGTACTCCTGGACAGAGCACCTGGCACCAGCAAGAATGACAGAGGGTGGAAGGGTCCGACCATCAAAGGTAATCTTCACAACCCGGAAGGGTTGACGGCGACTACCACGAGGGGGACGAGTAAACGTGTCCACCTGGAGAATAGAATGGCCCTGGGCAGCAAGGATATGTCGAATATCGTCGTGGCAGTCGCGCAGGTCCCGAACACCGGTCGCAACATGGGGCGGGAGCAGAATAGTGCCAACACTGGCATTCAACTGAGCGTTCTTCGAGACCCGAACAGGGGTCTCGCCAAGGCAGGATAAGGCAGCCAAGCGGGAAGCAGCATCCTGAGAAGGAGCAGCAACGACACGTGTACCGAGACGAGTGGGGTTGAAAGTAATGGAGGCATCCACGGAATCAACGAGATGTCGATGGAGGGAGAAATCGTCAGGAGGCGCAGAATCAAGAGGGAGGAGATCAAAATATTTGGCCCACGAAGCGGGATCAAACAAGGCTTGATAGGTAGCAGAACTGGAAGGAATCGAGCGAGGGCGGCCGTGACGAGGACGGCGGTGAGAACCCCTAGAGAGGGGTTAAAAGGCGCAGTAGTTACAACTAGAGAAGGAGCCGCGCCAGGGGACGAGGTAGTCACCACTGGGGGCTTGGGGCTCGACCCAACCACAGAGGAGGGAGGAGAGCCAGGGGAAGGAGTCAGAGAGGCCAAAGGAGGAGCAAGGTTGGGGCCCAATGCAGCGGAGGCTACAGAGCCCGGTCTTCCAACACGGACTGACTCGGGGGCTTGGTCGCCCACTCCACGAGCCTGAGAAGGTAAATCAGAAACAGCCGAAACAGGGGTCATCATCATTACGAAAAGAAAAATTCATTCACGAATGTGCCCCCACAACCACCATGGAGCCACAATTAGAGGCAGGACACCCAACAAGAAGCTATCACCGATCTTGCCGGGGCCTCCTAGGGGTGCGTCGTGAGTATACCCCCCACAAACGCCACCTTAAGAAACCGACAGTCCGTCGAGATCGGGTTCAGTGACGAGAGGGGGATTGACAATAAAAGGTGCCCCTCGCTCTCGACGTCGGGTACTACAGTTCTACGGGTGCAAGAGTATGCCTCCTCAAGCACCCGGGTGTCAAAATAGAAGAAGTCCAAGGGAAGAACCAGAACAAGCAAAAGGTCGGCAGGAAACGGCAAGCAGATAGGAGAAGAGGGGGAGAAAAACGAAACAGAAGGAAAAGGTGCCCAGCAGAATTGGAGAGGACGGTAGCAGGAGCACAAGGCTAGAAAAAGACAGAGGACTGTCCCAAGGAGCATCACACTCCGGCAGCCGCCCACTAAGCCCCCACACGGCAACAACGAGCTGAGCGGGGAGGGGGTACCTAAGTGTAGTTACAGGCTGAGAGGTACGCTCGTGGTGTCCCGTCTTCCCAGCACTCTTTGTCATATAACGCTTCGAAACTACTGACGGTCTTGGCCTCCACCACCTTCTCATCTAACTTGTTCCAACCGTCTACCACTCTGTTTGCGAAAGTGAATTTTCTTATATTTCTTTGGCATATGTGTTTAGCTAGTTTATATCTATGACCTCTTGTTCTTAAAGTTCCAGGTCTCAGGAAATCTTCCCTATCGATTTTATCAATTCCTGTTACTATTTTGTATGTAGTGATCATATCGCCTCTTTTTCTTCTGTCTTCCAGTTTTGGCATATTTAATGCCTCTAACCTCTCTTCGTAGCTCTTGCCCTTCAGTTCTGGGAGCCACTTAGTAGCATGTCTTTGCACCTTTTCCAGTTTGTTGATGTGCTTCTTAAGATATGGGCACCACACAACCGCTGCATATTCTAGCTTTGGCCTAACAAAAGTCGTGAACAATTTCTTTAGTATATCGCCATCCATGTATTTAAAAGCAATTCTGAAGTTAGAAAGTGTGGTATAGGCTCCTCGCACAATATTCTTTATGTGGTCCTCAGGTGATAGTTTTCTATCTAGAACCACCCCTAGATATCTTTCTTTATCAGAATTCTTTAAAGATTTTTCACATACTTCATAGGTTGTGTGGGGTCTATGTTCACCTATTCCACATTCCATAACATGGCATTTATTCACATAAAATTCCATTTGCTAGGTGGTGCTCCATATACTTATTTTGTCCAGGTCTTCTTGAAGGGCATGACAATCCTCTAAGTTTCCTTATCCTTCCTATTATCTTATCATCATCAGCAAACATGTTCATATAATTCTGTATTCCATCTGGTAGATCATTTATGTAGACAATAAACATCATCGGTGCAAGAACTGAACCCTGTGGTACTCTACTTGTGACGTTTTTCCAGTCTGATACATTGCCTCTTGATTATTGTCCTCATTTTTCTATGTCAGAAAAATTTTCATCAATGTTAGAAGTTTACCTATCACTCCTCCAATATTTTCCAGTTTCCAGAACAACCTCTTATGTAGGAACTCTGTCAAAAGCCTTTTTTAGGTCCAAATAGATGCAGTCAACCCAACCATATCTTTCCTGTAAAATCTCTGTGGCTTGATCATAGAAACTGAGTAAATTCGATACACAGGATCTTCCAGTTCAAAAACCATACTGTCTATTTTATATTATATTATTTCTCTCCAGGTGTTCTACCCATTTAGTTTTTATTATTTTTTCCAATATTTTAACTATTACATTTGTCAATGATCAAAGTCTATAATTGAAGGGGGTCTTCCCTGCTGCCACTTTGGTAGAGTGGAACTACGTTACCCTTTTTCCACACATCTGCTACGACTCCTGTACACACAGACATCAGAAAAATCAGCTAAAGTGGAATACTGACCTCGGGTGCACATTCTCTCAGAACCCATGGTGAAACTCCATCTGGGCCAACTGTTTTGTTCTTTCTTACCTGTTTTGTTTTGCCAACTTGTTTTATTCTTGCTCTGCCCAAAACGCTGCACGTACTAGTGGCTTTACAAGATTGTAAATTACCATGCTATGTATTCTTACAAACCCAATGTACCTTCTTGTATGTAAATCTATATAAATAAAAATGGAAATATTCGTTTGTTCAAAATTGCTAATCGCCAAAAGTTTTTCACCGATTGCTTTGAAATTTTTACACAACATTGCATTCGAATAGGCACGCCTTTTTATATATCTACTATATACATACCTCACCTGTGGCAGGAAAAAACATGTGTTCTTGAAAAACAGTGCCATCTGTTACACATAATAGCAACATGCACACTATACTAAATACGTCACGAATTCCATTTCAATGTTTCCAATTGCATTGATAAATTTTATTTTCATAGATTTCAATTTATTTTATTTTTAATGAATTATTTTGTGTGACATTGTTTTGGAATCGAGCTGTGTTGTTTACCATACCATTCATTTCGTAAGTATATGTATAGATGCCACACCTGTGACCTGTGACAGGTAAAACTATGCTTTGCTTGAAAAACAGCGCCATCTGTTGCATGTAACACATGATATACTAAATATGTTACAATTCCATTTCAATGTTTCTGATGCAATCAGAAACATTGAATTCATCTAAATTGGTAAATTGAATTTTCATATTTTTTTATTTATTTTCATTTTGATTTAATTATTTTGTGTGAATTGCGTTGGAATTGAGCTGTGTTGTTTACCATAACGTCCATTTCATGTGTATAGTTTATTTTTTTATTTTTTCATATTTTCGTTTCATTTTTTAACTGTTGTTCTTATATTTCAGTGATGGGAACATCAGATCACTTGATGTTCCCAATTTTCTGATGGGGGACATCAGACCATTTGGGAAAAAATCGAACGAGGGAGTGGGGATAACGAGGGGACGGAAGTGAGAGATGGTGGGGAGGACGAGGGGACAAGGGAGCGTTGCTGAGCCACAGCAACGCGTGGCTGGGTACTGCTAGTAAATACAGTAAATAAACAAACTTCGATCCAAGAGCATTTGTTTCACTTCGTCTCTAGACACCTCTATGTGCTCTATGAATGTTCTCTAGATTTCTTATTGTGTCCGGTTCTCTGAAGATTTCATTTTGTTCAAACACACTTTGGAACTTTTATTTATTGTTTCACACATTTCCTTTTCATTTTCCGTGTATCTGTCCCTCATTTTCAACCTCTGAATATTATCCTTTACCTGCAGCTTGCTTTTTAACCCTTAAACTGAGCAACGCACCTGCAGGCCCTCATCTGGTTTGCGCAACGCACCTCCGGGTATTTGTATTTTTCACGTTCCATTCAAAACTCCCACGGCTACATGGGGTTCACATCAGCTTCCTCAGGGCTCTTGTAAACAGACGTCATCTTTACAAAAAATCGTGGTCCACATTCCCGGGTGTGAGAGCCTCGGTACTGAGTAAGCAACCAAGGCCGGCGCACGCAGCACGCACTCTCAACCGTCAGTTAACTGATGTAAAGATTCCTGAGCCTACTGGGCTCTATCACATCTACATTTGAAACTGTGTATGGAGTCAGCCTCTACAACATCACTTCCTAGTGCATTCCATTTACTTATTTTTATTTTTATTTTATTTAAAAATTACTCTGACACTGTAAAAATTCTAATGTCTCTGTAGCTCATTTGGGTACTCAGTTTCCACCTGTGTCCCCTTGTTCGGGTTCCACTGGTGCTAAAGAGTTTGTCTTTGTCCTCCCTGTCAATTCCCGAGAAATTTGTAGGTGGTTACCATGTCTCCGCTTACTCTTCCGTTTTCCAGGGACGTGAGATCAGCTCCATTCAGCTTCAGTTGTATGTGTGTGTACTCACCTATTTATGCTTGCGGGGGATTGAGCTCCGGCTCTTTCGGCCCGCCTCTCAACTGTATTATATTATATATATATATATATATATATATATATATATATATATATATATATATATATATATATATATATATATATATATATATATATATATATATATATATATATATATACATACATACATACATACATACATATACACACACACACACACACACACACACAGCGGTACCTCGGTTTAAGAGTTTAATCCGTTCCTGGAGACAGCTCGTATTCCGAAAACTCGTATTCCGAAGCTAATTTCCCCGTAAGAAATAATGGGAAATGAATTAATCCATTCCTGACTACCCCAAAAACCCCACTTCAAATTAAATTTTATACCTAATTCATCTAAATAAACCTACAAAACTATGTTCAAGTTATTACTTACTTTGCTGTTGGCGTATGGAAGATGGGGAGGAGAAGAGGTGTTACTGTTTGGAAGGGGAGTCCCCTTCCATTATAACATCAGGCAGTGAGGCCTTCACTGGTATGCACACACTGGCACATTTTGCCTGCATACCACTAAGACTTGCTTGTCTTACTAACAATCTGTCTAAAGACACTTGTTTTTCCCTACATTTTAACACTTGTCTGTAGTAATACATCACATTGTCATTTAAAACGTCAATGCAACAGCCTGCTACAGCTTTATCTGGGCGAGTTTTTTCAACAAAACTTTGCAATTCTTCCCATATTTCACACGTTTTCTTAACACTTTTGCGTTATCACGGCACTCAAGAGCATTACCACTTTTTGTGTTGAGGTCGCACAGTGGACTTGCTCACGAGTCACGAGAAAAAATATTTCTATAAACTCTTTGTTATGAGATCGACTTTGGGATAGTTTGAAAATGTCCGCCATGAAATTAGCGTTTTCTCTAATAGCCACAGAGCCTATTTGGGAGAACAGCGTAGCATTGCACCATCGAGGTAAGACCATTGCATTGTTGACACGACAAGTGTAATCACGTAGTTTTTTATTTGGTGCTGGTCTAACGCATCCTTGTGTGACATTTTATACTAATGTTCTTATAGAACATTTTATTGTGAACACACTGGTACAAAAATGAAATACGTAAATCGAAAATTAATGTCAGGACAATGAAAAGAGTATACACTTTTCAGTGTTGCCACTCGATCGCCCGAAACGCAGCACTATTTTCTTAGGTTAAACCTTACCACTGGCTTTCTTGGGACCCATGGCGAGATATATAATAACGTATGGTCAAATGACCAAAAATCCAACAAAACACTGAAAATCCGGGTGAAGAATTTACGTGGGATAGTCACTGGGTGCGAGGCACTGGTAAACTGAGGGGTAAGAGGCGACGATCGCCGTACCACCACGTGCTAGGTCGGCCTGTACGCAAATCAACAAACTCGCTTTCTGAGGTAACCCTCACCTTCCGAGACACATTTTCCGAGGAAATCCTGCTCGTATTCCGAAAAACTCATATACAGGGACACTCGTATTCCGAGGTACACTGTAATATATATAAATTACTGTAATATATATATATATATATATTATATATATATATATATATATACAGTACAACCTCGATTCAACGTACCCCGATTCAACAAATCTCCGGCTAGTTCGCACACTTTTCAGGCCGGATTTACTCACCCGGTTTGACGAACAATGGTTCGCCGAAGCGGGGGATGTTCGGATTTGTTTACGACGTCGAGACAGAGTTCACAGACTGGTGGAAAACTTTCACATTCTATCACAGATTACAATTATTAATTCCTTCATATGACAAGTTCGATCACACAAGTGGACCGCACATGTGGTCCACAAGTGGTCCACAAGCTTACGATGTTGGGACAGAGTTCACAGTGGTAGAAAAACTTTACCATACCATCACAGATTACAGTTAATAATTCCTTCATATGACACGTTGGACCACACAAATGGACCACACAAGTGGACCACACAAGTGGGCCACAAGTGGTCCACAAGCTTACGATGTTGGGACAGAGTTCACAGAGTGGTGGAAAACTGTTTCATTCTATCACAGATTAAAATTAATAATTCCTTCATAAGACAAATTGGATCACACAAGTGGACCACACAACAAGTGAATCATATGAACCAAACACCAGCCAGATTGGTCCACAAGAAGTGACGCACATTAACCAAACACCAGCCAGAGTCGTCCACACAAGTGAACGACTGAGTTTCAATGATTTTCGTTCACCGATTTGTGGCACACGTATCTTTGTAAATTAATTTAAAGGCTCAAGCGTGAATAGCTAGCTAATATGTTGAAATCTTCTTATACACGTTTTCTGTGATGAAACAAGACGAGTGAGGGTGGACAGATAAGGGAATACTGTACAGTAAATCTCACGTTACAGTGAGGTTTCACTCACTTTCGTCTGTGTTGTCATAGTTCAGTGACCCATGGCTTTGAATGTTTCACATTAATAAATCATTTCTAAAACTGGTGTTATAATAACTCTTTATTATCCTAATTAAACTAAACTAAATAAAACCAAAAATATACAGTACTGTAATAAGATAGATATCTCCTATTTGAGAAATTATTCACGTTATTGTCAGCACAACTCCAGCACGAGTGGACAGGTCTAATCCCTGTCCACACAACACCATGCTTGTTGTGTTCGATTTCGTCGCCACAGTTCAGCGATCTACGGCTTCGAAATAATAAAATTAATAAATCAGTTCCAAAGTATTTTTTATAGCTCTTATTATCGTAATAATGTTGCTAAACTAAATATGTAACCCAAAAATATATAATTTGATGTAAATTGAATATTTGAGAGAAATATACAATACAATACAATTTTATTTAGGTAAGGTACATACATACAATAAATATTTACAAGGATTGTTTGACTTATAGGTAGAGCTAGTACATACAATGCCTAAAGCCACTATTACGCAAAGCGTTTCGGGCATGATAAACTTAAATGACAAGCTTAATACTAATTGAGCATAATGAGTAGAATGAAAACAAGAAATGAAAACATAGATGAAAAAGCAGCACAAATACAATTATGTCGACAAACAGCGCTCTTTAAAGAAAAAAACAGACATTGGTTAACTTAAACTGGTTGAGAGAGGTACAGTCTTTAACATGGTTGGGAAGGTCATTCCACATTCTGGGCCCCTTGATTTGTAGAGCATTTCTAGTTTGATTAAGTCGTACTCTAGGAATATCAAAACTGTATTTATTTCTGGTGTGATGCTCATGGGTTCTGATACAACCTTCTATGAAGCTTTTGAGATCAGGATTGGCATTATAGTTTAGCGTTTTATATATGTATAATACACATGAGAGAATGTGCAGTGACTTAATGTCTAACATATTCAGAGATTTAAGTAGGGGTACCGAGTGATGTCTGGGGCCAGAATTGGATATTGTCCTAATAGCAGCTTTGTGTTGAGAAATTAGAGGACGTAAGTGATTTTGGGTAGTAGAGCCCCAAGCACAAATACCATAGTTGAGATATGGATAGATAAGGGAGTAATAGAGAGTCACCAGGGCAGGGCGTGGTACATAATATCTGATCTTAGAAAGAATGCCCACAGTTTTTGAAACTTTTTTTTTTTTGATATGTTTAGAATGTGTCCCTGGAAATTAAGCTTGTGGTCAATGAGAATGCCAAGGAATTTGCCATCTAATTTGTTACAAATTTGGGTATTGTTTATTTTGAGATTTATTTGATTAGAGGATTTATTGCCAAACAGAATATAGAAGGTTTTGTCAATGTTAAGGGTGAGTTTGTTGGCAGTTAGCCACAGATGGACTTTATTTAGCTCAGTATTTACTGTGGCATTTAGAGCAAGGGGATCAGGACTGGAGTAAATGAAGGTTGTGTCGTCAGCAAATAGAATTGGTTTGAGGTGTTGGCAGGCATTTGGAAGGTCATTAATGTAGATGAGAAAGAGGAGAGGGCCAAGTATGCTGCCCTGGGGAACACCAATGTTGATGGGTAGGGTGGGAGAAATTGTATTATTCACAGAAACATATTGGAGCCTGTCAGTAAGGTAGGATTTGAGGTATTGTAGGGAGTGTCCTCTGACTCCATAATGATGTAATTTAAGAAGAAGGTTTTGGTGGTTGACAGTGTCAAAAGCTTTACGCAGGTCCACAAACAACCCAACAGGGAACTCATTTTTATCAAGAACTGTATGAATCGAGTTAAGCATGCTAATAAGTGCATCGTTAGTGCTTTTTTTGGGTCTGAAGCCATATTGGCAAGGGCTAAGTATATTGAGTTTGGCTAGATATGAGTAAAGCTGCTTATAGATTAGTTTTTCAACAATTTTTGACAAGTTTGGCAGGATAGATATAGGTCTGTAGTTGTTAACATCTGTGAGATTACCACATTTGTGGACAGGCGTTACTCTCGCTTTTTTTAGAATATCTGGGAAGGTTTGGAGTTCAAGTGACTTGTTGAAGAGCAAAGCAATAGCAGGGGCTAAAGATCTGGAGGCTTTTTTGTAAATTAAAGTTGGTATCTCCTCAAGGGCACCAGACTTGGTTTTAAGGGAAAGGATTATCTCATTGACGTCAGTGGAATTAATAGGCTTTAGGTACAGAGACTGTGGATAGTTACCTGAAAGATAGTCATTAATGTCTGTACTGGAAGATGGAATATCATTTGCAAGGGATGAACCAATGGAAGAGAAGAACCTATTGAACTCAATAGCAGAATCAGAGGCTGAAAGCTGACCATCGTTATTAGACAGGAGAGTCGGTTTGTTATTTAAAGACTTCTTTGATCCCAATATTTGAGAAATTGTTCTCCAAGTTTGTTTAATGTTGCTCTTTATTTGGGTAAATTTATCTTCGTAGTATTTAGTTTTGGCTCGTCTAATTATCTTAGACAGCAATAATGAGTAATTCTTTGAGAAGTCTTTGGAGACAATTCCTAACCTATACTTCTTCTCAAGGTCATGTTTTTTATTAATAGATTTAAGTATTCTCTTTGTAAGCCAGGGATTGTTAAGCCTTTTGGTTGTGACTTGTTTTGTAAGCATAGGACAGTGGGTATTATAAAGGCTAAGAGTTTTTTGAAGAAAAGATTGTACTGCTACGGTTGATGTCCACTATGTTACCTAACTCGGACTCCCAGTTGACATTATCAGCAGCAGTTATAAAATTGTCTATAGCAGTTTCATTGTGTAGTCTAAAACGTATCACTCTTGACTCAAGAGGTGGTTTGCTAATGTTAGTTAAGAGAGATGTGGGGTAATGATCTGTAGTGCTATCGGTGATTATACCTGAAGTAAGCGGAGAGGTTATGTTTGTCCAGATGTGATCGAGCGTCGTGGCAGTGCTATCAGTGATTCTAGTAGGTCTAGTGATTAAGGGTATGAGGAAGCAGGAATTCATACAGTTGAGGAAGCTAACAGCAGTGGGGTGTTCAGGCTCGCAGAGGTCAATATTAAAGTCCCCTGCGATAATTAGGTGGTTTTTGTTCAGTCTGTTATCAAGTATTAGATTTCTAAGGTTTGAGTTGAATTCGGACACATCAGTGTTAGGAATTCTATAAACTGCACCCACAGTCAGGACAGACTCGGCACCCTTGACTCTGAAGCTGGCGAAGATATACTCCCCATAGCAGTCTCTGGTTCTAATTTCTTTTAAGCATGTTAGTTCTTGGTGGTAGTAAAGAGCAGTGCCACCACCTCTCTGAAGTTGACGACAGTTGTGAATTGCTGAGTAGTTAGGCATGTTAAAGAGCTGAGTAGTATCCTCTTTCAACCATGTTTCAGTAAGTATAATAAAAGAGAATTTGTTGTCAATAGCTTCAATCAAGGCACTAACATCATCGAAGTGTTTACCTAGGGATCTAACGTTCAAATTGATTACAGAGATATTGTGATTATGAGTTAATACATTGTTTACATCATGTGCTGCAAAATATCTGCAATTTAGATCATTAAAGTGATAATTGTCATAGATAGTGGATAAGAGGTTAAGTTCAGGGTCTATACTTGTCTGCATAAAAAAAGCTGATTGCAGGAAAAACAAGGGAAGAAAGGCAAATAACAAGGTAGAAATAAGCTATAAAATAGGGAAAAAGATGTACACAATACAGAACAAAGCAAACTCAAAAGGGGCTTACAGGGGTACAATGGAGTAAGGGAGTATGGCTAGGCTAGGCAACCTAGGTAATAAATGAGATTAACGAAAAAACATATAAACATGGACTATACAAAACACAAGATATTATAATACAAAACAAAAATATAAACAAGACTAAGCAATACAAAAACAAATTGAGCAAAAATGAAAAATGAGGTAGATTGCTTACAAGTACTCTCAGGTACACTGTAAGTAACAATTTGCAATTTGAGATATATGTTACTGGAAATCAAACACAACACCAGGCAGCGTTTTGTTCGATTTCGTCGCCACAGTTCAGTGACCTACAGCTTCGAAATAATAAAATTAATAAATCAGTTCCAAAATAAGTATTTTTTATAGCTCTTATTATCATTATAATGTTGCTAAACTAAATATATAACCCAAAAATATATAATTTGATGTAAATTGAATTGTTAAGGGAAATGTATGTTACTGGATCAGGCTTAAACACCAGCCTACTGAAGGGTGTACGTATAGACTTAGTCTGCGTTTGTACAGTATGTACCCAGTGCCCTTAGCTTTGTCTGCGATTGACGTACAGTATTTATCCGCCGGTGGAAGAATAATCGTGGAATTGACCATTTTTTTACTACAGCTCTTTGGTTATAAAACAAAATGTCTCAGGGGCTTACTAATAGTGCCTTATTAATGCCAAAAATGAAGCAATATTTTGCAAGAACTAGTAGCAGAAAATCAACCAGCACGAGAACAGCCGTACCCAACACGAGAACAGCCGTACCCAGCACGAGAACAGCCGTACCCAGCACGAGAACAGCCGTACCCAGCACGAGAACAGCCGTACCCAGCACAAGAACAGCCGTACCCAGCACAAGAACAGCCGTACCCAACACGAGAACAGCCGTACCCAGCACGAGAACAGCCGTACCCAGCACGAGAACAGCCGTACCAAGCACGAGAACAGCCGAACCCAGCACGAGAACAGCCGTACCCAGCACGAGAACAGCCGTACCCAGCACGAGCACAGTTGTACTCAGCACTGGTACAACTAGCCGTACCCAGCACAAGCATAGTTGTACCCAGCACTGGTACAACAGCAGCCAGCACCAGCTCAGCAGCAGCTGAACCCACAGCAGCAGCGAGCACCAGCAAAGCTGATGGAAACATCTAAAAACATCATGTGCAGCGTGAACAGTTAGAACAAGTGTTAAATTTAAGTGTGTACACAGTGTTAAAATTAAAGTTGCAGTAATTTTAGTGTACAATAGTTTTCATAAACTGTATTGTAGTACTCAACATACAGCAGAACTACTTTTAATCAACACAGTGCTAACGGCATAATGCACTGCAGTACGTATTTAATGTAGAGCATTCACAACTTCACGAAACTTCAAGATGGACATAACTTCAACAATAAGGTAAATTTATGAATTACAGTATTTTTTAGTAGAGAAGTAATATATAGGTAGAGTATGTAATATGATAATGCATTTTTATTGTTGACAATAAAAAAAAAGACACTGACACAAACGCCTCCTGAAGGTCACCTCTTGCAACGAATCCAACGCTCCAACGAACTGGGGTTGGTCCCATATAGTACGTTAAATCGAGGTTGTATATATATATATATATATATATATATATATATATATATATATATATATATATATATATATATATATATATATATGTCGTACCTAGTAGCCAGAACTCACTTCTCAGCCTACTATTCAAGGCCCGATTTGCCTAATAAGCCAAGTTTTCCTGAATTTATATATTTACTATAATTTTTTTCTTATGAAATGATAAAGCAACCCTTTTCTCTATGTATGAGGTCAATTTTTTTTATTGGAGTTAAAATTAACGTAGATATATGACCGAACCTAACCAACCCTACCTAACCTAACCTAACCTATATTTATAGGTAAGGTTAGGTTAGGTAGCCAAAAAAAGCTAGGTTAGGTTAGGTTAGGTAGACGAAAAAACATTAATTCATGAAAACTTGGCTTATTAGGCAAATTGGGCCTTGAATAGTAGGCTGAGAAGTGCGTTCTGGCTATTAGGTACGACATATATATATATATGTCGTACCTAGTAGCCAGAATGCACTTCTCAGCCTACTATGCAAGGCCCGATTTGCCTAATAAGCCAAGTTTTCCTGAATATATTTTCTCTAATTTTTTTCTTATGAAATGATAAAGCTACCCATTTCATTATGTATGAGGTCAATTTTTTTTTATTGGAGTTAAAATTAACATAGATATTTGACCGAACCTAACCAACCCTACCTAACCTAACCTAACCTATCTTTATAGGTTAGGTTAGGTAGCCGAAAAAGTTAGGTTAGGTTAGGTAGTCGAAAACCAATTAATTCATGAAAACTTGGCTTATTAGGCAAATTGGGCCTTGCATAGTAGGCCGAGAAGTGCATTCTGGCTACTAGGTACGACATATATATATATATATATATATATATATATATATATATATATATATATTAGTATATTTTGGTAGCAGTCTTTCCTGTAGACATATATTATTAAATATGACCGAAAAAGTAAGATTAATAATTCTAACACGAATTTTCTCAATCTTTCGTACATTACGCTTCACTGTTGGAGGTAAATCAAAAATCACTTCTCCAAAATTCATTTTTATTTCTAGTCTGACGCGACACGGGCGCGTTTCGTAAAACTTATTACATTTTCAAAGACTTCACAAATACACAACTGATTAGAACTTACGTCTCTCTGATATTATATCTACATTTGAGTGAGGTGGGAAGGGTGATGTGGCATTAACACAAGACAGAACAGGAGGGGATATTAATAGGGTATTAAAAGTATCAACACAAGACAGAACAGAAACAATGGGTATTGAATAGAAGTGTTTGTAGAAAGCCTATTGGTCCATATTTCTTGATGCTTCTATATTGGAGCGGAGTCTTGAGGTGGGTAGAATATAGTTGTGCAATAATTGGCTGTTGATTGCTGGTGTTGACTTCTTGATGTGTAGTGCCTCGCAAACGTCAAGCCGCCTGCTATCGCTGTATCTATCGATGATTTCTGTGTTGTTTACTAGGATTTCTCTGGCGATGGTTTGGTTATGGGAAGAGATTATATGTTCCTTAATGGAGCCCTGTTGCTTATGCATCGTTAAACGCCTAGAAAGAGATGTTGTTGTCTTGCCTATATACTGGGTTTTTTGGAGCTTACAGTCCCCAAGTGGGCATTTGAAGGCATAGACGACGTTAGTCTCTTTTAAAGCGTTCTGTTTTGTGTCTGGAGAGTTTCTCATGAGTAGGCTGGCCGTTTTTCTGGTTTTATAGTAAATCGTCAGTTGTATCCTCTGATTTTTGTCTGTAGGGATAACGTTTCTATTAACAATATCTTTCAGGACCCTTTCCTCCGTTTTATGAGCTGTGGAAAAGAAGTTCCTGTAAAATAGTCTAATAGGGGGTATAGGTGTTGTGTTAGTTGTCTCTTCAGAGGTTGCATGGCTTTTCACTTTCCTTCTTATGATGTCTTCGATGAAACCATTGGAGAAGCCGTTATTGACTAGGACCTGCCTTACCCTACAGAGTTCTTCGTCGACTTGCTTCCATTCTGAGCTGTGGCTGAGAGCACGGTCGACGTATGCGTTAACAACACTCCTCTTGTACCTGTCGGGGCAGTCGCTGTTGGCATTTAGGCACATTCCTGTGTTTGTTTCCTTAGTGTAGACTGCAGTGTGGAAACCTCCGCCCTTTTCCATGACTGTTACATCTAGAAAAGGCAGCTTCCCATCCTTTTCCGTCTCGTAAGTGAAACGCAGCACGGAACTCTGCTCAAATGCCTCCTTCAGCTCCTGCAGATGTCTGACATCAGGTACCTGTGTAAAAATGTCGTCAACATACCTGCAGTATATGGCCGGTTTCAAGTTCATGTCGACTAAGACTTTTTGCTCGATGGTACCCATGTAGAAGTTTGCAAACAGGACACCTAGGGGAGAACCCATGGCGACCCCATCTACTTGCTTATACATGTGCCCATCCGGGCTCAAGAAGGGTGCCTCTTTAGTACAAGCTTGGAGTAGTTTCCTCAGAATACTTTCTGGCATGTCAGCGACTTCAGCGACTGCCCTGACAGGTACAAGAGGAGTGTTGTTAACGCATACGTCGACCGTGCTCTCAGCCACAGCTCAGAATGGAAGCAAGTCGACGAAGAACTCTGTAGGGTAAGGCAGGTCCTAGTCAATAACGGCTTCTCCAATGGTTTCATCGAAGACATCATAAGAAGGAAAGTGAAAAGCCATGCAACCTCCGAAGAGACAACTAACACAACACCTATACCCCCTATTAGACTATTTTACAGGAACTTCTTTTCCACAGCTCATAAAACGGAGGAAAGGGTCCTGAAAGATATTGTTAATAGAAACGTTATCCCTACAGACAAAAATCAGAGGATACAACTGACGATTTACTATAAAACCAGAAAAACGGCCAGCCTACTCATGAGAAACTCTCCAGACACAAAGCAGAACGCTTTAAAAGAGACTAACGTCGTCTATGCCTTCAAATGCCCACTTGGGGACTGTAAGCTCCAAAAAACCCAGTATATAGGCAAGACAACAACATCTCTTTCTAGGCGTTTAACGATGCATAAGCAACAGGGCTCCATTAAGGAACATATAATCTCTTCCCATAACCAAACCATCGCCAGAGAAATCCTAGTAAACAACACAGAAATCATCGATAGATACAGCGATAGCAGGCGGCTTGACGTTTGCGAGGCACTACACATCAAGAAGTCAACACCAGCAATCAACAGCCAATTATTGTACAACTATATTTTACCCACCTCAAGACTCCGCTCCAATATAGAAGCATCAAGAAATATGGACCAATAGGCTTTCTACAAACACTTCTATTCAATACCCATTGTTTCTGTTCTGTCTTGTGTTGATACTTTTAATACCCTATTAATATCCCCTATTGTTCTGTCTTGTGTTAATGCCACATCACCCTTCCCACCTCACTCAAATGTAAATATAAAATCAGAGAAACGCAAGTTCTAATCAGTTGTGTATTTGTGAAGTCTTTGAAAATGTAATAAGTTTTACGAAACGCGCCCGTGTCGCGTCAGACTAGAAATAAAAAATGAATTTTGGAGAAGTGATTTTTTATTTACCTCCAACAGTGAAGCGTAATGTACGAAAGATTGAGAAAATTTGTGTTAGAATTATTAATCTTACTTTTTCGGTCATATTTAATAATATATGTATATATATATATATATATATATATATATATATATATATGTATGTAATTACCTAAGTGTAGTTACAGGATGAGAGCTACACTCGTGGTGTCCCGTCTTCCCAGCACTCTTTGTCATATAACGCTTCGAAACTACTGACGGTCTTGGCCTCCACCACCTTCTCACCTAACTTGTTCCAACCGTCTACCACTCTGTTTGCGAAAGTGAATTTTCTTATATTTCTTTGGCATATGTGTTTAGCTAGTGTATATCTATGACCTCTTGTTCTTAAAGTTCCAGGTCTCAGGAAATCTTCCCTATCGATTTTATAAATTCCTGTTACTATTTTGTATGTAGTGATCATATCGCCTCTTTTTCTTCTGTCTTCCAGTTTTGGCATATTTAATGCCTCTAACCTCTCTTCGTAGCTGTTGCCCTTCAGTTCTGGGAGCCACTTAGTAGCATGTCTTTGCACCTTTTCCAGTTTGTTGATGTGCTTCTTAAGATATGGGCACCACACAACAGCTGCGTATTCTAGCTTTGACCTAACAAAAATCATGAACAATTTCTTTAGTATATCGCCATCCATGTATTTAAAAGCAATTCTGAAGTTAGAAAGTGTAGCATAGGCTCCTCACACAATATTCTTTATGTGGTCCTCAGGTGATAGTTTTCTATCTAGAACCACCCCTAGATATCTTTCTTTATCAGAATTCTTTAAAGATTTCTCACATAATATATAGGTTGTGTGGGGTCTATGTTATCCTATTCCAATTCCATAACATGGCATTTATTAACATTAAATTCCATTTGCCAAGTGGTGCTCCATATACTTATTTTGTCCAGGTCATCTTGAAGGGCATGACAATCATCTAAGATGTATGTATGTATGATGCACAACTTGCCTAAACACGCAAGTGAAGTTATACAACTTTAGAACATTTCCCACCAGGAGACTCGAACCCTAGCCAGCACAGAAGCCTTCCAGCAACTGGCATAACAGGTACGCCTTTAACCCACTGCACCACGCTTAGACCGTACTATATATAATATTTATATATATAATATATATATATATAGGGTCTCTTGGACCTACTACTGTTATTTATGTTAGTTTGCACTTCAATGAGCTTATGGTCTGAATGTGTAGTACAGGCATACCTCAGAATACGAGTTTAATCCGTTCCTGGAGACGCCTCGCATTCCGAAAACTCGCATTCCGAAGTTAATTTCCCCATAAGAAATAAAGGGAAATGAATTAATCCGTTCCTGACTACCCCAAAAACCCCACATCAAACTAAATTTTTATACCTAATTTACCTAATTCATCTAAATAAACCTACAAAACTATGTTCCAGTTATTACTTACCTTGCTGTCGAGTGCTGTAGGCGTATGGAAGATGGTGAGGAGGGGGGAGGAGGAGAGGAGTTACTGTTTGGAAGGGGAGTCCCCTTCCATAATCACATCAGGCAGTGAGGACCTTTCTGGTGTGCTCTCCCTGGGACGTTTTACCCGAGTGCCACTAGGTCCTGGTTGAGGCTCACTGCTCGATTTCCTCACCACAAATCTGTCCATGGAAGCTTGCTTTTCCCTTCTTCGCAAGCTGTCTCTGTAGTAAGGCATCACATTGTCATTGAAAAGATTAAGACAACGGCCTACTACAGCTTTCTCTGGGTGAGTCTGTTCAATAGTTGTTTGAATCTCTTCCCACATCTGACACACCTTCTTAATTACTGCAGAAGGGACATTCGCTGGTGCTGCTGCCACCTCCTCCTCCACTGCAGAATCATTCGCTGCTGCATTGGCTTGCTGTTCCTGTTGAAGGGCTAGGAGTTCTTCGGTAGTCAGTTCTTCGTTGTGTTCTTCCACCAACTCCTCCACATCATCACCATCCAATTCCAAGCCCATTTGCTGGCCTAGACTAACAATTTCCTCAACAATAGGTGCATCATTTATAGGCTCAAACCCCTCAAAGTCTAGTTCTCTCACACCTTCAGGCCACAATTTTCTCCAGCCAGAGATCAGGGTTCTTTGAGTCACTTCTTGCCAGGCTTTGTCAACGAGTTTTAAAGCACTACAAATGTTAAAATGCTCTCTCCAGAACTCTTTGAGGGTGAGGTTTGTGGCTTCAGTCACTTCAAAACATTTCCGGAAAAGTGCCCTTTCATAAAGTTTCTTAAAATTCGCTATGATTTTCTGGTCCATAGGCTGAATTAGAGGAGTGGTGTTAGGAGGAAGGAATTTAACTGTGAGGAATTTATTGTATCTAGGCAACAAATCATCTTCCAAGCCTGGAGGATGAGCAGGAGCATTGTCAAGGAGAAGCACGGCTTTGAGTGGCAATTGTTTCTCCTGCAGATATTTTTCTATGGCAGGGCACAGCACTTCATTCACCCACTCCGAAAAAATAAGCCTAGTCACCCATGCTTTTTTATTAGACTTCCACATCACACACAAATGGGTTTTCTGCACATTATACTGTTTGAAAACCCTTGGATTTTCAGAATGATACACTAGCAAGGGTTTAATTTTCAAATCGCCACTCGCATTTCCACACAGCACAAGCGTAAACCTATCTTTCATAGGCTTGTGTCCAGGCAAGGATTTTTCCTCCTTGGTAATGTATGTCCTCTTAGGCATTCTTTTCCAAAACAGTCCTGTTTCGTCACAATTAAACACTTGTTGCGGTAGGTATCCCTCAGCCTCTGCAAACTCTTTAATTCGTCAATAAATCGTCCAGCGGCTGGTTTGTCTGAGCTGGCTGCCTCCCCATGCCTTGTTACACTGTGGATACCACTTCTTTTTCTAAATTTTTCAAACCAGCCCCTGCTTGCCTTAAACTCTTTCGTATCTGCATCGCTCGTTGCAGGGGTTTTCTTTAGAAGGTCTTCATGCAATACCCTGGCTTTCTCACAAATAATGGCCTCCGAAACACTATCACCCCTCAACTCCTTGTCGTGTATCCAAATTAATAACAACTTTTCCACTTCTTCAAGTATTTGTGGTCTTTGTGCCGTTAATGTTCTTACTCCTTTTGCCACGTTAGCACCCATAATCTTATTTTTCTTCTTAAGTATAGTGCATATTGTTGATGTGGCTTTGTTGTACTGCCTACAAAGTTCAACAACACGTGTACCGTTCTCATGCTTCCGAATGATCTCTTGTTTCTCCTCTATTGTCATCCTCACATGAGCTTTCTGGCCTTTATCCTTACCACTGGCTTTCTTGGGACCCATGGTGAGATATATAATAACAAATTGTATAGACAAATCACCAAAAATCCAACAAAACACTGAAAATCCGCGAGAAGAATTGATGTGGGGGTAGTCACTGAGCGCGAGACAATGGTAAACTGAGGGGCGGCGGGGCAGAGGGGCGACGATCGCCGAACCACCACGCGCTAGGTCGGCCTGTACGCGTATCAACAAACTCGCGTCCCGAAGTAACCCTCGCCTTCCGAGACAAATTTTTGGAGTAAATACTGCTCGTCTTCCGAAAACCTCGCATACAGGGACACTCGCATTCCGAGGTACCACTGTATCTGAGATTGTAATGTCTCCGATTAGTTCATCATTGTTTGTGAATAACAAGTCTTTTGTGTTTTCGTACCTAGTTGGTTCTGTAATCTGTTGACTGAGCGAGAATTTGTCGAAGAATCTCAAAAGTTCTCTGACCTATGGTTGGTTATTTCCCGGGTGTTTCCCTGCTATGATATTTTTGTTTGCCATTCTCCATCTTGGACTTGGTAAATTGAAATCTCCAAGGAAGATAATATCTGGAGCTGGCTTTGCTAGATTATCAAGTATGTTCTCTATTTTGGCCATCTGCTCTGTGAATTCCTCAACCATTGTATCTGGTGGTTTATATATTAGAATAATAATTAGGTTTATGTTTTCTACCTTAATTCCAAGAACCTCTACCACCTCATTAGCTGAGTTTAGTAGCTCTGTGCATACTAGGTCTTATTTAATATGCAGGCCTACTCCTCCATTTGACCTAGTTTCTCTATCACATTGATATAAATTATAATTTGGAATCCAGATTTCACTATCCATGTAATCTTTCATATGAGTTTCCGTGAATGCCTCAAATATTGAGTTTGACTAATAGGAGACTATTTATGAACTTAACTTTATCTCTTGATTTTGACTTTAGGCCTTGTATGTTTGCAAATATGAATGATTTTCCATATTGTGTGTCACTTCTGGAAGGTTTTGGTAGTTCTCCCTCCTCTCCATCCTGACCCAGGGTGTGCTGTTCTGGCAATGGTTTGTCCAGTTTCGGTAGTGGTATTGGGGAGTTTGGTAGTTTCTGTGTAGTTGGGAGGTGTGCGCTTGATGACGAATTGTAGTCCAGTCTTGGGCATTTCCCCCCCTCTCCATCCGTACTCCTGCAACATTTTTGCCTGTCTGTTCCTCCCTCTGTTCTGCCTGCCTCTAAAAAACTTCCAGGGCTATTATATTGGACTTCCTCTCTTATATAGCACTGTGTACGTCTCACGTAGAAATCAGGGCAATGAATATCGTAGCATTTCCTCTCATTAACCGAGAGTTTGCATAGCTTAGGGTGGAAAAATCTACACTGTTCCAAAATGACATCTGCCCTTCCCTAACATGTTTTGGCATTTTTGGGGATGCATGAATGTGTATTCCGTGCCTCTGGTCCCATATCTGCACTTTCCTTTTGCATAATATCTGCAAATATTTTCATCTGTGCTTGTATTCTGATTGTTAGTACCTGTGCTTGCCTTGGCTACCACTGTGATTTTTGTTTTAACTTTCTCTTTTCCTCATTCTTTCTCGGTATTGCCCTTATCTTTCTCTTGTTGCTTTCATCTTTCTCATTTTTGTTTTTGTCTCTCATTTTTTCTCTCCTTGTTTTTTCTCTCCTTTGTACCTCAACAAAATGTTGAGGTACACAATGCTAATTAGACTCTAAACTCTCAGTCCCTGGGTCGCGTTCAGTGTTCATTGCTGTCTTTACATACTCTGCATATATTTCTGGTAGCTTTTGTGTGAATTGTAGCCTATGTGCTTGAGGAATGTCATTCATTAGTTTGGTGATGTTTTCCCATATCCGTCTATCATTGTGACAGATCCAGTAGGTACCTTGTCTGTTTGCATAGTGTGTAAGTAATCCTGTACAACTCAGGTGAAATCTTATGCTATAAATGTTACATACAATCCCTACAACACTCTTCCGAAGTGAATTGAAGCAGCTGCCACACATCTCCATGTTGGGTTTGTGGTGTAGAGGTTGTCTGTGTCCCTATTTGTGATCTACTGTCAATTTATCCCTTGTTGACTTTAGTAATTTTACTATTTATAATATATGAACATATTTATAATATTATATGTATATGCAATTTTATATGTATATATATAATATGTATAGAGTATATTGAAGGATGTACTTATCGCATGGCGGAGAAAACGGTCCCAGTGGGATGTACAGGTGACCGTTGTTGTCCCAGGTGATGGGAATGGATGCCACCGGTTGCCAGTTCCTTGATTTATAACACTGATTATTTGCCTGTATTACCCTAAGGGATTTTCTGCTTTCTTTCTGGCTTGTAATGGTATTCACTGTTTTAGCTGCTAAAGAAAACAGATTTGAAATTAAATTCCTATGGATACCATCACATGTTGACATCTCAAGGCATGGCACTATTGATATGCTTGCAAAGACAGCCTGTAGAAAACCAGTGGTAGAAATTGATATGGGAAATTGATTGTCACTGCTAATGAATTGATTCATTAGCAGTGACAAAGAGAATACTTAAACAAATATCAAATGAAGATCTCACAGACCTAACAAATTTACAAAAACCTGAAAGTTGTAGCATTAAATATTATGATAGATATCATGAGAAGACATTCACATATGGGACTAATAGAACAAGAACCCGGCAATGTGATGTTATAGTGGCCAGAATACGCCTCGGATATAGATGTATCTGGCAGCTTTCTCAAAATCCAAATGTCGAGTAGACAACGTGTCAACTTTGTGAAAGAGAAAACATGCACTCTCTTGAACATTATATTGTAGAATGTCCCATACTGACTGACTTTTGCCCTCCTGGGCTAAGGTATGCTGAACTCTGTAATTACTATATGAGTACTGGAACACTTGATATATTGGACATGTACCCAAGATTGACCATGTAATGTATCGATTATACAATGTATGTATGTGATGCAACTATATAACCTGAGCTTGTAAAAGCACCTTAATCACCTTCAGTGATTAAGTGCTTAATTGCACACTAGGTTCTCTATCAGCTATCTCACCCTGTCAGAGTAAGAGACAAATGTATGTGAATGCATATGTATGTATATATGTATATGTACGTATGTGTGTGTGTGTATGTATATGTGTATTAAGTATATATGGAAGCTGATCAGAATTACATTTCACCTTTGTAAATGTACATTAATGACACTATGTAACAGACACATCGAACACTTTATGTAGGGCATACGTAAATCTGTGTATCTATGTATTTACGTATGTAGGTTAGCTTAGTATTTTTAAAGCACCGAATCACCTTCTGTGGTTGATTATTCAATAAACCCCTGAACTATATGTTTAAACACATCTCTAACCCTGTACATGGAGGATAGAAGAAAATGTACATATTCTGGTTAGCATTGTAAATGTGTGGCCATGTCTGTGGTAGAGAGAAAAAAAAAAACTATTACCAATTCCTAAATCCACATTCTCATATTATAATATATATTGCCAGTATATTATCACTGAAGGAGTATACTATCATTGAGGGACGTCCCATACACTGGGTAGGCCTCGTGGCTATGGTGTAATTACCACCTAGTGTGATGCCTCCTCGTGCCACAATTTTAAATTTCTAATTTTTCTATGTACAATTCTCCTACACTTTCACTTATTTATGTTTGTGTTACACGTTGCACTTCATTGTTCAACGTATCACTGTTCGCTATATTTGATATATATCGCCTACTGTATATGCATGTACACATGAGCCTGGTAGCACTGGCTCCCACATGGTCCCACATTTATTCTTTATTTAACTCAAAAGTTCCAATGTTAATTACTGGATTCAACTTTCCTATGGGTCACTATGCACTTCTTGATGACTGCGACTAGTAATCCATGGTTGTACACAGCCAGAGTTGTACACTGGCACACAGCCAGTGATGACGTCACACGCCCCCCTTCTCCACGTTCCCACAGCCAACGTAAGTGGATTTTTTAGTTTTTTTTACATGTACGTGTTCAGAAAAAGGAATTTATCATTTTACAAAGATAAATAAAAAAATTTGCTAACACTATTTTCGGCACACGGGGAATGTCCCAATAAACGAAGTGCATCACAGTGGTTAAAGAACACAACAAAGTAGCCTTCCCAACTGCAAGAAAAATCCAGCATTGAATGTAATTAAACACCATTTTCTGGGCGGTGGTTCAGAAAAATAAGGAAGCCCCGGAGGCTCCCTGAAGCTATCCAAACTGATGTGTGCTATATTAGTTTCGGGTCATCAGTTACTCGAGTTCTTTATGCCTACCGGAAACCAGTGCCAGAACCTGGTTCCCTCAAAGAGGCGCAGGGAGCAATGGTGTACAACCACTCTACATTTAAAGTACAGTACTGTACAGTGAAACCTCGGGTAGTGAACATTCCTTTTTACACATTTATTGGGCTAAAAACTCAATTTCTTCGGAAAATTTGAAATGGGTTACAACCTATGCCTCGCCTTGCGACTTTGTTGATACTGTATACACATGGATCGACCGAGCACGTAGTTCCTGGTGGCATGGGCGAGGAGTGCTTCAGTTTACCAATGTCTCCAGTGACGATCGCACTTGAATATTGAATTTAAGAGGACAACAGGATGGATAGTGAGGAGACAGGATGGATAGATGGTGAAGGGACTGGATGGATGGATGGATGGTAAGTGAACTGGATGAATGGATGGGAGAACTGGATGGATGGGTGGAAACTGGATGGATGGATGGTGGAGGGGAACTGGATGGATGGATGGATGGTGGGGGGGAACTGGATGGATGGATGATGGGGGGGGAACTGGATGGATGGATGGGGGAACTGGATGGATGGATGGGAGAACTGGATGGATGGGTGGAAACTGGATGAATGGATAGTGGGGGGAACTGGATGGATGGATGGATGGTGGAGGGGGGGAACTGGATAGATAGATAGATGGATGGATGGATGGATGGTGGGGGGGGGGAACTGGATGGATGGATGGTGGGGGGGAACTGGATGGATGGATGGTGGGGGGGGGAACTGGATGGATGGATGGTGGGGGGGGAACTGGATGGATGGATGGATGGTGGGGGGAACTGGATGGATGGATAGTGGGGGGGAACTGGATGGATGGATCGATGGATAGTGGGGGGGAACTGGATGGATGGATGGTGGAGGGGGGGAACTGGATGGATGGATGGTGGGGGGGGGGGGAACTGGATGGATGGATGGTGGGGGGGAACTGGATGGATGGATGGTGGGGGGGGGGAACTGGATGGATGGTGGGGGGGGGGAACTGGATGGATGGTGGGGGGGGGAACTGGATGGATGGATGGTGGGGGGGGAACTGGATGGATGGATGGTGGGGGGGGAACTGGATGGATGGATGGTGGGGGGGAACTGGATGGATGGATGGTGGGGGGGGAACTGGATGGATGGATGGTGGGGGGGGGGGGAACTGGATGGATGGATGGTGGGGGGGGAACTGGATGGATGGATGGTGGGGGGGAACTGGATGGATGGATGGTGGGGGGGGGGACAGGATGGATGGATGGTGGGGGGGGAACTGGATGGATGGATGGTGGGGGGGGGAACTGGATGGATGGATGGTGGGGGGGGAACTGGATGGATGGATGGTGGGGGGGGAACTGGATGGATGGATGGATGGTGGGGGGGGAACTGGATGGATGGATGGATGGTGGGGGGGGGAACTGGTTGGGGGGGTGGGGGGGGAACTGGATGGATGAATGGTGGGGGGGAACTGGATGGATGGATGGATGGTGGGTGGGAACTGGATGGATGGATGGTGGGGGGGGGAAATGGATGGATGGATGGTGGGGGGGGAAATGGATGGATGGATGGTGGGTGGGAACTGGATGGATGGATGGTGGGGGGGGGAAATGGATGGATGGATGGTGGGGGGGAACTGGATGGATGGATGGTGGGGGGGGGAACTGGTTGGGGGGGGGGAACTGGTTGGGGGGGGAACTGGTTGGGGGGGGAACTGGATGGATTGATGGTGGGGGGGAACTGGATGGATTGATGGTGGGGGGGGGGAAATGGATGGATGGATGGTGGGGGGGAACTGGATGGATGGATGGTGGGGGGGGAACTGGATGGATGGATGGATGGATGGATGGATGGATGGATGGTGGGGGGAACTGGATGGATGGATGGTGGGGGGGAACTGGATGGATGGATGGATGGATGGTGGGGGGGGAACTGGATGGATGGATGGTGGAGGGGGGGAACTGGATGGATGGATGGTGGGGGGAGGGGAACTGGATGGATGGATGGTGGGGGGGAACTGGATGGATGGATGGTGGGGGGGGAACTGGATGGATGGATGGTGGGGGGGGGAACTGGATGGATGGATGGTGGGGGGGAACTGGATGGATGGATGGTGGGGGGGGAACTGGATGGATGGATGGTGGGGGGGGGGGGAACTGGATGGATGGATGGTGGGGGGGGGAACTGGATGGATGGATGGTGGGGGGGAACTGGATGGATGGATGGTGGGGGGGGGACAGGATGGATGGATGGTGGGGGGGGAACTGGATGGATGGATGGTGGGGGGGGGGGGAACTGGATGGATGGATGGTGGGGGGGGAACTGGATGGATGGATGGTGGGGGGGGAACTGGATGGATGGATGGTGGGGGGGAACTGGATGGATGGATGGATGGTGGGGGGGAACTGGATGGATGGATGGATGGTGGGGGGGAACTGGTTGGGGGGTGGGGGGGAACTGGATGGATGAATGGTGGGGGGGAACTGGATGGATGGATGGATGGTGGGTGGGAACTGGATGGATGGATGGTGGGTGGGAACTGGATGGATGGATGGTGGGGGGGGGAAATGGATGGATGGATGGTGGGGGGGGGGGAAATGGATGGATGGATGGTGGGGGGGGGGGAAATGGATGGATGGATGGTGGGTGGGAACTGGATGGATGGATGGTGGGGGGGGAAATGGATGGATGGATGGATGGTGGGGGGGGGAACTGGATAGATGGATGGTGGGGGGGGAACTGGATAGATGGATGGTGGGGGGGGAACTGGATAGATGGATGGTGGGGGGGGAACTGGTTGGGGGGGAACTGGATGGATTGATGGTGGGGGGGAACTGGATGGATTGATGGTGGGGGGGGAAATGGATCGATGGATGGTGGGGGGGGAACTGGATGGATGGATGGATGGTGGGGGGGGGGAAATGGATGGATGGATGGTGGGGGGGGGAACTGGATGGATGGATGGTGGGGGGGGGAACTGAATGGATGGATGGTGGGGGGGGGGGGAACTGGTTGGGGGGGGGGAACTGGTTGGGGGGGGAACTGGTTGGGGGGGGAACTGGTTGGGGGGGGAACTGGTTGGGGGGGGAACTGGATGGATTGATGGTGGGGGGGGAAATGGATGGATGGATGGTGGGGGGGGGGAACTGGATGGATGGATGGTGGGGGGGGGAAATGGATGGATGGATGGTGGGGGGGAACTGGATGGATGGAGGGTGGGGAGGGGAACTGGTTGGGGGGGGGAACTGGATGGATTGATGGTGGGGGGGAACTGGATGGATTGATGGTGGGGGGGAACTGGATGGATTGATGGTGGGGGGGAACTGGATGGATTGATGGTGGGGGGGAACTGGATGGATGGATGGTGGGGGGAGAACTGGATGGATGGATGGTGGGGGGAACTGGATGGATGGATGGTGGGGGGGGAACTGGATGGATGGATGGTGGGGGGGGAACTGGATGGATGGATGGTAGGGGGGAACTGGATGGATGGATGGTGGGGGGGGGAAATGGATGGATGGATGGTGGGGGGGGGGAACTGGATGGATGGATGGTGGGGGGGGAACTGGTTGGGGGGGGAACTGGATGGATTGATGGTGGGGAGGGGGAAATGGATCGATGGATGGTGGGGGGGAACTGGATGGATGGATGGATGGTGGGGGGGGGGAAATAGATGGATGGATGGTGGGGGGAACTGGATGGATGGATGGTGGGGGGGGGAACTGAATGGATGGATGGTGGGGGGGGGAACTGGTTGGGGGGGGGGGGGAACTGGTTGGGGGGGGGGGAACTGGTTGGGGGGGGAACTGGTTGGGGGGGGGGAACTGGTTGGGGGGGGGGAACTGGTTGGGGGGGGAACTGGATGGATTGATGGTGGGGGGGGAAATGGATGGATGGATGGTGGGGGGGGGGAACTGGATGGATGGATGGATGGTGGGGGGGGGAACTGGATGGATGGATGGTGGGGGGGGGGAAATGGATGGATGGATGGTGGGGGGGAACTGGATGGATGGATGGTAGGGGGGAACTGGATGGATGGATGGTGGGGGGGGGAAATGGATGGATGGATGGTGGGGGGGGGAACTGGATGGATGGATGGTGGGGGGGGAACTGGTTGGGGGGGGAACTGGATGGATTGATGGTGGGGAGGGGGAAATGGATCGATGGATGGTGGGGGGGAACTGGATGGATGGATGGATGGTGGGGGGGGGGAAATGGATGGATGGATGGTGGGGGGGAACTGGATGGATGGATGGTGGGGGGGGGGGAACTGAATGGATGGATGGTGGGGGGGGGAACTGGTTGGGGGGGGGGGGAACTGGTTGGGGGGGAACTGGTTGGGGGGGGGAACTGGTTGGGGGGGGGGGAACTGGTTGGGGGGGGAACTGGATGGATTGATGGTGGGGGGGGAAATGGATGGATGGATGGTGGGGGGGGGAACTGGATGGATGGATGGTGGGGGGGGGGAAATGGATGGATGGATGGTGGGGGGGAACTGGATGGATGGAGGGTGGGGGGGGAACTGGTTGGGGGGGGGGGAACTGGATGGATTGATGGTGGGGGGGAACTGGATGGATTGATGGTGGGGGGGAACTGGATGGATTGATGGTGGGGGGGAACTGGATGGATTGATGGTGGGGGGGAACTGGATGGATGGATGGTGGGGGGGAGAACTGGATGGATGGATGGTGGGGGGAACTGGATGGATGGATGGTGGGGGGGGAACTGGATGGATGGATGGTGGGGGGGGAACTGGATGGATGGATGGTAGGGGGGAACTGGATGGATGGATGGTGGGGGAACTGGATGGATGGATGGTGGGGGAACTGGATGGATGGATGGATGGTGGGGGGGGGAACTGGATGGGTGGGGGGGGAATGTTACGGCCCTCTCGGGTCGCAACTGGGTTCGTACTCTGATGTTGTTAGAGGGAAGGGTATCCGGCCCCAAGCCAGTAGTGGCTTTCAAGGGATGAGATCCGGGACGCAAGTAAAATAAAAGGGGAAGGGAAAGAAAGGCAAAAACTTAAGATTATAATTGTTACCATCACCAAATAAATAATATAAGATTACACAGGGGGAGGGGTATTAACACTGCACAAGGGAATTATTTACACAATTGTCTTCTCCTGAAGACTCTGGATCCAAACTCTCGGTGCCAAGTCCTCGGTGCTTTCGTGGTCTCTTGACGAATCCTTCGACCAAGCTGAGTCTACCCCAAACACAGGCCAGCCAAAACACAGTTCCACTGGGGGCACCGCCGTGGAGGCCGTCAACCACAAGTCCAGCAGGTCTGCTGGCAGGTTTCGGATCAGCGACGCTGGTCAGGCCACTCCACGAGCGATACTAGGGTAGCGCCCTAGTCAGGAGCCTCGTGTGATACCACAAATCACTCTCCTGTCCTCAATACCCCAGTGGATAATCGTCTCCAGCAGTCGGTCCCGGGTAAGACAATCCTTCTACTGCCACTCCACTGGCAGGGTAACACCACAGTGTTCTTCCGGGAGGCGACTCACAGCTGCTACAGCAAAGCACAAGGTATGGGGACGGCTGCCTTGGGTAGACTGACTCAACTTCCATCACAGCAGTCCCAGGTCGACTCTGTAAGCAGACACGTCATCAATAACTGGGACACACTAAAACACCTCACTTACAGGCTCAGACACAAACGCCCGACGTATCCACTCCATAGATGGCGTTGTCGTCTGAGCACCACCTCACTAGAGGTCAGCAACGGCTGTGTTGTGTGCTGAACAGGACTGGAAACCGGCCCTTGTGGCCAGTACACGTCGTCCTCACCAGGTGTCGTCGTCCATTTGGTGGGGGTTTCGGGAGCTGACCCACAGATGGCGCGGTCGTCACTGCTCCGTGCTCAGACGCTGGATCCGGGTTCGTAACAGGGAACTGGATGGGTGGGGGAGGAACTGGATGGATGGATGGTGGGGGGGAGGGAACTGGATAGATTGATGGTGGAGGGGGGGAACTGGATGGATGGATGGATGGTAGAGGGGGAACTGGATGGATGGATGGTAGAGGGGGAACTGGATGGATGGATGGTAGAGGGGGAACTGGATGGATGGATGGTGGGGGGGGGGGGAACTGGATGGATGGATGGTGGGGGGGGAACTGGATGGATGGATGGTGGGGGGGGGAACTGGATGGATGGATGGTGGGGGGGGGAACTGGATGGATGGATGGTGGGAGGGGAACTGGATGGATGGATGGTGGGAGGGGAACTGGATGGATGGATGGATGGTGGGGGGGGAACTGGATGGATGGATGGTGGGGGGGAACTGGATGGATTGATGGTGGGGGGGGAACTGGATGGATGGATGGTGGGAGGGGAACTGGATGGATGGTAGGGGGGGAACTTGATGGATGGATGGATGGTAGGGGGGGAACTGGATGGATGGATGGATGGTAGGGGGGGAACTGGATGGATGGATGGATGGTAGGGGGGGAACTGGATGGATGGATGGATGGTAGGGGGGGAACTGGATGGATGGATGGTGGGGGGGGAACTGGATGGATGGATGGATGGTAGGGGGGGAACTGGATGGATGGATGGTAGGGGGGGGAACTGGATGGATGGATGGTGGGGGGGGGGAACTAGATGGATGGATGAATGGATGGTAGGGGGGGAACTGGATGGATGGATGGATGGTAGGGGGGGAACTGGATGGATGGATGGATGGTAGGGGGGGAACTGGATGGATGGATGGATGGTAGGGGGGGAACTGGATGGATGGATGGAAGGGGGGGAACTGGATGAGTGGATGGATGGATGGTGGGAGGGAACTGGATGGATGGATGGATGGTGGGGGAACTCGATGGATGGATGGATGGTGGGGGGAACTGGATGGATGGATGGATGGGTGGGGGGGGGAACTGGATGCATGGATGGTGAGGGGGGAACTGGATGGATGGATGGTGGGGGGGAACTGGATGGATGGATGGTGGGGGGGAACTGGATGGATGAATGGATGGATGGTGGGGGAGAACTGGATGGATGAATGGATGGATGGTGGGGGAGAACAGGATGATGGTGGGGAAGAACAGGATGGATGGTGGGGGGAACTGGATGAGTGGATGGATGGATGGTGGGAGGGAACTGGATGGATGGATGGATGGATGGTGGGGGAACTCGATGGATGGATGGTGTGGGGAACTGGATGGATGGTGGGGGGGGAACTGGATGGATGGTGGGGGGGGAACTGGATAGATGGTGAGGGGGGAACTGGATGGATGGTGAGGGGGGAACTGGATAGATGGTGAGGGGGGAACTGGATGGATGGTGAGGGGGGAACTGGATAGATGGTGAGGGGGGGGAACTGGATGGATGGTGAGGGGGGAACTGGATGGATGGATGGATGGCGAGGGGGAAACTGGATGAATGGATGGATGGCGAGGGGGGAACTGGATGGATGGATGGATGGATGGTGGGAGGAGGGAACTGGATGGATGGTAGGGGAACTGGATGGATGGATTAATGCTGGGGGGAGGGGGACTGGATGGATGGATGGCGAGTGGGACAGGGAGGCTGGGGGGAGGGAACAAGAAAGAAAATCATTCAGAAACACCAGCCCTAGAATCATGTAAGGTAAGAACACTTGGAGAGTGAGTGGGTGGGCAGGTGAGAGTGAGTGGATGGATAAGTAGCAGGGCTGGCGGCAAAGTGGGTGGATAGGCAGGCAACAGTGGTCAAGCAGGTGTCTGTGTGCAGGTGAGCAGTAGGCGAGATGGTAGTGGGTGGGCGTGCAGGCAGCAGAACGAGCGGTGGTAGATGGTAGACTGAGGAGGTGGGTGGCAGATGGTAGAATAAGGAGGTGGGTGGCAGATGGTAGAATAAGGAGGTGGGTGGCAGATGGTAGACTAAGGAGGTGGGTGGAAGATGGTAGACTAAGGAGGTGGGTGGCAGATGGTAGACTAAGGAGGTGGGTGGTAGACTAAGGTGGTGGGTGGTAGACTAAGGAGGTGGGTGGCAGATGGTAGACTAAGGAGGTGGGTGGCAGATGGTAGACTAAGGAGGTGGGTGGTAGACTAAGGAGGTGGGTGGCAGATGGTAGACTAAGGAGGTGGGTGGCAGATGGTAGACTAAGGAGGTGGGTGGCAGATGGTAGACTAAGGAGGTGGGTGGTAGACTAAGGAGGTGGGTGGCAGATGGTAGACTAAGGAGGTGGGTGGCAGATGGTAGACTAAGGAGGTGGGTGGTAGACTAAGGTGGTGGGTGGTAGACTAAGGTCCAAGTCCAAGTTTTTAGCAGTTCAAGTGCTAAAAAAAAAAAAGTTACAGGTCTAAGAAATGAAACCTACAGACCCTAACCTAACCTGACACAGGTTTGGAGTGCGACCTGGGTTGAGGCAGTATGCAGAGTGGTTAGGAGCCGGTCGGCCGAGCGGACAGCACACTGGACTTGTGATCCTGTGGTCCTGGGTTAGATCCCAGGCGCCGGCGAGAAACAATGGGCAGAGTTTCTTTTACCCTATGCCCCTGTTACCTAGCAGTAAAATAGGTACCTAGGTGTTAGTCAGCTGTCACGGGCTGCTTCCTGGAGGTGGAGGCCTGGTCGAGGACCGGGCCGCGGGGACACTAAACCCCCGAAATCATCTCAAGATAACCTCATCTCAAGATAAGAAGGTGGTGGGTGGTAGACTAAGGTGGTGGGTGGCAGATGGTAGACTAAGGAGATGGGTGGCAGATGAGTAAACTAAGGAGATGGGTGGCAGATGGTAGACTAAGGAGGTGGGTGGTAGACTAAGGAGGTGGGTGGTAGACTAAGGTGGTGGGTGGCAGATGGTAGACTAAGGAGGTGGGTGGTGGATGGTAGACTAAGGAGGTGGGTGGTGGATGGTAGACTAAGGAGGTGGGTGGTTTTCTAAGGAGGTGGGTGGCAGATGGTAGACTAAGGAGGTGGGTGGTGGATGGTAGACTAAGGAGGTGGGTGGTGGATGGTAGACTAAGGAGGTGGGTGGTGGATGGTAGACTAAGGAGGTGGGTGGTAGACTAAGGAGGTGGGTGGTAGACTAAGGAGGTGGGTGGTAGACTAAGGAGGTGGGTGGCAGATGGTAGACTAAGGAGGTGGGTGGCAGATGGTAGACTAAGGAGGTGGGTGGCAGATGAGTAAACTAAGGAGGTGGGTGGCAGATGGTAGACTAAGGAGGTGGGTGGTGGATGGTAGACTAAGGAGATGGGTGGTGGATGGTAGACTAAGGAGGTGGGTGGCAGATGGTAGACTAAGGAGGTGGGTGGTAGATGGGTAGACTAAGGAGGTTTCACTAGTTTCATGAAAACCAATGACCTCCACAATCCAGGCCAACATGGATTTAGAGCAGGAAGATCATGCCTCTCACAGCTACTTGACCATTACGACAAAATCAGCAAAACAATAGAAGAAAAACAGAATGCAGATATTGTATACACAGATTTTGCAAAGGCATTCGACAAATGTGACCATGGAGTGATAGCACACAAAATGAGGTCAATGGGAATAACTGATAAAGTAGGACACTGGATACTCAATTTCCTGTCGAACAGAACACGAAGAGTAACTGTCAATCAAATATAATCGAGTTCGAGAATAGTTAAAAACTCTGTCCCTCACAAGGTACAGTTCTTGCACCACTGCTGTTCCTTATTCTCATATCAGATATAGACAAAAATCAACCCATCCTCTGAATTGACAGTACGATTTAATACTAAGTGTAATAAATACACTTTCTTACTGTCATAATCAGTGCATAATTGCACTTATGGGGCTGTTACATTTACCAAACTCCCTCCCCGATTTCATTCTCGTTTTCTGTTAAGACACTCAGAATTTTAGGATGAAGTTTTCAAGATCAATTTGATATTCACAAGTTTTAAATATCAGGAATTTCTTTTCTAGGTTTATTAACCCTTAAAGTGCGCATCACGTCATATGACGTGCTGGACGTTGTACCAGTAAACTGCGCATCACGTCATATGATGTGTTGGAGTACTACGCAAGATTTAAACAGCCCGCGGATACACGGGGTTCACCACACCTTCATCAGGGCTCTTGTAAACAGACGCCATTTAAAAAAAAAATCGTGGGCCAAACTCCCGGGTGTTATTGCCTCAGTATTGAGTGAGCAACCAAGCCTGACGCACGCAGCATGAGCTAACAGCACTGCTGTTCAGCTTGTGACCACAGCATCGCCTATAAATGCCAAATTATACTTGTTCATGCTATTATGTAGCGATGATATTATTACAGAAGACCCCTGACTGTGATAAAACTGACCAGGGTTCTGATAATAGCAGGATTGTGGTGATATTTAGCGCTGTGCGCCATGGAGGGAGGAGTAATGCTGTGAGAGGGAGGGTGGTGGCGATGTCTTTTGACTGTGTGTGGCCACCTTTTATTGACTGCACTCAGCATACCAGCTTAGTGGTTCGCTATGGTGAACACAAATGTAGATACTTATATATAACGTGCGTATAGAGGGTATAAACAGCAAGAGAAGGTTTGGAGCCGCCATTTTGGTGAGAGCGGTGGCGTCGTCTGCACGACACCACCGTGCAGACGACGGTGTTATTTACTGGTTACCACGATGGTCTTTGGGCACCATACCAGTTTATTTGTAAAAGTATGATGAATAAAACCGGTAGATATTTATATATAATGTGTGTATATAGCGTAATAACACCACAGTGTTGTTGGAGGAGAAATATTAGTGCGTCTGGCCTTGAGGGCGGCCGCCGATCAGCTGACTTTGTGAGTAGCCACATCTCTGTGCCTTTACTCACCATACAAGCTTAGATGTACAGTTATGGTGAACAAAACATGTAGATACTTATATGTAATGTCTGTATATAGTGAATTATAGCAAAAACATTATTGTGGGAGGAGAATGAGGGTGAGTCAGATGACTGGAGGGAGGGCGGGAGTGGCTGGCTGGTACACGGCGGTCACTCCTCATTACTTTTTGACTCATAATAGCTACTTAGTGGTTCGTTATAGTGAACAAAACATGCAAATACTTATATATAACCTGTGCTTATAGTGTAATAACCGACAAAGTATTTGTTCACTGATTGATGAACATAATTGAATCAACAATATGCACACCATATTTTTGAGTACACCAACAATTCACTCATTTTATTATATAAATATATCAAACTACACACTATTGAATAATATTACAGCAAAAAAAGTATGAAAAATCAATCAGAGACATTGAAATAATTCGGTAATTATCTCTTTGTGGCAACTCTGGCCTGACAGCTTGCGAGCAACAGACCGCCTGGGACGCACGCTGAGTCAGCGCCTATAATTTGCCAGACTTCCCCGCCCTATAGCGGGCAATATATGCCACTTACGATTTTTTTATTATTTTTCCCGTGATCAGTGAACACAAATTAACACTTTCGCGCTCTCCGCAAAGGTCACTCAGCCAACCGAATGTGCGCGCTGCGTTTTTTATCGCTTAAGCGTAAAAACAAAAATGTGTATACTCTTTTTACTCTTCTGACCTTAGTTCTCATGCTACGTATTTCATTTTGGTACCAACGTGTTCGCAATAAAATTCTCTAGAAGAACATTAGTAAAATAAGTCACGAAACATATAGGGATACCAGCACCAAATAAATAACTACGTAGATGACTCGCTGTGAGCGCCCATCAGCAACAAAATGTTTTTACTCTTGGGATTGTAATCACCTCCACACTTGTTCTACAGCGTTAATTTTGGTATCAATGGACTCGCAATGAAATTCCCAACACGGTGATATGAATATAAGCATAGAATAATGATGCAGCCCGCCCGCAAGAGTGTGGGAAGTGGTGAAATTGTTACCCGGTATCGGTGACGGGACGACGCACGGCACTTTGAAAGTTTATACTTATTTCACTCTCATGACATTAATTTTCTATGTACGTCATTCATTTTTATGTCAATGTGTTCGCAATAGAATGTTCTATGTGCCCATAGGTAAAAAATATCAACAAAGCGTAAGTTAGAATAGCGACAAATATAAAACAACGCTGGAACATATCAGTGAGCGTCAAACACACACGAAATATTTTTACTTTTGTTATGTTTGTCAAGATTATACTTGTTGCACACAGTTATTTTTGGTTGTATATTGATCGGAATAAAATTCCCTAAACAGACATATGCATCTAATACATGATATGGGGGAAGAATTACCAGTATAAACGGCTAAAGTCACCCACCTGCAACCCGTTTGGGACAAAATACCATTTGATCGAAGTTATCCACACCTTTCATGAACTTATTGTACCATGCAGCCTAGTGGTGAGAAAGAGAGCCTCATAGCGCGCAGTTTGAAACAAACCCAAAGTAAATCGGATAAAAATTGAATTTTATACAAATATTTTAAAAGTAGACATAACTTTATGTCCACTATGCGTTTACGTTAGACGAAACCGAACGCGCCGGCGCGTCCAGATAGCACGAAAGTGTTAACAGGTTAGAAAGAAAAAATAATTTTTTTTTTTTTCAAAATGACATGCGCCTGTGGGGATGGCAGGATATTAGACCCCGAGCATGTTAAGGGTTAAACAATATAGATTTTATAGAAAATTTTAAAATATCCTGAGTTACTTTACAATTTATTGATATATTTTAGTTTTGTTTTATTATTTTTATAAAACTGTAATATCAATATAGCTATAGGTTAACACTTTCGCGCTCCGTGGAAACTCGCGGTTGACATGGGCCCTCCGTGCGGGTAAGCGCGCGGTGACACCCAAATGTGTATACTCGTTCCAGCTTTCTCTCCTTAATTCTCGTGCTACGTCGCTCGTTTTGGTATCATTGTGTTCGCAATTAAATTCCCTACAGATGTGTATGAATAAAATGTACAAAAGGCTGGAGTGCCTCCCCGCAGAAAAGCCTAAAGTTACCCGTGAACGAGCACCATTTTGTACATTGCAACCTAATGTTCAACTCGTTCAATTTAATAACATCAAATTTCGTGCTACGTCGCTCGTTTTGGTATCAAATTGTTCGCAATAAAAAGGCGAGTATTTTAAAACTAGTCCCAGAATAATAGAGCAATAACTGGATTTTTAACAAATATTTTAATTCTGGACGCTCATCATCACAAATTTATTTATATCTTTCCAGTGTTCTGACAAAAATATTTGTGTTACATCTTTCATTTTGGTATCATATTGTTCGCAATAAAAAGGCGCGCATTTTAAAACTACTCCCAAGATACTAGGACAATAAATAGAATTTTAACAAATATTTTAATATTCGGACCATAGGCCTATTTATAATATTTCAAGTGTTTGGACATCAAGTTTCATGTTATATCTTTGATTTTGGTATCAAATTGTGTGCAATCTAAAGGCGCTTATTTTAAAACCACTACCAGATTGATCTGATAAAATTTAAATTTTTTTAAAATATTTTAATGAGTGACTCAGTACTGCGTCGTTGGAACACATTCAGTAGAAAAATGAGTGACAAGATAATCAGTCTGTGGAACCTCAAAGTGTTAAGTACTAATTGTAATTAAGAAGCAATAAAATTATTATCTTCAAAAACTAAGACGGTTAGGTGAGGTTGTGGTTTTCTATTCAGTTTTCAGGTAAACTCAAATATTTACAATATATTTGACAGTACAATTTAATACTAAGTGAAAATAAGTACAATTCCTAACTGCTCTGAATAGTACATAATTGCACTTATTTGTCTTCTTACATTTACCACCCCATTTTTGGAGGACGGGCTGACAAAAATACAAGTTACAGCTTCGAGTCATCCTTTGCAGACGACACAAAAATCAGCATGAAAATTACCTCTGCTGAAGGAGCCATCTGGTTGGTGTTGGAAAAGTTGTTCAATGTCAACCAATATTATTTGACTAGTTGTATATAAAATTGTCCCAAGTTTCAGTACTGCAGCATAAAAAGAAAGGGAGATTTTTTGTTTTTTTGTTTTTTTTTTAACATTTTTTACACATTTTCAAGTCTACACTTCAGAACACACATTTCAGATATAATTATTCTGTGACACTTTTCTGACACATTAGCATATAATAAAGGATTGTGTGCTTTAGAATTTCCAAAACATCTTTAGTTTTCCTAATACAAATGTTCAAAGTTCCCCAAAAAATTATGCAAATATGGCATGTTTATTGCTATTATAAAATCAATAAATGAACTTAGAGAAAAATGAAAACACGCAAATGTAGAGACATGCCCTCCACATATACTGTGTAAGTTTCATGTAAATTGAATAAAAAATGAATCAGTTTTGTAAATGTTTGTGTCAATTGAAAAAAAACAGAAATGAATAAAGTCTAAGGTTCTAAAATCTGTGGCTGAGGTTGACATCAACCAATTTTCTCCAAAATTGGCATCCTTACAGATAGGCTTACGTACAGTCAGGTGTGTACGTTTGATGCAAATCGCCCGAAAAAAAATGAAAAAAAAAAAAAAAAAAAATTTGAAAAAGAAAAAAAAATACATTTTTTTTTTTCTTAAATTTTTTTTCCAATTAAACTAATTATAATATTTGTTTAATATATGCTATTGTTATAGCAAAGAGTCATAGCTATGATTTCAGTTGACACTTTTGATTGATAATCGATTTTGGCCATTTTGGCATAATTTTCACAACTACTTCAATATTTTTTTTCTCCCTTCCTAATTATGCTACGATGCTGAAACTTGGACCAGATGAAACACTTTTCATATAGAACTTGTCAAAAAAGTTTGATTGAAATCGAACGAGTTTTCATTTTTGCATTTTTGGAACCAGATGCCCCCTGAAGACATTGAAAAACTACAAGCAAATATTAACAAAGTTTTTGATTGGGCAGCAGAAAATAACATGATGTTTAACAGTGATAAATTCAAGGTACTCAGGTACGGCAAAAATGAGGATCTGAAACATAATACAGGGTACAAAATACAATCGAATCTGCCCATAGCAGGAAAACAGCATGTCAAGGATTTGGGAATAATGATGTCTGACGACCTAACGTTTAGGGAGCACAACCAAGCAAATATTGCGTCAGCCAGAAAAATGATAGGATGGATTACAAGAACCTTCAAATCCAAGGATCCCATCACAATGGTCGTACTCTTCAAGTCACTTGTGTTGTCCCGTCTTGAGTACTGCTCGTTACATATAAATACCTACACTTGTGTTCACAATAGTGAACCACTAATCTTGTATAGTGACGGCAGACAGTAACAGGTGGCCACACACAACTAATGCTATCCCTCCCTCACTGGTTCAAGGATAGATGCACTGACATTCCTCCTTCAAGTACAGTGGCACCTCGACTTACGATTGCCCCGACTTACGATAAATTCGAGTTACAATGTAAATTTGACTGAAAAATGCGACTCGACATACGACGGTGTCATCGACTAACGATATTTGTTGGTACACGTTTGGGTCGACCGAGCATGTGGCTCCCAGTCACGTGGACCGACCTCCCTCAGTTTACTACAGCTGCCCGCTTAGTAACGATCACGCCTACAAGAAATTCCATTTTTTGGTGATTTTTTTACTTTTTGAACATAAAAGTAATTATTATATATCACGCCATGGGTCCCAAGAAAGTCAGTGGTAAGGTTCAACATATGAAAACCCATGTAAGGATGACCATAAAGCAAAAACAAGAGATCATTCGTAAATATGAATATGGTGTGCGGGTTGTTGAACTAGCTAGGCAGTACAACAAATCTCAGTCAACGATATCCACCATACTTGCTAAGAAAAAGGACATTATGAGTGCTAAAGTGGCAAAAGGCGTATCAATAATCATGAAACATAGAACACAAACACTTGAGGATGTTGAACAGTTATTATTAATTTGGATACACAGCAAGGAGTTAGCGAGTGATAGAGTTTCAGAGGCCATCATTAGTGAAAAAGCAAGGAAATTGCATGAAGACCTTTTAAAGAAAACCCCTGGAATGAGTAATGCAAATGCGAAAAAGTTTAAGGCGAGCAGGGGATGGTTTGAGAAATTTAGAAAAAGAAGTGGCATTCATTGTGTTGTGTGTTGCAAGCAGGTGGAGAAACACAGCGAAGAACTTCACAAGGAGCAGCAACACGAGACAGCCGAGGGAATTTCTTCAGGGGAGGAGACAGTACAGAATGTCTCTTCCTCATTAAGAAAATATGTGCAGCATGGGAAGAATTGCAAAATTTTGCTGAAATGATTCATCCAAATCACGGTGCAGTAGGCCGTTACCTTAACCTTTTTAATGACACTGATGCCTCACTACTGACAAAAATTAAAACACATGGAAAAAACAAAAATCTCTGGAAACGTTTTTAGTGAGACAAACAAGCAGTGAATCACAACCAGGTCCTAGTGGTATGCAGGCAAAACGTAGGAGAGAGTGTATCCCAGAGAGGTCTTCACTGCCTGATGTTATAATGGAAGGGGACATCCCTTCCAAAAAGTAACACCTCTCCTCCTCCCCATCTTCCATACTCTTACTGAAGCAACCTTACGAGTCATAAATACTCATACTCCGCCTAAGTAAAGCAGAAACAAGCAACACTGAGTGGGCCAACCAGAGGCTTAGGACCCGTGCAGGAATATCCCTGAAAAAAAAAAAAAAAAAATTCCATACGCATCACGAGTCCTCCATAAAGGTAAGATAAACATATGCACTGTATTGTAGTTAGAAAAAACATTGTATTCAGTATAAAATGTACTTGTAAGTTAATATTTTGGAGGGTGGGGAACGGATTAATTCAATTCCCATTATTTCTTATGGGAAAAATCGCTTCGACTTACGATATTTCGACTTGCGATCCGTCTCTGGGAACGGATTACCATTGTAAGTCAAGGCCCCACTGTATACCGTTTGTGGTGTTATTACCCTATACACAATTATGTATAAGTATCTACATGTTTTGTTCACCATAACTGTTCAACTAAGCCAGTATAGTGCCCAAAGAGCATAGTGGCCATCCTTACCCAGCATGACAAGTCATGCAGATGTCGCCACCTCCCTCACCAAAATGGCTTCTCCCAACACTCGTTTTGCCGTTATTACACTATATATACACATTATATACATAAGTATCTACATTTGTGTTCACCATAACGAACCACTAAGTTGGTATGCTGAGTGGCAGAGGCTGTGGCAGACAGTGGCAGCCCGCCACTGGCTGCCACTCCCTCCCTCACCTGACTCGCCAACATTCTCCTCCCACCATACTGTTTTTGCTTTTATTCACTATATATTTTTATTTATTTTTTTTTTTTTGAGATATATACAAGAGTTGTTACATTCTTGTACATATATACAGACATTATATACAAGTATCTGCATGTTTGTTCACAATAGCAAACCACTAAGCTGGTATAGTGAGTCCAGACAGTAAAAGGTGAACTCACACCTCTCAAAAGATCACAAAGTGTCAGCTGACAACACTACCTCCCTCCCCACCAAGATTACTCCTCCCACTACAGCGCTAATTATTACAACAATCCTGCTATTATCAGAATTCTGTTCATTTTTATCACAGTCAGGGGTCTTCTGTATATATATTTTGACATTTTTAGGAGATGCTGTGGTCACAAGCTGAACAGCAGTGCTGTGAGCTCATGCTGCGTGCGCCAGCCTTGGTGGTTCGCTCAGTACCGAGGCCCCTCACACCCGAGAATGTTGCCCACGATTTAAAAAAAAAAAAAAAACAAAAAAAAAAAAAAATGACGCCTGTTTACAAGAGTCCTTATGAAGGCGAGATGAACCCAGTTGATCCGCGGGCTGTTTAAATCTTGCGTAGTACTCTAACACATCATATGTCGTGCTGCGCAGCTTAACCCTTAACATGCTAGGGGTATAATATCCTTTTTTCCCCACAGGCGCATGTAATTTTGAAAAAAAAAAATTATTTTTTCTTCCTAACCTGTTAATTTGTGTTCACTGATCACGGGAAAAATAATAAAAAATTGTAAGTGGCATATATTGCCCACTATAGGGTGGGGAAATCTGGCAAAAAATAGGCGCTGACTCAGCATGCGTCCCAGGCGGTCTGTTGCTCGCCAGCTGTCAGGCCGGAGTTGCCACAAAGAGATAATTACCTAATTATTTCAATGTCTCTGATTGATTTTTCATAGTTTTTTTGCTGTAATATTATTCAATAGTGTGTAGTTAGTTATATTTATATAATAAAATGAGTGAATCATTGTTGTACTCAAAAATATAATGTGCATATTGTTGATTCAATTATGTTCATCAATCAGTGAACAAATACTTTGTCGGTTATTACACTATAAGCACAGGTTATATATAAGTATCTGCATGTTTTGTTCACAATAACGAACCACTAAGTAGCTATTATGAGTCAAAAAGTAACAAGGAGTGACCGCCGTGTACCAGCCAGCCACTCCCGCCCTCCCTCAAGTCATCTGACTCGCCCACATTCTCCTCCCACAATACTGTTTTTGCTATAATTCATTATATACAGATGTTATATATAAGTATCTACATGTTTTGTTCACCATAACTGTACATCTAAGCTTGTATGGTGAGTAAAGGCACAAAGACGTAGGACCCCACACAGTCAGCTGATGGCTGCCGCCCTCAAGGCCAGACGCACTAATATTTCTCCTACAACAATACTGTTTGTGGTGTTATTATGCTATATACACACATTATATATAAATATCTACCTGTTTTATTCACCATACTTGTACAAGTAAACTGGTATGGTGCCCAAAGACCATTGTGGTAACCAGTAAACAACATGATAAATTGTGCAGACGACGCCACCGCCCTCACAAAAATGGCGGCTCCCAACCTACTCCTCTTACTGTTTATACCCTCTATACACACGTTATATATAAGTATCTACATTTGTGTTCACCATAGCGAACCACTAAGCTGGTATGGTGAGTGCAGTCAATAAAAGGTGGCCACACACAGTCAAAAGACATCGCTACCACCCTCCCTCCCACAGCATTACACCTCCTTCCATGGCGCACAGCGCTAAATATCACCACAATCCTGCTATTATCAGAACTCTGGTCAGTTTTATTACAGTCAGGGGTCTTCTGTAATAATATCATCGCTACATAATAGCATGAACAAGTATATTTTGGCATTTTTAGGTGATGCTGTGGTCACAAGCTGAACAGCAGTGCTGTTAGCTCATGCTGCGTGCATCAGGCTTGGTTACTCACTCAATACTGAGGCCAATAACACCCAGGAGTTTGGCCCACGATTTTTTATTTAAATGGCATCTGTTTACAAGAGCCCTGATGAAGGTGTGGTGAACCCTGTGTATCCGCAGGCCGTTTAAATCTTGCGTAGTACTCCAACACGTCATATGACGTGATGCGCAGTTGACTGGAACAACGTCCAACACGTCATATGACGTGATGCGCACTTTAAGGGTTAAGGGTTAATGCAGTGCAGTGGTTAAAGTTTTGCCACAATACAATACATATAAACAAAAACATCATCCAGTAATGCAAGATAAAAATATTCTTACCTCTGTAGGAAAGCTCTACTAGCCTTGTGACTGAAGTAGCCAAGTGAAGTGCCCCTGTACTAAAGGACAATTTGCAGATACTGTACACTATATATGGTTATTGCACAGTATACTGCATTGCATCACAAGTTCAGAAGCAGTGCTGGTAACAGTAAAGCCGCTAAATTTTCTTTAGCTATTACTGTTTGATTACCTATTGACAATTTTGTGTTATACTCCCTCAGCATTTCTTGATGATTACCTGGTTTGTGAGGCTGTTTGACTTCATAGTCTGATGCCCCACATATCCATCACAGCCACGCTGATCCAGTAACTTGCAGAAATTGATCTAGTTCTCTCTCTAGAAAGCTTCCACTGTTGTTCCAATTACATTTCTTATATTTATTGGCAGGAGACTGAAGAGTTGTGGGCCTCTGATATTTATACTGTTCTTGATTTGTGCTTATGGTACCCTAGTTTACCAATTTCTTCTTTTGATTAACAGTTAAACAATGCTTTTCTGGGGGGAGCCCCGTCGGCTCCCCGGAGCTATCCCAGGCTGATATGCTAATGTCAGACTTTGGCATCAGTCATGTGTATGGAGTTCTTAGGCCTACCGGGGACCACGGCCAGAACCGGGCCCCCTCAGAGAGGCAAGGGGAGCAATGGCCTATAGAAGCCCCCGTGTAGTTGGAAGCATTCTATGTCTGCCATCGACCGGAACAGGCACCCAGAAAGGTAAGCGCCCCAAAACAAACCCCTATTCTGGTTAAAATTGCTACCTAATACCGAACTAGTGGATAGAACTCCCCAACCGAAAACAAGCAAATTAGTGTGACGTCACACACTGCCGCGCCGCTGTCTGCGCAGCTCCCCCCTCCCCGGGAGGGGGAAGGGGGAGCCCCAGACCCCCCGCGCCGGCTACCCACACCTCAGTTCTTGAGGCTGATGCTATAGGCGATGGTCGTGTGCTCTGGCTCCAGTGTCGCTACTGCACTGTGCTTTGAGTGTGGTGTTAGTTTTGGGGGTGCATCATGTTTTGTGTCCGGTTGCGGCGCTTCGCCGTTATTTGCGCGCCACAGCTTCTGTGTCCGGGGACGCGCTGTGGGTTGATCCGGTTTCCCTTCTTCCCTGTTCGCGGGTTCGGGTCTCTCAGGTCGTCCGCAGGGTTATTAGGTCTAGCCAGCCTGCGGTCTATCCCCGTGCCCATGACGTTCGTAAGTTCGCGGCTCTTGCTGCCGTCTTTGGGAATATGTCTTGGTCTGATATTCGGGCGCGGGGATTTTGGCGGTCGAACAGGGTCCTGGCTGCTCGTTACCTTGTGAATGTCCCTGGCCCTCGTCGGGCCTGTGTTGCTTTGGGTCGGCGGTTGCAGCCAGTTGTCTCGGCTTCGAGTTGAGGGGTGAGCGACGACCGCCTCCCGGGTAAGTCCCTCTTTTTCTGTCTGTGGGTAGTTAGCTCCGGGGAGCCGACGGGGCTCCCCCCAGAAAACCAGCGTTGAATGTAATGAAACGCCATTTTCTGGGTGAGTCCCGGAGGCTCCCCGGCATCCCTCCCTCCCTCCGGTCGGCGGTTTTTCGCGTTTTTGACATCCAGCCTCAAGAACTGAGGTGTGGGTAGCCGGCGCGGGGGGTCTGGGGCTCCCCCTTCCCCCTCCCGGGGAGGGGGGAGCTGCGCAGACAGCGGCGCGGCAGTGTGTGACGTCACACTAATTTGTTTGTTTTCGGTTGGGGAGTTCTATCCACTAGTTCGGTATTAGGTAGCAATTTTAACCAGAATAGGGGTTTGTTTTGGGGCGCTTACCTTTCTGGGTGCCTGTTCCGGTCGATGGCAGACATAGAATGCTTCCAACTACACGGGGGCTTCTATAGGCCATTGCTCCCCTTGCCTCTCTGAGGGGGCCCGGTTCTGGCCGTGGTCCCCGGTAGGCCTAAGAACTCCATACACATGACTGATGCCAAAGTCTGACATTAGCATATCAGCCTGGGATAGCTCCGGGGAGCCTCCGGGACTCACCCAGAAAATGGCGTTTCATTACATTCAACGCTGGTTTTTTACTACAGTATTTGAACACCGAAATTAAAGATGCTGTTAGACATCTTTAAAACAATTAAATACAAAAATTGCAGAAACCCTCTAACAACTGTGCTGCACCACCCGACAAAAAACAGGGTATGGAGGTGCGCCACCCGACTCGTAACCCTTAACTCTTTAACTGCGCAACGCGCCTGCAGGTCCACATCTGGGGTGCACTACGCGCCTCCAGGTATTTGTATTTTTCATGTTCCATTCAAAACTCCTGCGGCTACAAGGGGTTCACATCAGCTTCCTCAGGGCTTTTGTAAACAGACGTCAGAGTAGTAGGGATGACACGCCAGCGAGGATTTTTTCTTTAGAAAAAAAAAGTCCCGTGTAGCGTGTCGGTTTTCCAGTTAATTTATAAAATAATCCCGTGTATCTTGAGATTATCTTGAGATGATTTCGGGGCTTTAGTGTCCCCGCGGCCCGGTCTTCGACCAGGCCTCCACCCCCAGGAAGCAACCCATGACAGCTGACTAACACCCAGGTACCTATTTACTGCTAGGTAACAGGGGCATAGGGTGAAAGAAACTCTGCCCAATGTTTCTCGCCGGCGCCTGGGATCGAACCCAGGACCACAGGATCACAAGTCCCGCGTGCTGTCCGCTCGGCCGACCGGCTCCATACAGCAGTACCAATTTCTACCATCTAATTGGTCATTATGTCTGTATTTATGATGGTCCACATAGTTACAAATCTTATAATCTAAACAGGAGGATGGGTTGGAATTTTAATTATGCCCGGTAACCATTTCATTAAAAATAGTAAAGGATTTAAGAAAAAAATGCCGACTTCTATTTTCAACATATTTTAAGCAACATAGAATGGTAGACACAAAGAATCCGTCTAAAGCCTAACAAACTGCATTTGTCAGAAGGTGAACTCAATATGACATTTGCAGAAAAAAAGTCTTCATTAAAATTGCACCCTTCACCATACAAAGTATGTGATGTCTATATATTGTCCGACTCTTCTTTGAATACTAAGCTACAAAATGAACTTCTTGACCACTTGCTAAAAGACTATTGGACTTTCCTATAAAAAGTAAGTGATACAGATTCACTTTAATAGAAATATTATGCTATCTTTTGCATATGGTTACATCACTGCCATACTAATTAACATGCTACACTTGCTCAGCCACACCTATCAAATCAACCTTGCTCTTTAGTTTAATCTTCTTAAATGCACAAAAAGTAACTTTCAAACACAGAAAAAATTAACCCCCTAGCTGCCTCTGCTGATTTCATCTGTAGACTGCGTCTTCCAGATAATTTTTCAGAGTTATAGACCAAAATTTTTCAAAGACCATTTTTGGATAAAATGTTCATAAAAGTTTGTTAACCCTTAACATGCTCGGGGTTTAATATCCTGCCATCCCCACAGGCGCATGTCATTTTGAAAAAAAAAAAAATTATTTTTTCTTTCTAACCTGTTAATTTGTGTTCACTGATCACGGGAAAAATAATAAAAAAATCGTAAGTGGCATATATTGCCCGCTATAGGGCGGGGAAGTCTGGCAAATTATAGGCGCTAACTCAGCGTGCGTCCCAGGCGGTCTGTTGCTCGCAAGCTGTCAGGCCAGAGTTGCCACAAAGAGATAATTACCGAATTATTTCAATGTCTCTTGATTGATTTTTCATACTTTTTTTGCTGTAATATTATTCAATAGTGTGTAGTTTGATATATTTATATAATAAAATGAGTGAATCGTTGGTGTACTCAAAAATATGGTGTGCATATTGTTGATTCAATTATGTTCATCAATCAGTGAACAAATACTTTGTCGGTTATTACACTATAAGCACAGGTTATATATAAGTATTTGCATGTTTTGTTCACTATAACGAACCACTAAGTAGCTATTAGGAGTCAAAAAGTAATGAGGAGTGACCGCCGTGTACCAGCCAGCCACTCCCGCCCTCCCTCAAGTCATCTGACTCACCCTCATTCTCCTCCCACAATAATGTTTTTGCTTTAATTCCCTATATACAGATGTTATATATAAGTATCTACATGTTTTGTTCACCATAACTGTACATCTAAGCTTGTATGGTGAGAAAAGGCACAGAGATGTGGCTACTCACACAGTCAGCTGATCGGCGGCCGCCCTCAAGGTCAGACGCACTAATATTTCTCCTCCAACAATACTGTGTGGTGTTATTACGCTATATGTCTTATATACAGACGTTATATATAAGTATCTACATGTTTTGTTCACCATAACTGTACATCTAAGCTTGTATGGTGAGTAAAGGCACAGAGATGTGGCTACTCACACAGTCAGCTGATCGGCGGCCGCCCTCAAGGCCAGACGCACTAATATTTCTCCTCCAACAATACTGTGTGGTGTTATTACGCTATATACACACATTATATATAAATATCTACCTGTTTTTTTCATTATACTTTTACAAATAAACAGGTATGGTGCCCAAAGACCATCGTGGTAACCAGTAAACAACACCGTCGTCTGCACGGTGGCGTCGTGCAGACGACGCCACCGCCCTCACCAAAATGGCGGCTCCAAACCTTCTCTTGCTGTTTATACCCTCTTTACGCACGTTATATATAAGTATCTACATTTGTGTTCACCATAGCGAACCACTAAGCTGGTATGGTGAGTGCAGTCAATAAAAGGTGACCACACACAGTCAAAAGACATCGCTACCACCCTCCCTCCCACAGCATTACACCTCCTTCCATGGCGCACAGCGCTAAATATCACCACAATCCTGCTATTATCAGAACCCTGGTCAGTTTTATCAGTCATGGGTCTTCTGTAATAATATCATCGCTACATAATAGCATGAACAAGTATAATTTGGCATTTTTAGGCGATGCTGTGGTCACAAGCTGAACAGCAGTGCTGTTAGCTCATGCTGCGTGCGTCAGGCTTGGTTGCTCACTCAATACTGAGGCCAATAACACCCGGGAGTTTGGCCCACGATTTTTTGTAAAAATGGCGTCTGTTTACAAGAGCCCTGATGAAGGTGTGGTGAACCCCGTGTATCCGCGGGCTGTTTAAATCTTGCGTAGTACTCCAACACATCATATGACGTGATGCGCAGTTTACTGGAACAACGTCCAGCACGTCATATGACGTGATGCGCACTTTAAGGGTTAAGAGTTCTTATGAGAAAAATAATTTCAGAGGTCTTAGAAGTTTTTGTTAAGAGATCTTATGGGGAAAATTCAAAATGTTTTCAGAGTTCAGTTTTATGAAAATATTTTAGAGTTCGTGTAATCATAGAAGTTTATTTACTAGTTTATGACCGAAATTTGGAAAAAGACCATTTTCAGAGAATATTTTCATAGAAGTTTTGTTAAGGAAAAAAGACATCTTAACAGTGACTTTTTTCAAAGTCTAGTTGAATTATCGAAAATTATTCAGAGACCATTTTCAGACCAATTTTTAACAGGACCATTTGACAACCGAAAATTACAAAAATTTGTAAAAAGACCATTTTCAGACCCATTTTCATCAGGGTCCAGTTAAAGATAGAAAATTAGTCAGAGTCCGTTTGATAACCACAATTAATCAGAGTCCACTTCGAGACCGAAAATTAATCAGAGACCAGTTTTGGCCCTGAAAAGGGAGGTAGAAATAGCCTAAGCTACTCTATCCCTTTGAGATGTATTTCTTTCTTGTCTCAATAAACATACTTGAATTTGAACTTGATCTTTAAAAAAAATCATGGTCCACATTCCTGGGTGTGAGAACCTCAGTAGTGAGTGAGCAACCAAGGCCGGCGCACGCAGCATGAGCTCACAGCACTGCTGTTCAGCTTGTGACCACAGCATCGCCTAATAATGTCAAAATATATATATAACTCGTATTATTTAGCCATGATAGTATTACAGAAGAGCCTGAGTGTGATAATGACTGTGTACAATGTTCAAATATTAGTGATTCAATGCTGTTCACAATGTTCACAACGCTAGCCACAGCACCACAGCATTATTTCGTCCATCTAGGACTCTTCAAACGACTTCTTAGGTTAACCCTTCAATTGCGCATCGCATCATATGATGCTTTGACCGACTTGCAGTAAATTGCGCATCGCATCGCAATGCTTTGGAGTACTACACAAGATTTAAATGGCCCGCGGATACACGGGGTTCACCACACCTTCATCAGGGCTCTTGTAAACAGACGCCATTTTTTAAAAAAATCGTGGGTCAAACTCCCGGGTGTTAGGGGCCTCAGTATTGAGTCAGCTACCAAGCCTGACGCACGCAGCATGAGCTAACAGCACTGCTGTTCAGCTTGTGACCACAGCATCGCCTAAAAATGCCATAATATACTTGTTCATGCTATTATGTAGCAATGATATTATTACAGACGACCCCTGACTGTGATAAAACTGACCAGGGTTCTGGTAATAGCAGGATTGTGGTGATATTTGGCGCTGTGCGCCATGGAGGGAGGAGTAATGCTGTGGGAAGGAGGATGGTGGCGTTGTCTTTTGAGTGTGTGTGGCCACCTTTTATTAACTGCACTCACCATACCAGCTTAGTGGTTCGCTATGGTGAACACAAATGTAGATACTTATATATAACGTGTGTATAGTGTGAGATAAGTGAGAGTAGGAGGTTGGGAGCCGCCATTTTGGTGAGGGAGGAGCGTCGTCTGCAGGACTTATCATGTTGTTTACCGATGACCACGATGGTCTTTGGGCACCATACCAGCTTACTTGTACAAGTATGGTGAATAAAACAGGTAGATATTTATATATAATGTGTGTATATAGCGTAATAACACCACACAGTATTGTTGTAGGAGAAATATTAGTGCGTCTGGCCTTGAGGGCAGCAGCCATCAGCTAACTGTGTGAGTAGCTACGTCTTTACTCACCATACAAGCTTAGATGTACAGTTATGGTGAACAAAACATGTAAATACTTATATATAACGTATGTATATAAAAGCAAAAACAGTATGGAGAATGGAGTGGGTGGAGAATGGTGGCAAATCAGGTGAGGTGAGGTAGGGAGTGGCAGCCAGTGGCAGCCAGTCACTGCCTGCCACTGCCACTGCCACTCAGCATACCAACTTAGTGGATCGTCATGGTGAACAAAACATGCAGATACTTATATATAACCTGTGTATATAGTGTAATAACCGACAAAGTATTTGTTCACTGTTTGATGAACATAATTGAATCAACAATATGCCCACCATATTTTTGAGTACAGCGATGATTCACTCATTTTATTATATAAATATATCACACTACACACTATTGAATAATATTACAGCAAAAAAACTACGAAAAATCAATCGGAGACATTGAAATAATTAGGTAATTATCTCTTTGTGGAAACTCTGGCCTGACAGCTGGCGATCAACAGACCGCCTGGGACGCACGCTCAGTCAGCGCCTGATTTTTGCCAGAATTCCCTGCCCTATAGTGGGCAATATATGCCACTTACGATTTTTTTATTATTTTTCCCGTGATCAGTGAACACAAATTAACAGGTTAGGAAGAAAAAATAATTTTTTTTTTTTTTTTTTTGGTATGCGCCTGTGGGTGTCAAATGGTATATAGTAAGTAAGTAATTATCAAAAGAAGGCACCAAACCGGGAAGGCTATGTAGCACCATCAAATACGCAAAATAATCAGAGGGCGCTAAATATCACCAAGGATGCCAATACGAGAACAAAAACGCATAAGGCGAACGATATCAAAAGTATCCGAGTCACCAAGAATTCTATCGAGGGACAGGTGACCGCGAGGGGCGGTCGGAAAGCAAGACACACGCTCGTCCTGGAAGTCAGGACATTCAAGAAGGACATGCACGACCGTAAGAGGGACAATGCAACTAGGACAATAAGGAGCAGGGCGGCGCTCCATCAAGTGACCATGGGTTAAGCGAGTATGGCCAATACGCAACCTCGCTAGAGCTGTTTCCCACCGCCGGTTACGGTGGAAGGAGGACGGCCACGAGGAAACACAACATTTAAGAGTACGTAGCTTGTTACCAGTAACAGACAACCAAGAAGCCTGCCAACGGGTAAGGACTGAGGAATGGATAACCGGGTAAAAGTCGGAATACGGAATGCCTTTACGAGAGATGGGACAAGAGCGGACAGCTTCCTTAGCGGCAGCATCCGCACGCTCATTTAAAGACACGCCAATATGGCTGGGAACCCAACAAAACTCAACCGACTTAAATTTACTGTGAACGAGAAACAGCCAATGCTGGATCTCGACAACTACCGGATGAACTGGATTAAAGCACCCGAGAGCCATGAGGGCACTACGAGAGTCAACAACAACCACAAAGGAAGACTGACAACGAGAAAGCAGGAGACGAAGAGCATAGAGAATAGCATAAAGTTCCGCTGTAAAGATGCTAGTCTCCGGAGGCAAGCGACACATATAAGTGCGATCAGGAAAAACAACAGAGTAGCCAACACCGTCCGCTGACTTAGACCCATCGGTGAAGACAGAAACGGAGCGGGAGTGAGAAGAAAAGTGCTCGAGGAAAAGGCGTTTTAGAACTGTAGGAGGGGTAAAAGCTTTAGTGATACGAGTCAAGGATGTACAAAACCGCGGAAGAGGGACCCTCCACGGGGGCAAAGAAGGAACAACACGAGGAGAAACATCAGAAATACGAACGGAAAGAGAATCCTGCAGGCGAGATAACCGGACAGAAAGAGGGAGGTGGTGAAGAGGAACAGGAACCGCAGGAGGGGTAAAAGTTAAAGCACGACAGAGACGAGAGGAAGGATGTTGCAAGGACCGCGCAAGATAGCGAAGACAGTAGCGATCACGGCGGTCCTAGAGAGACAGGAAGCCAGTGTCAACATACAAGCTAAGGACGGGAGTCGAACGAAAGGCACCAGAACTGAGGCGCAACCCAGTATGGTGCAAAGCATCAAGACGGCGAAGAGTAGAAGGAGAAGCAGACGAGTAAGCAGGGCAACCATAATCGAGCTTAGACAGGACGAGAGAGGAATGTAAAGCAAGGAGAGTGCGCCTATCTGCCCCCCAAGAAGTATGGGACAAGACCCGAAGGAGGGTAAGGGACTTAGAGCACTCAACACGGAGGTAAGAGATATGGGGAGACCAAGACAAACGAGTGTCAAGGAATAACCCCAAAAGCTTCGCGGAATCTTTGTATTCAAGGGGATGACCATAAAGTGACAAAGAGGGACGAAGAACAACCCGTTTCCGCGTAAAAGTCATGGCACAAGTCTTAGAAGTAGAGAACTTGAAGCCATGACCTGTGGCCCAAGACGACACGGCATCAATCGCAAGTTGAAGCCGGCGTTGAAGGAGAGGCGAATCATCACCCTGACAACAAAGGGTAAGATCATCGACATAGAGAGCGGAGAAGACACCAGAAGGAAGAGAGGAAAGAAGACCATTGAGGGCAACCAGAAAAAGAGTAGTGCTCAGAACACTACCCTGGGGCACACCTTCGTATTGCTGAAAAGAGGGAGAGAGAGCGGTACCAAGGCGCACCCGAAAGGAACAAATGGTATATAGCTGTGCGCCATTTAAGGGTTAATTACAAAATAAACTTGTGGTCAATTATGTACTTACAGAATTTAGTGACCAGTATTGTGATAACAGCAGGATTGTGGTGATAATAAGCACTGTGCGTAGTATTATGGGAGGAGTAACTGTGGTGAGGGAGTGAGGGAGAGAATTGAGGTAGCCTCACTGTATGGCAGCCACTCTTGTTTTACTCATCATACTAGCTTAGTGGTTCGCTATGGTGAACACATTTGTACATGGGTATATACAATGTGTGTATATAGTGCAGTAACAGCAACAGGAGTATGTTGGGAGGAGCTATTTTGGTGAGGGCGGTTACGTAATTGTAGCGTCGTCTGCTGGCTGCGGTGTGATTTCTCATGCAGTGTATGGTGGCCACTGTAAAGTTTGGACACAATACCGGCTTACTTGCATAGTTCTGGTGAATAAAACATGTAGATAGGTATACATAACATGTGTAAATAGTGTAATACAAACAATAACAGTATGGTGGGAGGAGCAATGTTGGCGAGTAAGATGTTGGAGGAATGAGGGAGAGACTGGATGTTGGAGGAGTGAGGGTGTGGCAGCCGACGCTCGTGGAGTTCTGAGTGTGCTCATGGTGAATGTATATAGTGTGTAAATAGACTGTATATATACATAAATTAGCATAATACAATGGAAATATGTGCCGGATATGTGTACACATGTGTCATGCATGTAACACAGTGTCTTCGGACAGTACGGATGTTCTACTGCCATAATATAGTGTACATGTTCATTATACATAGGATTGGCATGTAAAAGCATATAAAATGTATTTGGAACTGTGCGCAGAAAATGAACAAAAATATATTTGCGGCAACTTGCGCATCCTGCCCCGAGTACCCTACCAGCCCCGGGGGCGTATGCCACAGGCGACCAGGGAATGATGACGTCACGCACGAACTTACGGACTCCATAGCAGCTAAAGTACTTACAATTTCGACCTTCTGTTACTATACCCTTACTCGGGGAAGGATTTTTGACACTTTAAAACAGAAAAGAATTTTTTCCAGAGATTATATTTCCTGCGCACTGGGGGGGTGTCATATTTGGAGGCCGCGCAGTTAAGGGGTTAACCACTGATGCTCTGAGTTTATTGTGACATTTCCCCCGTGCGCATGAAATAGTGTTTCCCAAAAAATTCATTTTTGTTTGTAAAATGATAAATTCCCTTCCCTGAACATTTTTATGTAAAAATAAATACCAAATTCCACTTACTTTGGCTGTGGGGACGGGGTCAAGATGCGCAGTGACATCATCAGGGGCTGGATGCCCGTGCGTGAAGCTCCCAGAGGTGATCATGCGGGCCATTTAAGCACCGCGAGTTGCCACAAATAAATTGTCAATTATTTGTTCTATTTATTTCCAATGCATTTTTTTTATCGTACAGTATCCACTCAATTTAACGGCCTCTTTTATACCGATCTGCCGGTATTAACGACCGGTTTGGGAGCCCAGTATCTGGAGCCTGCTATACCGGTCTGCGGTCGATATTACCGACAGTCGGTATTGGGTTTGTTGTGGCATCAGCGTCCCCTCACATGGCGACCAGGCCGCCACCGACCTGGATCGTCCAGAGTCATATATTACATCTTAATTTTCTTTTAAAATGATTCACTTTAATGAAGAAAATTGTAAATTATTATTAATAAAATATTTTGAAACAGTTTTTATTAAGCAAAAGTCTTTGTTTTCTTATTAAATACCTTTTATAGTATGTATAGGCACTAGGTATTTTTTTTCCCACGGACCTAGTATGTACTCCGCCGGGCCATGTGTTCCCATTGTTTACTGTGAACTCGCGCGGCTAGCTTCAATTGTGAAGGATATTACTGTACTGTAATTGTGATCTTTTTAATTTACAAAATGCCAAAAGTTACCCAAAGGAAGCACCTGACGGTTGCACAGAAGCTGGAGTTAATTAAGAAACTTGATAAAGGATATTCTCATGCACGAGCAGCAGCAGAGTTTAACATTCAACATAATTGTCAATAGTGAAGTAGAATTAGAACTCATGTGAATTAGTAGTAAGGCTAGCTGTTGTGTGAAGTGAGTGCCTGAAAATAAGTGTACTGTACATACAGTATGTACCCTGTATACAATATAAACAATATAAAACAAGCGCTGCAGAGGATGACGTAATCATCACAGCTTCGTAATCTTCAGTTTCATTAAAAGTAAGTCAATTTACCAATTTCATTATAGTATTACAAGATATTAATTATTTTTTTTCAACAAAAGCTACATATTAGTCTCTGCCAATGTATATTCTATCGTCAGCAGAGAAAAGGTGAGCTCAAAATATTTCGTCTTGGCTAGCTCTCAGTGACAAGGCTCGATCGCCATTGTTATGGCATGGCCGCTACAGCCTGTGTCGTAACATTAAAAATACATTACCTGCACTGTTCAGGGTAAATCAAAACACATCTCTAAAATTTTATTAAGACAATATTAACTCACTGATTGATACATGAAATATTTTTCAATACAAAGGAATGAATCAATTTTTTCCCACCCATCTGGACTTGATCAGAGCGTGTTCACACATCATCCATGCAGCAGCCAGCAACTGGCTTAATCGTCGGCCGTGCACTAAATTGGAATGCAATTACACAATGAACTTTATTTAATTTTAGTTATACAGTATAAAATATATCCTACCTGAATGTTACTTGAAAAATTACCCGACCCGACTTAACGTCGGAAATAACGGAGCTCCGTAAATAACGACTTGCGCTCAGCCCCATATAGGCTGTTAAATTGAGTGGATACTGTATATGATAACCGGTCGGCCGAGCGGACAGCACGCTGGATTTGTGATCCTGTGGTCCTGGGTTCGATCCCAGGCGCCGGCGAGAAACAATGGGCAGAGTTTCTTTCACCCTATGCCCCTGTTACCTAGCAGTGAAATAGGTACCTGGGTGTTAGTCAGCTGTCACGGGCTGCTTCCTGGGGGTGGAGGCCTGGTCGAGGACCGGGCAGCGGGGACACTAAAAAAAGCCCCGAAATCATCTCAAGATAACCTCAAGATGATGCATATTTGTGTCCTTTACAATATGTATACAGTAGAACGTTCATAATGTTCCATGGAACTGTGATACAAGTGTCAATGATGTGTCCACAATAAATGTTTATTGTCGCAATATTACTTGTTAAAAATTCACTAGTTACAATATGTACAGTTTCACACGCTATTTACTCAGTAACACACAATTACACACTCGGTGCTTTGGAAGCGAGTAATAATCAACGAAGTAGTCCATGGTACAGAGCGATTTTCGTTTCCTGTTTCTTCGTTCCGAGTGCTTGCAAATAATGCACTCACCTACACCCTTGGCTTTAGTACTTGTAGGAAGTATGTAGCCAAGCTTGTAAAGCATAAGGTAGTCTTGAAAAGATTATAGGAAAAGATCAATTTGTAAGGTAGTCTTGAAAAGATCACTATGTAAGGTCCCACACTGGAAAAGATTCAGTCATTCTCAAAGAGTGTCAGTCAATCTGGAAGAGATTCAGCTATTTTTTTAAAATATCTATAGAAAATACCACATGGAAGCTGCTAACACTGTTCATCTATGCTACTTGTATCAGATGCATCATCACTGAACCCAAAAAATGATTTATCTATGTATCATCTATATAAATTGGAGATGGCATAGGTGTGCAAGGGTGACGCTCAGAGCTACAACTGGATACGCTCGCTGTATCATCCTCATAGGTGCTGTATGTACTTGCATCCGACCTTTGTGTTAGGTCCTTATTGCGCCTAGCTTCACCAATATTATGACCCTTATGTTCTTCAAACAATAAGGTCTGAATTTCACCAATAGAGAGCGATCTTTCAACACAGCATCGGACAGATGTTTGGGAGCCAGAGGCGCGTGCACCACCCATGGTTGCTCATTCAGTACTAACCCAGCCAGCAGCTCTAGGGCATTCTGGAAATTTTTTCCAAGATGGCTGCCTCTCACAGGAGGACCTAAGAGTCCATTTCGTACACAACCTACCGCACGCTTATTTTGAATGGGTACCAAATATTTAAAGGGTGTTTTCTCAGTTGGCGCAATTTGCAACCAACCGAGTTTTCTCGATTGGTGCAGCATAGTGGTTAAGCTGCTAAGTGGTCCTGAGGAGATTTACACCCCTGTGCGCAAAAAAAAAAAAAAATCTAAAATATTTTTTTGTCTTCTAAAAATGTTAACTTGTGTTCCCTGAGCACAGGAAAAATAAAAAAAAAATCGTAGATGACATATTTTGGCCACAATAGGCCGAGGAAGTCTGGCAGAATGTGGGCGTTGACAAGAGTGATCGTCAGAGACGGTCAAGGTCACCCGAGCTGTCAGGTTGGAGTTGCCACAAAGATGATATTACCTAATTATTTCAATGTCTCTGATTATTTCTTAGTTTTCTTGCAGTAATATTATTCAATAGTGTGTAGTGTGACAGATTTATATAATAAAAGGGGTGAATCATTGCTATACTCAAAAGTATGGTGAGCATATTAGTGATTCAATTATGTGCATAAAATAATAAACATAGTTTTGCTGTTATTACACTATATACAGACATTATATGTAAGTATCTACATGTTTTGTTCACCACAACTGTAAACTAAGCTGATATAGTTAGTTAGTTCAGGCACTAAGAGACGCCGCTACACACACATGTCATCTGGCAGCTGCCTCCCTCACTGATTCAAGGCCAGACGCACTAAAATTTCTCCCCCAACAATACCGTTTGTGGTGTTATTACACTATATACACACATTATATACAGGGGGTACTTTGGTTTAAGAATTTAATCCGTTCCTGGAGACGGTTCGTAACCCAAAAATTCGTAAACCGAAGCGAATTTCCCCATAAGAAATAATGGGAAATTAATGAATCCGTTCCTGACTTCCCAAAAACTTCACTTCAAAGTAAATTTTATACCTAATTCACCCAAATCTTCACTACAAAGGTATGTTCAAGGTATTACTTACCCTTGCTGATGACTCCTGTTGGCGTATGGAAGATGAGGAGGGGGGAGGAGAGGTGATACTGTTTGGAAGGGGAGTCCCCTTCCATTATAACATCAGGCAGTGAAGATTTCTCTGGAGTGCACTCTGGCACAGTTTTGTCTGCATACCACTAGGTCCTGGTTGTGGCTCACTGCTTGATTTTCTCACAAGGAAATGATCCATTCAAGATTGTTTTTCCCTTCTTTACAACACTTGTTTGTAGCGAGGCATCACATTGTCATTAAAAAGATCAATGCAATGACTTACTACAGCTTTATCTGGGCGATTCTTTTCAGCAAAACTTTGTAGTCCTTCCCATACTGCACACATTTTCTTAATGAGGAAGGAACATTCTCTACTGCCTCCTCATCCTTCCCTGAAGATTTGTTGTACTGCCTAGCTAGTTCAACAACACGAGTACCATTTTCATGCTTACGAATGATTTCTCGTTTTTCCTCTATGGTTATTCTCACATGTGATTTCTTTCCTTTAACCTTACCACTGGCTTTCTTGGGACCCATGGCGAGATATATAATAGCTTTTATGCTCAAATGGCCAAAAATCTGACAAAAAACTGTAAATTCTTGTGAAAAATTCAGCCGGGATAGTCACTGGGCGTGAGGCACTGGTAAACTGAGGCGCTAACGCTGTGACACCACACGCTAGGTCGGCTGTACGTGTATCAACAAACTCGTATCCCGATACAAAGTTCTTATCCCAAAGAATTTTCCGAAGAAATTGGGCTCGTAACCTGAAAATTTCATAAACAGACACATTTGTAACCCGAGGTACCACTGTATATCTACATGTTGTATTCACCGTAACTGTACACCTAGTACAGTAGGGTTCTACAAGCTTGTAGGGTTCGCAAAGAACATAGTGGCCACCCTCAACTCGGCTAGACAAGTCATGCAAACGACGCTACCTCCGTCACCCAAATGGCTCCTCCCAACAATCCTTTTGCTGTTATTACACTAATACACACATTATATATAAGAACACTACATTTGTGTTCACCATAGAGAAACACTGAGCTGGTATGGTGAATGCAGATAATAACAGGTGGCCACACAGTCAGTAAACGACGCTATCTCCCTCCCTCCCTCAGCATTACTCCGACCACACAGCGCTAATTATCACAACAATCCTGCTATTATCACAATCCTAGTCATTTTTATCACAGTCAGGAGTCTTCTGCAATACCGTCATCGCTAAATAAGAGCAGTTACATATTCATTTTGACATTTTTAGGCGATACTGTGGTCACAAGCTGAACGGCAATGCTGATAACTCATGCTGCGTGCACCAGCCTTGGTTGCTCACACAGTACTGTGGTTCTCACACTGGAGAATGTTGCTCACGATTTTTTTTTAAACATGGCATCTGTTTACAAGAGTCCCAAGGAAGCTGATGTGAACCCTGTGTAGTCACGGGCCATTTGAATCGTGCCCGGCACTATGTTGTACTGTATATATACGCCATGCGCACGGTGGGACATGTTACTCCGGGCATATATATACGCCATGCGCAGTTTAAGGGTTAAGCGATGCTAGGATATCATAGGATTTAAAACGCACGTGCGGTGGGTTGGTTAAGTGATGGAGCCTGAGGCCTCCAGTGAGTTACAGCAATCTTGAAAAAAAAATTCGCAGCATGCCCCAAAATCGCAGGTAGGCTCAGTTCTGCTTAACCACTGTGCTGCTCGGGCTCCAAATATGGCACCTCCTCCCCTGTGTGCAGGAAATAAATTCTTTGCAAAAATATATTTTTTTTATTTTTTGAAAATGTTAAATACCTTTCCCTGATCACAGATATGTAAAAAAATCGAAATTGTATTAACTTTAGCCACAATGGGGTCTGGAAAATGGCGTGCGATGTCCCGATTTGGTGGTCGCACGTGATGTAGACTCCCAGAGCCAGTTGAGCGCCAGCTTCAACATGCATGAGTTGCCACAAAATTTTTTTGTTAATTTTTTGTGTACATTTCCAAATATAGTACATCCGAGATTCAACGTACCCCTGATTCAATGAATCTCCGGCTAGGTCGCATACTTTTCAGGCCAGATTTACTCACCCGGTTCGACGAACAATGATTCGCCAAAGCGGGGAATGTGCGGATTTGCTTACGACGTCGGAACAGTTCACAGACTGGTGGAAAACTTTCCCATTCTTTCACAGGTTACAATTACTGTAATAATTCCTACATATGACAAGTTGGACCACACAAGTGGTCCACACAAGTGGTCCTACACAAGTGGTCCACACAAGTGGTCCACACAAGTGGTCCACAAGCTTACGATGTTGGGACAGTGGTGGAAAACTTTCCCATTCTATCACAGGTTACAATTACAGGGGCTCCTCGGTTTACGAATTTAATCCATTCCTGGAGATGGTTCGTAACCAGAAAATTTGTAAACCGAAGCAAATTTCCCAATAAGAAATAATGGGAAATGAATTAATCCATTCCTGACTCCCAAAAAACCAGCGTTGAATGTAATGAAACGCCATTTTCTGTGTGAGTCCCAGAGGCTCCCCGGAGCTATCCATGGCTGATATGGATATCCTAACTATTTTGCATCAGTCGATGTGGGTGGAGTTCTAGCCTACCGGGGACCACTAGCCAGAACCTGGCCCCCTCACAGAGGCACGGGGAGCAATGGTTCATAGAAATACACTTGTTGTGTTGCTTTGGGTCGGCGGTTGCAGCCCGTTGTCTCGTCTTCGCATTGAGGAGTGGAGCACTGACTACCTCCCGGGTAAGTCCCCTTGGTTTTCTGGGGGGAGTCCCTATGGCTCTCCGGAGCTACCTCACCGAAAGACTACCAAGAAAACCAATGGGACTTACCCGGGAGGCAGTCGGTGCTCCACTCCTCAATGCGAAGACGAGACAATGGGCTGCAACCGCCGACCTAAAGCAACACAGGCCCAACTGGGCCCAGGAATGTTTACAAGGTAGCGTGCAGCCAGGACCCAGTTCGACCGCCAAAATCCCCGTGCCCGAATGTCAGCCCAAGACATATTGCCAAAGACGCCAGCAAGAGCAGCAAACTTAAGATTGTCATGGGCACGGGGATAGACCGCAGGCTGGCTGGATTTAATAACCCTGTGGATGACCTGAGAGACCCGAACCTGCGAACAGGGAAGAAGGGAAACCGGATCAACCCAAAGCGCGTCCCCGGACACAAAAGCCGTGGCGCGCAGATAATGGAGGAGGGCCGCAACCGGACACAACACATGGTGAACCCTCGGCCTGACAAACCAAGCATCCACAACCCAAGGACCCCTCCGGAAAGCAGCAGTCTCGTTCTTCACCAGAAAAGAGGGAGACGGCTGTAAATGAACAAATCAAAGACCACAACCAAAGGAGCAAAAACCTCTGTGCTGGAGAAGAGCATGAAGCTCCGCCACGCGACTTCCAGAGGCTAATGCCAACAGAAAAAAGAGCCTTAGCAAAACAATCTTGAACCGAAGGAGTCACAACAAACCGAGGAGAGGAAAGATAGAAGAGCACTCTGCCCAAGGACCAGGCCAGCTCAGGTGGCGCATGAGCAGGCCGGAGGTGAAACAACGCCCGAGACAGCTTGCGAAACGGCGCAGAAGTAACATCAATACCGAAAGCAAGCTGCAGCGGCTCCGCCAGCTTGCAGCTTGCTTGAACTCCCACACCGTGCTGTGGACCTACGGAAGGATGGACCCCACCACCCCTGGCCGGCCTGGTGAGCACTGGTCACAAAACCCCAGCCTAGAGACGACGCGTCCGTGAACACATCGAGCGAGGGCTCGGGAAGGTGCCAAGGCACTGAACCCAAAAAAACCTGAAGAGGAAGCCAGCGACGTAGCAGCCGACACAAAGCCCCCGGGGGTCGAACCCAGCGATCGTGAGAGAGGCGAACGGGATGTCCCCGAAGAACAGCCGACAAAGTCAAACCCGACCCGGCGGGTAGACCAACATCGCGAAGTTCAGGGTCCCGCACAAACCCTCGAGCAACCACCGGGTGACCCGGGAGCCCCCCAGAAACAGACACAGGCGAGACCGCAGCCGAAGGAGAGACTCCAGAGGAAGAGACAAGGAAGCGGTCCGAGAGTCCCACACAAAACTTGGCCAGGACCAAACCTGGGAGGGCACCAGATGGGACTTCCGCCAGTTCACCAGGAACCCGAACCCAGCGAGCTGGGAAAGCACCAAATCCCTGGCGAGCAGACACGCGGACCGACTGGGAGCCCAAGCCAGCCAGTCGTCGAGGTAAGCCAACACCCGAACACCTAACAGACGCAGACGGGCCACCATGACCCGGGTAAGGCGTGTGAACACGTGAGGTGCCAGGTTCAACCCGCAAGAGAGACAACGAAAACGGTAGCACTGAAGCCCCACAACAAAACTGAGCCAGTCCCGGAACCCCACATGAATAGGGATGTGCCAATACGCGTCCTTGAGATCCACTGACATCATCCAAGTGCCCGGCTCCAACAAAAGCCGGACCTGGGACAGAGTGGTCATCCGAAACGAGGGGCAAGAAACCCAAGGGTTCAGACGGGACAAGTCCAGAATGAACCGCAGGTCCGCACAGTCCCGTTTCGGAACTGGAAACAGGCGGGAAACCCACCTGAGGGACGGAGACGTTTCGACCACGCCCAAGCGTACCCACTCCAACGTGACCCGACGGAGTGCAGGAGAGGAAGCCTGCCCCATCAGCCCCGAACCCCTCGTAGGAGGAGGAGCCACCCAACGCCACCGCAGGCCGCGAGAAACTACCCGAAAAGCCCACAAATCGTGAGACCAGGCGTGAGCGAACAGAGACAGCCTCCCCCTCATCGCCCCATCAATGGGGCGAACCGCGAAAGAGCCGCTGCCCCTTACGAGAACCCGACCTGTGCGCAGAGCGAACACCGCACCGAACAGGCACAAGTGGGACCGCAGGCGGCACAGGCACCGAACCCAACACCTGTGGCCCACCCCGACGAATGGAACAGCGAGCCCTGGTACGACCCCGCCGGGAAGGAACCCTCCGATTCCCCCGGAGCACCAACAACTCAGACATAGGGCAGCAAGAGGATGAAGCCGCCTGAATATAACGCTCAGCCGCAGAAGCCTCAAAAAGCAGAGGACAAAAGGGAGAAGACAACCTAAGAACCAGGGCCCAAGCGGATTCCAAAGAGGAAGCAAGGATCCTCCTGACGACATGCGAAACGTGCAACGAAAAACCACAGCAACTCCTCCCGCAGGATCAGCGCAAAAAGCTTCAACATGGCAGACGACGCCCGAATAGCCGAGACCAAGGCGTCAAACCCAGGAACGGCCCCAAGCGCCTCAACATCCTCCGCAAGCCAATCCAAAGACAGCTCCAGGAGGGAAAAGAAATGCAGGACCGAAGCCAAAAAGCCACGAGCGCGCAAATCCTCCGCCACAAGAACAGCCGACAGGGAAGGAACCTGCACATGGAGCTGCACCGCACCAACATCCCGCAGAAGGGCAGGAGCAAAAAGATACTCACTAAGGTGCTCAAAATCTCCCCCCAGGTAAACCTGGACCACCGTCAACGTCTCTATGCCACTCAAACGTGCGGGTTCGACAGAACGAGTCCCAAGCATCCAGCGAAAACAAGGGGCAGTCTGCAAGCCAGGACGACCCCAGAACCTCATAACGCACCCAGTATGGACACGACGATCCAAACCTGAAAGAAGAAGGATCCATTATGGAGGCGTACTCCGGGTCACGCACGAGGTAAGCCGCAAAGGCCGACCGCACCTCAGGCGGAGAGATGCGGGTAGCCGAAAACCTCCAGAAATACGGAACCAGAGAATCCACATGGACTGGCTCCAACCCTATTCATGATTTTCTTCGCAGTTATGCTGCAGCACACCTTCGGATCTGCCACGGAAGGCATCTACCTCCGGACCAGGTCGGATGGAAGGCTCTTTAACCTCGCCAGGTTGAGAGCCAAGACAAAGGTTCGGCTGAGGCATCTGCGCGACTTCCTTTTTGCCAACGACGCAGCAGTCACTGCCCACTCAGTCGAAAACCTCCAACAGCTCATGACCCGCTTCAGCGAGGCCTGTCAGGCTTTTGGACTCATCACCAGTCTGAAGAGAAACACAGGTCATGGAGCAAGGAGTGGACTCCCCACCTGACATCGACATCTCCGATTCCAAACTGGAAATCTTTCCCAACTTCGTGTACCTGGGCTTCACAATCTGTGACTCCCACTCTATTGATATGGAGCTAAACAAACACATCGGTGAGGCATCTACTACCATGTCCAGACTGACAAAGAGAGTGTGGGGCCGAAAATAAGCTGACCGAGTGTACAAAGATCCAGGTTTACAGAGCCTGTGTCCCGAGCACTCTCCTATATGGCAGCAAGTCTGGGACAATCTGCGTCCGTCAGGAAAGACAGCTGAACGCCTACCACATGCGCTGCCTCCAACATATCTTGGACACCACCTGGCAGGACAAGGTGACAACAGCACCCTGGGAAGAGCTAGAATCACCAGCATGTATACAATGCTGAAGCAGAGACGAATGCACTGGCTAGGGCATGTGGTGCGAATGGGCAACGGCAGGATCCCCAAGGACCTCCTGTATGGAGAGCTGACACAGGGAGAGCATCCAACAGGCAAACTCCAACTACGGTACAAAGACGTATGCAAAAGGGACCTGAAAGCCATGGATGTTGATCTTGCTACGTGGGAAACACTGGCCACAGACCGTTCAGCCTGGGGGCAGTCTGTTCAAAGAGGTCTCTCCAAGTTTGAGGAGTCACTTGCCAAGAAATCGGAGGAAATAAGACAGAAGGATAGTCGGTAGTCAGGAAGACAGACTAGAATCAGACTTCATTTGTGCTCAATGTGGGATGGACTGCATTCTCAAAATGGCCTCATCAGTCATACAAAACGCTGCACCAGGATTAACAACCAGAGCGCAACTCCATAGTCTCCCAAGACTGAATGATGGCTATGTATGTACACAGTCATTATCACACTCAGGTGCTTCTGTAATACTATCATGGCTAAATAATACCAGTTACATGTATATTTTGACATCATTAGACGGAGGTCTAATGATGTCAAAAAATACTGTTGATGTTGATATATCTATGATGTTGTGATGCTGTGGTCACAAGCTGAACAGCAGTGCTGTGAGCTCATGCTGCGTGCGCCAGCCTTGGCTACACTCAGTACCGAGGCTCTCACACCCGGAATGTTGCCCACGATTTAAAAAAAAAAAAGGCGTCTGTTTACAAGAGCCCCGAGGAAGCTGATGTGAACCCCAAGTAGCCGCAGGAGTTTTGAATCATACGCTATACCTATAAGATCCCTGAGGCGTGTTGTGTACCACCCGTCAAGCGGCTACAGGCATGTTGCGCAGTGCAGTGGTTAAGGAACCATGGCTGATGCATGCACTTCCAACTCCCAAGTCCCTGTTGGATGCGGTATTGAAGACCACTGTCTGAAGGGGAAATATGGACATTACTGTTTGCAGAAGAAAAAGGTAGTAATATTTATGAACCAAGGTGCAATAAAGACCTAACACAAGTGTCCGATACAAGTGATACAGACATGGATCAGGACAATACAGTGAGCGTGACCAGTACAGGGCGATCGCCATGTGTGATGCGGTCTCACAGATCATCACCCTTGCCAGTATTATCACCACCTGTATCATCTCCCATTTTTGATGAAAGTGATACTGCAGATGAATCATTTTCTGGGTTCAGTGATGCTGCTCCTAATACAAGTAGCATAGACGAACCGAATTGTTAGCGGCTACCATCATGGTGTTACTTGGCTGAGATTTGCTGTTTGAGAAGCACGCCCTGCCAAGCGCCGCTGTGTCTCCCCTCATGACAACACTGACAACAGTGTCGCCTCTACGTGTACTTTCCCTGGTCGCCCTACTTGTATACAAGGTAGAATGTATCATCTCCTGGTCAACAGAGATTTAGTGCAAGAAAACGGACCAGTAGTGGTGGCGCTCATGGGTATGGTAGCCGTGGTGGTGCCAATACAAGGAGAACAGGTGAACTTATGAAGGAGGACTGATAATTTGTACCCCACAAACTACAATTTGATGATACTGATGTTGCACCCACTTTCCAGTATACAGGTGACTATATGAGTTAAAGTGAACATTTTATGGCTTATTTTGATGAGCTATTCATACAATATCTTTTTGATGAAACCAACAGATATGCAGTGCAACTTGCGGTAGGTGGCCAATTACCTACTTCAAGTATGACATGATGGAAGGACACCACTGTGGCTGAATTGTATGTGTCAGCTCTGTGTATGCTTATGAAACATTCCCTGAAGAACATCATACAGGATTAATGGAACAAAGACTGAGCCTAGTGACATGTCATGAGACAGGTTCCCGATACTACACAGTGCCTACACTTTGAAAACCTTGAAAATGTTGATCAAGATAATCGACTTTGGAAAGTGGGAAAAGTGTTCATTGATGTAGATGTAGGCATATGTAGATCCTTATGAGTTTTTCTGGCAGTTTGGTGAAGATGCTCATAGAACCACTGCTGAACAGGGGGCACATTCTGTACACTGACAAATGGTATACCAGCCCCTTGCTAACAAAGTTCCTGCTTGAACATAACACGTGAGTGTGTGGCACTGTAAATACACATAGGAAAGAAATGCCAGTTTTTTTATACTGGTACTGTAGTGGGTAATTGTTTACTTAAAAAATATGACAATTTTATCAGTGCATTGGAAAAATAGATGTGAAGTGAATATACAGTATTGACAACTATTCACACTGGTGAAATGCTTGACAGTGGCAAAATGAGGTTTAGAAGAGATGGAAAATTGTATAAGCCAGATTGTGTCATTGACTACAATATAAATACAAGATTGGTAGATAAATGTCACATGATGGTTGGTGCTGTTGAGTGTGTTCGCAAAAGTGTAAAGTGGACAAAGAAATAGTTTTTTCATCTTGTGGAAGTAACAGTGTTGAACTGTTTCAACATGTATTTGATGAAATCAGGCAAGAAACCATCAATTTGTGTTTTTAGTCATGCTCTCTTGTTGCAATTATTCATCAAGTATGGCAAGGAAGACAGTGTAAGGACAGTTATTCATGCACAAACAAGGCCACATGTAACTCCCAACAAACTGGTTGGTAATAACCTGTTTACAATTTACTAGGCCTGGCTACATACCAACTACAGGAACTAAAGCCAAAGGTGTACATGAGTGCGTTGTTTGCAAGTACATAGAATGAAAAACCAGGAAGCGAAAATCTGTATGTACCTGATGCATCGAGTGCAAAGTTGCTCTGTGTACCATGGACTGCTTCTTTGATTATCACTCATTTCCGAAGTACTGAGTAATTACCTAAGTGTAGTTACATGATGAGAGCTACGCTCGTGGTGTCCCGTCTCCCCAGCACTCTTTGTCATATAACGTTTTGAAATTATTGACGGTTTTGGCCTCCACCACCTCTTACCTAACTTGTTCCAATCGTCTACCACTCTGTTTACAAGAGTGAATTTTCTTGTATTTTTCTGCCGACTCTTTTGTTATTTTAAATCTATAACATCTTGTTCTTGAAGTTCCAGGTCTCAGGAATTCTTCCCAATCAATTTTATCGATTCCTGTTACTATTTTGTACGTAGTGATCATATCACCTCATTTTCTTCTATCTTCTTGTTTTTGCATACTTAATGCCTCTAACCTCTCCTCGTAGCTCTTGTCCTTCAGTTCTGGGAGCCACTTAGTGGCAAGTCTTTGCACCTTTTCCAGTTTGTTGATGTGCTTCTTAAGATATGGGCACCATACAACCGCTGCATATTCCAGCTTTGGTCTAACTAAAAGTCATGAACAATTTCTTTAATTCTCCATCCATGTACCGTATTTAAAAGCAATTCTGAAGTTAGAAAGTGTAGCATAGGCTCCTTGTACAATGTTCTTAATGTGGTTCTCAGGTGACAGTTTTTTATCTAGAACCATCCCTAGATCTCTTTCTTTATCAGAATAATTTAAAGATTTCTCACATAATTTATAGGTTTGTGTGGGGTCTATGTTCCCCTATTCCACACTCAATAACATGGCATTTATTCACATTAAATTCCATTTGCTAAGTGGTGCTCCATATACTTATTTTGTCCAGGTCTTCTTGAAGGGCATGACTTATCTAAGTCTTAAGTATAAGTAAGTCTTAAGATCTCAAGTCTTAAGATAAGTAAGAAACTTATCTAAGTTTCTTATCTTCCCTATTATCTTAGCATCATCAGCAAACATGTTCACATAATTCTGTATTCCATCTGGTATATCATTTATGTAGACAACTGAACATTACTGGTGCAAGAACTGAACCCTGTGGTACTCCAGTAGTGACATTTCTCTAGTCCAATATATTGCCTCTGATTACTGCCCTCATTTTTCTATCGGTTAGAAAAATTTTCATCCATGTTAGAAGCTTACCTGTTACCCCCTCATATGTTCCAGTTTCCAGAACAACCTCTTATGTGGAACTGTTGAAAGCCTTTTTTTAGGTCCAGATACTGTAGATGCAGTCAACCCAACCATCTCTTTTTCTGTAAAATCTCAGTGGCTCGATCATAGAAACTCAGTAAATTCGATACACAGGATCTTTCAGATTAAAAACCATACTGTCTGTCTGATATTATATACCTGTAGTTTCTCTCCAGGTGTTCTATCCATTTAGTTTTAATTATATTTTCCAATACAGTATTTTGACTATTACACTTGTCAATGTTACATGTCTATAATTGAGGGGGGTCTTCCCTGCTGTCACGTTTGTAGATTGAAACTATGTTAGCCTTTTTCCACACATCTACTACTGACTCCTGTACACAGAGATGCCTGAAAAATCAGTTGAAGTGGAATGCTGAGCTCAGGTGCACATTCTCTCAGAACTCATGGTGAAACTCCATCTGGACCAACTACTTTGTTCTTACTTAGTTCCTTGAGCATTTTTTCCACTTCATCTCTAGACACCTCTATGTGCCCTCTGTTGTTATCTGGATTTCTCATTGTGTTTGGTTCTTTGAAGATTTCATTTTGTACAAACACACTTTGGAACTTTTCATGTAATGTTTCACACATTTAATTTTCATTTTCTGTGAATCTGTTTCCCATTTTCAACCTCTGCATATTATCATTTACCTGCAATTTGTTGTTAATGAATTTATACAATAGGCCTGGTTCTGTTTTACATTTGTCTGCAATCCCTTTTTCAAAATTTCTTTCTGTATCTCCTCACTACTGTGTAGTTGTTTCTCGCATCTTTGTATCGCTGGTATGTTTGGGGGTTTGGCCTCTTCCTATATTGATTCCATTTTTGTGTCTTTTGGTCTCTGGCCCTCTCGCAATTTCTGTTGCACCAATCTTGTTTTTCTGCATTTCTGCTTTGGTATCAATTTTTTTGTGCCTTTATCATGCATTTCACAAAACTTGACAAACATCTCATTTACTTCCTTGCCTAGCAACAAGCCTGTCCGATTATACTCTTTAAAAAAATTTCCAAGGTCCCCATAATGTCCTCTCTTGAAGTCAGGTTTTTCAACTGCTTCAACCTCCTTATTTTCTTCCAGATAATAACACAATGCATACTCTATTCCCAAAAAGACAAACAATTTTACCTGCGAGAAGGAAGGTACGGAATGTCAAATCTCTCTTTCTCCTACCTGGTATCAAATCTAGTATGGAGGGAACATCCACTTCCCTCATCCTCGTAGCTTTTTAAACATGTTGATACAAGAATGTTTCCAGAATGAGGTCTATGAATCTACAGGTCCAAAAGTCCTCTGTTCTAGCTTCATATGCTTTCCAGTCTATGGATTTCAAGTTTAAGTTGCCAACAACCAACAGTCGTGATCTATCTTTATTCACTCTCGACATAATTTCTCACTGTTGTTATAAGACCCTCTCGACATAATTTCTCACTGTTGTTATAAGACCCTCTCGTTTTTTATCCAGCTCCTCTTTTGTCCATGTGTTGCTTGGCAGTGGATTATATGCATTTATGATCATTAGTTTATCATCCTGATTGCAGATCTCTAATGCTATTATGTCAACTTCTTGTGGATTGGCAATCATTATTTTGTTTACCTTTAGATGTTCTTTCACCAGCACAGCAACACTGCCGCCTTTCCTAATTTTTATGTCCCGTCTCCAAGCTGAGTAACCCCTTGGGAATATGACCTTGTTTAAAATATCATCTTCAAGTTTTGTCTCAGTGAGTGCAAAAATGTCTGGCATCTGCAGCTGCATTACATCATTTAACTCCAGTATCTTTGATCTCACTCCATCTAAGATGGTGTATACAATTTTCAGGAACATGTTCCCTCTTTCATTATTCTTCACTACCCCTTTCTTTAGCGATGTTGTTGGTTTGCCTTTTTGTATTGTTTTTCTGGCCTGCCTACCCCTATCACTTTGTAGAAAAAGAATTGATTTCTTCTTCGTTCCTGCTCTCATTTAGACGTTTTGCCTCTGAGGTTCAGTTCCGGCATCTCTATCTTTTGAAAGATCTCGTCTTAACACTTTCGCGCACCCCGCCCGCCACCCCTCAACTGTGCGATATGGGACCCAGGGTGTCACGGGAGCGCGCGTAAATTCTGAAAAGTGTATACTCTCTTCAACTTTGTCACCTTAATTCTCGTCCTACGAGATTAAATTTTGTATCATTGTGTTCGCAATAGAATTCTCTACAGCACTAAATGCATATAAACTCCAAAAGCCCGGCTAATTACCCGCAGCAAACAGAGAAAGTGCGAACGAGTTACCCAGGAGCGCGCAAACGCGATAAAATGTTTTCACTATTTTCACTCTGGTCACCTCAATTTTCGTCCTAGGTCTTTCATTTTAGTCTCAATGGGTTCGCAATAGAATTCTCTATAGGAACATTAGCATATAAAATAAAAAACCTGGTCACGCTCCAACCGCCGACGAGTTGAAGACGGGCCACGCGTTAGCCGCAAGTGAGCGCTCAGATGCCTTCCAGCTACACTCCCAATTCCCGCCCTTTTCAAGCCTTTCTTTCGCAATTTTCTTCCTGGAAGGGCCTTGTTCATGATCACTATCCATCGTGGAGTAAGCGTAGATAGTTTCTAAAGCCGCAGTAAGAAATATAGCCACGGAAAATAGCCGAAATGTTCACACGTTTGAGATGCGAGGGGAGGCAACATTGGTCACAACAGTGGAGCGAAAACAATGGGCCCACGGCGTGTGCCAAGCCGCCTGAGGGCCACGAGGCTCAACAAAGAAAAGTGGGAAGACATCGGCGCGCATTTTAAAACCAGTCCCAAAAAAATCGGATAAAAACCTGATTTTTGGCGATTATTTAAAGTGGATGACGCAATGCTGCGTCATCCCCGGTATTACCGCCAGTAAACGGATGACGCAATGCTGCGTCATGCCCGGGCGAAAGTGTTAACGACCATACTTTCCCTTCCTCATCACTTTGTAATTTTCTAGCATTCCTCAGTACTTCCATTTGTTTGGCATCATTTAGGGTGATCCTCGAAGGTCGATCTTTACCCTTTTACGTACTTGCCAATCCTCCTGTAGTTGCAGACATTCTCTATGGTAGTAAGACCTTCCACGAGGCCAACAATTTTATCTACCACTTTTGCTTCTTCTATAGCTCTTTCTGACGTAGATGTTATCTCCTTTTCTGTGCAACCAAAAATTATCAGGGACTTATTTCGATCAACTGTGTTTTGCACCAACTTTGGGTTAGATTCCGATTCTTTTCTCACTTCCAGCCTAATGTTTTATCCTGGTTGCTGTAGTGTTTAGCCTCCTTTACTGCTTCTATTTTTTCCTTCTCCTTGGGCCCATGTGTAGGCACTTGTGAGTTGTGAGGAAGGTGAGTTGCATATCCTTCTTGCAATGTTCTATTCCCTGTGTAACTTCCTCCATCTGTACTGACAAAAGCTGTTTTTCCTGTTGAATTTCCTTTCCTAACCATTTGTAGTCATTTATGTTTAAATTTGCTTTAACTTCTTCCTAAACTATTTTCAAGAGTTTATTTTCCTCTTCCATGGCTTTGCAATTTGTTTCCAAATGATTCTTTTTCATGCACAAGTCTTTCACTAACCCCTCAAGGCCTAAATCTTTGCTACTCAAGTGGTCATTACTTTCTCTCAATTTACCGATTATTTCTACATGCAGTTCACTATGATATCTAATTTTGCCAACTTTTTGTGTAGACTGCTTATATCTGCTTATGTGTGTGTGTAATACAGTGTTTGAGTGTACATATTGTAAATAAATTGAATACTGAACAAGTAATATTGTGACAAAAAATTTTTGTGGATACATTAGTGACACTTGTATCACAGTTCCTTGGAACATATTGAAAGTTCTACTGTGTACATGTTCTACTAATGTACATCAGATACGATAAAAAAATAATTAGAAAGCATTGAAAATTGCATTGAAAAAATGAATGAGAATATATTTGAGGCAACTCGCAAGTCTTGAATCACCCGCGTGACCGCCTCCTGGGAGCTTCCTGCATGGGCGAACATGTCCGGATGATGTCACCTCGCGTCTTCTCCACATCGGCACAGCCAAAGTGGTTTTCTTATTTTTTTTTTTTTGTACATGTACATGTTCAGGGAAGGGTTTTTAACAATACCCAAAGAAAAAAAAGTGGGGAGTACTGTACAGTACTTCAATTATGGCGCACCACAAGAGTGTAGATAGAAGTCAAACAGCATAGGAGGTTAAAGATGAAAGGTTCACATAAGAACCTTACAACAGAAAAAATATAAAGGATAATCTTGACAACAACAAAATCAAGCATTGTATGTAATGAAATATCTTTTCTGGTAGAGCTCTGGGTCTGGGTCAAACAAATTCTTAAAATATTTAAAACAAAATACAGTAGTTTTAAACAATTTTAATTGTTTCTTCATGTAATTGATTTAGACATTTAAAAATCATTTTAATATATATTGCCTATACAGTAGAGTGGGGCTTCGACTTACGATTTTAATCTGTTCCCAGAGACGAGTCATAAGTCGAAACGAATTTTCTCATAAGAAACAATGGGAACTGAATTAATCCATTCCACACCCCCAAAAATAATAATTGAAAAATACATTTTATATTGAATACAATTTTTTTTTATCTAACTACAATACAGTACATGGGTTTATCTTACCTTTATTGAGGACTCTTGTTGGTGCGGTATATGGAAAATGGTGAGGAGGGGGGGAGGAGGAGAGGTGTTACTGTTTGGACGGGAAGTCCCCTTCCATTATGACATCAGGCAGTGATGACTTCTCATGGGTGCTCTCTCTCTCCTACGTTTTGCAGGAGTACCACTAGGATCTGGTTGTGGCTCACTGCTTGCTTGTCTTATGAGAATCTGTCTAATGACACTTTTTTTCCACACATTTTAACACTTGTCTGTAGTGAGATATCACATCGTCATTTAAAAGGTCAATGCAACAGCCTGCTACAGCTTTATCTGGGTGAGTTTTTTCAACAAAACTTTGTAGTTCTTCCCATACTTCACACATTTTTTTTTAATGAGAATTCCTCTACTCAACTATTTTCTAAGGTTGAACCTTACCACTGACTTTCTTGGGACCCATGGCGAGATATATAATAATTACTTTTATGTTAAAAATACAATAAAATCACCAAAGTAATGGAATTTCCTACAAACGTGATCGTAACTAAGCGGGCGGCTCAGATAAACTGAGGCAGGTCGACCAAACCATGCACTCGGTCGACCCAAACGCGTATCAGCGAATATCGTTAGTCGACGACACAATCGTAAGTTGGGTCGCATTTCCCAACCAAATTTACATCGTAACTCGAAAATATCGTAAGTTAGGGCAATCGTAAGTTCAAGGTGTCACTGGACCGGCGTATCTCCGTTCCTTCCGTGGAACGCGCTAGGCTGCGTGGGCGTGTTCTCGAGCGGCGCGGAGTGCCCGTCCCCCCTCTACGTCGTCCCGGTTCACTCCAAACCCACTTCGGCTAGCGCCCAGCGATCAACTCAGAACTGGCACGGACCAGGGGAATCCGACTGTCTAATTAAAACAAAGCATTGCGATGGTCAGAGATAGATATTATACTGTACTTCCTCAGATATACACTTTTCAAATTTAATTCTGATATTTATATCAGTCTTGAAATTTGGATAGTTACAAATTAATTTTGATGTTCTTGTAGGATTCTTAGAAAACCTAAAATATGGGTGGCTAAGAAAAATACTAAAGTGGCCTCAAACTTACTACTGTATGTTGGATATATATTTTTGGGCACGATGATGCCACATGCTTCAAAATGCATATTAATGATTCTTATGTATAATAACTTTTTAGTTAAAAATGTGAGAGATGTCATATCTTTGTCATTATAAAAAATTTCTAAGCAAAACCCACTGCATTACATTCCTCTAGTGAAAAAATGTCCCATGACAGGCTGGATAACCTAGGTCAACAGAATTATATGACAAGCCACTGTCTTAGGATTGAAATGCGAGATAAAACTGTCAACACAGTTGTTCAAAACTGTTGAATTTTAATACAGGCTACGCATTCTGAATGGCACGATGCAGCATTCAAGTTCAATAAAATACATACAAACGTACAGAGTAGTCTAAGCTATTTCTACCTACATATCCAGCATTGTTGCAATTTGGACATTGAAAATAGTTTTATACCATAGTTTTTGCCCCTATCCATTGTTGCCACACAACCAACGGTCCCAAATTCAATACCCAGACAGGACAAAGACAGTTCGGCACATTTTATTCACCCAATGCCTCTGTTCACTTGGCAGGAAATACAGCCTGTAGGAACTGGGAGCTGGACAATTGTTCTGGGTTACATCTTGATGAAGGTATAAAGTTGTTGAAGAGGGACCTCAATAAACCTAGGTATAGGCTTCCAGTCTCCAACAGGAAATCAAATACATTTTGAATTGGCTAAAGCTTCTGGATTTTTAATATGGTCTAACCTAGGTATATCCTCGTGGCTAGGTTTACATTGGAGGATTAAAACAGAGGATGATAGGAGGAGGCTACATGATGACCTAGACAGACTGAATGAATGGTCCAACAAGTGGCTGCTAAAGTTCAACCCGAGTTGTAATGTAACCCAGTAACGAAACTAGGCGGTGGAAACAGGAGGCCAGACACAGGATACAGAATGGGAGATGAAGTACTCTATGAAACGGGCAGAGAGAAAGATCTAGGAGTCGATATCACACCAAAATAGTCTCCTGAAGCCCACATAAAAAGAATTACATCTGCAGCATATGCGAGGCTGGCTAACATCAGGACAGCCTTCAGGAACCTATATAAGGAATCATTCAGAACCTTGTATACCTCATATGTCAAACCAATCCTGGAGTATGCGGCCCCAGCATGGAGCCTGTAACTTGTCAAGCACAAGACGAAGCTGGAAAAAGTTCAGAGGCATGCCACTAGGCTAGTCCCAGAACTAAGAGGCATGAGTTACGAGGAAAGTCTGCGGGAAATGTACCTCACGACACTGGAAGACAATAGTATGAGGAGACAGGATCACTACCTACAATTCTCAGGGAAATTGACAGGGTAGATGAGGATAAATTGTTTAACATGGGTGGTACGCGAACAAGGGGACACAGGTGGAAACTGAGTACCCAAATGAGCCACAGAGATATTAGAAAGAACTTTTCAGTGTCAGTAGTTAACAGGTGGAATGCATTAGGCATTAAATGTGGTGGAGGCTCACTCCATACTCAGTTTCAAATGTAGATATGATGGGGCCCAGTAGGCTTAGGAATCTGTATAACAGTTGAGTGACGGTTGAGAGAAGGGACCAAAGAGCCAAAGCTCAACCCCCGCAAGCCCAAATATGTGCGTACAAATAGGTGAGTACTAGCCAACAGTGGAGTACTTGCCTAATTGTATTTTCCAAGGATAAGCTTAAGCTCTTTGGTTATGCCCTTCATCATTCAATCAACTGGTTTACAGACTTATAGTTGGCCTGGAAATCTGTACCTGGATGGAGTTCTAGGAGTTGTTCCTCCCAAGCCCATCCCCTGGGCCAGGATTGACTTGTAAGAGCTTGGTCCAACAGGGTGTGGCTTAGAGCGACCCACAAGCCCATATATCCATTACAGCCTGGTCAGTCCGGCACTAATTGCAGAAAATTTTACATCATATGGTGACTTGAGGTGGGGGCCAGAGAGCTGAGGCCAATCTCCTGCAAATACTTTGCTAGTGGCTAGTCTGGAGCCAGCCAAAGGAGAACATCTAAGCCAGATAAACCAATTTATAAAAGTTCCCAATTTTAACCCTTAAACTGCGCAAAACCTCATATGATGTGTGACATTGAACTCAGTTTTTTAAATTTTCTGAAACTCTTTCAAATGTTTTGTGAATAATCTACTACGCAAATGCTCGAACTTTGTCTAAATGACACCAGTGTAACTTGAAAAACAAGAAAATTAAAAATAATTAAAAAATTGAATATTGATAACTTCAGATTTTGAAATCAGCTGCAAAAATATAAAAATATCACCAACTGCTCATATGGTGTTATGCTCTCAGAATAGCATATGATCTTCATTTTCATAAATTTAGAATATAAGTTTTCAGTATAATTTACTGTTAAAAAGAGTCAATACCTGTATGGCATTTGAAATATGCGCAAATTTAGACAACGAAAATTTATACTCCAAACGTTTAGTTTTTATGAAAAATCAATTCTATAGGGATTGTAGAACAGACAGCTGTGCACACTGATTTAGTGATTTTTATGATAGTGATCATATCACTATAGTTATATGTATATAGCTGATAATTATATGCAGTGGTTCCTCGGTTTAAGAGTTTAATCCGTTCCTGGAGACAGCTCGTATTTCGAAAACCCGTATTCCGAAGCTAATTTCCCCATAAGAAATAATGAGAAATGAATTAATCCATTCCTGACTACCCCAAAAACCTCACTTCAAACTAAATTTTACCCTATCTTTAACTATTACTCATCTAAATAAACCTACAAAACTATGTTCAAGTTATTACTTACCCTTGTTGATGAATGCTGTAGGCGTATGGAAGATGGTGAGGAGGGGGAAGGAGGAGAGGTGTTACTGTTTGGAAGGGTAGTCCCCCTTCCATTATAACATCAGGCAGTGAGGACCTTTCTGGTGTGCACTCCCTGGCACATTTTGCCTGCATACCACTAGGTCCTGGTTGTGGCTCACTGCTCGATTTTCTCACAACAAATCTGTCCATGGAAGCTTGTTTTTCCCTTCTTCGCAAGCTGTCTCTGTAGTAAGGCATCACATTGTCATTGAAAAGATTAAGGCAACGGCCTACTACAGCTTTCTCTGGGCGAGTCTTTTCAATAAAAGTTTGCATCTCTTCCCACATCTGACACCTTCTTAATTTCTGCAGAAGCTTATCAGCCTGGTTTAGCTAAGGGGGAGCCAACAGGGCTCCCCCCAGAAAAGGCATTCGACAGAGTTCCACATAAGAGGTTGTTCTGGAAACTGGAAAATATTAGAGGGGTGACAGGTAAACTTCTAACATGGATGAAAAATTTTCTGATAGAAAAATGAGGGCAGTAATCAGAGGCAAAGTATCGGACTGGAGAAACGTTACAAGTAGAGTACCACAGGGTTCAATTCTTGCACCGGTGATGTTCATTGTCTTCGTAAATGATCTACCAGATGGAATACAGAATTATATGAACATGTTTGCTGATGATGCTAAGATAATAGGAAGGATAAGAAACTTAGATGATTGTTATGCCCTTCAAAAACACCTGGACAAAATAAATATATGGAGCACCACTTGGCAAATGGAATTTAACCTGAATAAATGCCATGTTATGGAATGAGGAATAGGAGAACATAGACCCCACACAACCTATAAATTATGTGAGAAATCTTTAAAGAATTCTGATAAAGAAAGATCTAGGGGTGGTTCTAGATAGAAAACTACCACCTGAGGACCACATAAAGAACGTTGTGCGAGGAGCCTATGCTACACTTTCTAACTTCAGAATTGCTTTTAAATACATGGATGGGGAAATACTAAAGAAATTATTCACGACTTTTGTTAGGCCAAAGCTAGAATATGCAGTGGTTGTGTGGTGCCCATATCTTAAGAAGCACATACACAAACTGGAAAAGGTGCAAAGACATTAGACTAAGTGGCTCCAAGAGCTGAAGGGCAAGAGTTACGAGGAGAGGTTAGAGGCATTAAATATGCAAAAACTTGAAGATAGAAGAAAAAGAGGCGATATGATCACTACTTACAAAATAGAAACAGGAATTGATAAAATTGATAGGGAAGATTTCCCGAGACCTGGAACTACAAGAACAAGAGGTCATAGATTTAAATCTTTAACTGCGCGACGCGCCTGCAGGCCCACGCTTGGGGTGCACTACAGTGCCTCCGGGTATTTGTATTTTTCACGTTCCATTTAAAAGTGGCGCGCGGTGACGCGGGTATGGAATGGATGGCTGGAGGCCCCAGTGATCGTGCGCCATCTTTAAAAAAATTCCCAGTATGCCCCGCGGCCGTGGGGAGCCCCAGTTCCCAAGCAGCAACCATGTCTGACACATCGTCAACGAGCTCCCGCTCCACGGTGACCCGCGGTCATGGAAAACGACTCTCTGAGGAGGAGATTCGCGATATTTTGTATGACAACGGTGATATGGATGATGACCTGGACTATGATCCAGAGAAAGACCTGACACAGAGGTCTGACACGAGTGAGGGAGAGACGGAAGTGGATGATGTGGCAAGCGTGTACGGTAAGCGCTCCTCGTCCGGCCTGTCTCGCCGCCCTCGGTCAACACCGGTATCACCACCATCATGTATTTCCCCAGACGCTAGTTTATTCAGTGACAGTACATGTGACGAATTTTTCTCGGGCTTCGGTGACATTGGCTCCAATACAAGTAGTGTGGACGACCCGAAGTACTAGCAGCGGGAGTGGTACCAGGCGGGGTTTTGCTGCCTCAGCAACACGTCGAGGCAAGCGACAGCGTGTCTCACAGCATGACAACAGTGGGCCCTCAACATCACGTGTTCGTGGTATGCCTATGGTACGAAAATCTGCCTCAGCGCCAAGCATACCCTCGCGCAGCTCCAGCAACAGACGACGTAGCCGTGGTTTTGGTGCTCAGTCGTGGTGTTGGCCATGGTGTTGGCATCAACACCAAACCCCCTGGTGTACTTGTTTGGGAGGATTGCACCACATTTGTCCCTCAAATACCAACGTTTGATGATAATGATGTTGGTGTTTCAGCTTTATTCCTGTATACCGGTGATATGGTGGACATGGAATATTTCCAGGCATATTTTGAAAACTTCTTCACGACCCAACTTGTGACTGAGACAAACACGTATGCCCACACCCTCATAGACGGCGGCATATTACCTGCCTCACGCGATGGAAGGATACGACAATCGACAAGATGTACATGTTTCTGGCACTATGCATGATGATGAAGCACTCCGAGAAAGCTGTCGTCCAGGACTATTGGAACAAAGACAGCCTTGTTCCATCGCCCATGTTCAACCGGTATATGTCGCGGGATAGGTTCCTCTTGATTCTCAGGTTCCTGCATTTCGAGAATAATGCAAATGAGGACAAACACGACAGACTCTGGAAGGTACGCAAGGTATTCAGTGACCTGAGAGGGAAGTTTAGGGATTATTTTGTATCTGGACAGAATGTCGTTATCGATGAGTCGCTTGTACTGTTCAAGGGCAGACTGGTATTCAAGCTGTACATCCTTCAAAGCGGCACCGTTTTGGACTGAAGTTTTTTATGCTGTGTGACTGTTAGACTGGTATCGTCCTGGACATGATCTTGTATTCTGGTACAGACGTCGACATACCAGCTTAAGATGAACAGGAGTTCTCCGGCAGTGTCGTAAAAACCCTGATGGAACCGTTGGCTGAACAGGGGGCATATACTGTTTACCGACAACTATTATATTACACCAGCCCCTGTGACCAGATACCTCCTTGCCCGCAACACCGGCGCATGTGGCACTGTAAAGGTCCTTAAGAAGGACATGCCAGTGTTCGGTATAGGTATATCCGTGGGTGAGTGCCAGCTGCGCAAGTGACAATATGCTGTCAGTGATGTGGAAGGACAGACGCGAGGTGAATATGCTGACGACGATTCACACCGGTGCCATGGTGGACAGTGGGAACCCCATGTATAAGCCGGACTGTGTCATAGACTATAACGTGAACATGCGGCTTGTCAATAAATGTGGCATGATGCTTGGTGGTGTGGAGTGCATGCGCAGGTCTGTGAAGTGGACGAAAAAGTTCTTCTTCCACCTCATGGATGTTGCAGTGCTCAACTGCTTCAGTATGTACCTAGTGAAGTCCGGCAGGAAACTCTATACGTACCTTCAGTGACAGCGTTGTTTCACAGCTGCTGGTAAAGTATGGCAGGGAGGGCTCCATAGTACCGCACAGGGTACAAGCAACAATGCCACACTGCAGCTCCAGACAGACTGCGGGGTAATGAGCACTTCAGGGTACACATGCTAGAGTATGCACCAGCCACAGCATCACGGGAGAAGGGTAAACGTGCGTGCATAGTATGCAGGAACACTACACGCAGAGCACAAAAGCGAAGATGCATCAGCACCTGGTGCGTGAAGTGCAAGGTGCCACTCTGCCCCATTGGCTGTTTCGCAGCATATCACACACTCGCGGAGTACTGAGTGTGTGTATATAGTGTATGATACTGTACAATGTGTATATATACAGTAATGTAAATATAAATATATCAGCGTGAAAAACTGGAAATAAGTGCAGGATAAGTGTACTTATTTATGATGCACGTAACACAGTGTCTACGGACGGTACGGATGTTCTACTGCCAAATATAGTGTAGGTGTTCACCAAACATTGGATCGGCACATAAAATCTAAAATTGTATTTAGAACTGTGCACAAAAAATGAACAAAAATATATTTGCGGCAGCGCGCGCTTCCCGCACCGGGCGCCCCACTGGCCACGGGAGCTTATGGCACAGACGCACTGGGGAATGATGACATCACGCGCCGCCTTACAGACCCCATAGCAGCCAAAGTAAGTACAATTTCGACATTCCGTTGCTATACCCATATACAGGGAGGGGTTTTTGACACTTTCAGAACAAAAAAGAATTTTTTCCTGAGAATTTATTTCTTGCGCACTGGAGAGGGGGGGGGGGGTGTCATTTGGAGGCCGCGCAGTTAAGGGGTTAAATTAACTAAACAAAGATGCCGAAGAAATATAAGAAAATTCACTTTCACAAACAGAGTGGTAGACGGTTGGAACAAGTTAAGTGAGAAGGTGGAGGAGGCCAAAACCGTCAGTAGTTTCAAAGCGTTATGTGACAAAGAATGCTGGGTATACGGGACACCACGAGCATAGCTCTCATCGTGTAACTACACTTAGGTAATTACACTATATGTAAAAATGGTGAGAATCAGTCAGAAACTAGATTTTTGGATACTGAAGTAAGTTGAAATTCTAGTTATAGATATAACTGAAGTTGAAGTTATCGACAATGAACAAGGCAGTTCTAATTCATGAATTTTCTATATATATAATATATAGAATATATTTAGGGAATATATTTAGGGCATACTTTATATAAGTCAAAAAGCTCTAATCTGGTCCCTAATCATCAAAACAACCTAAAGAAACAAGGAAAATAGATTTTGAAATCTGTGAAAAAATCAGCCAAAATAAATTCAACGTCCTAAGTTCTGAGTTATAACCGATTTATTTGTTGACCAATTTAATTCTGGCTTCACATAGTTAGGGACGAGTATGCATTCTCCAGGATATGCAGGTTAAAACAAATTTAAATAATAAACAAAGGAGGAAAACACTAAAAACCTAAAAAAAAAAAAATCCCCTAAAAAATAAATAAATAGTTTTTGGACATTGTTGAAAGTAACCGATAACAACATTGGGCAATGTATTTGTATAATATATAACAAAATAGAGCAAAATAACATAATTACTCATTATTATTTGTGTTATTATGTATTACTCACCAATATTATAAAGGCACCAGCTGTTTATCCACATTGTGGACACTTCTTACTACTATTCTTTTTCTTTGTGCGTCGGACAGGAGCTTGCATCTCTTTATTATTGCATTATCCATCAGTTCCAGTTAATAGGAGCTCTTTATCAACAAAACGTTATTTTTTTAAAATATTCGTCTAAAATCAATTTCTGAAAATATTTTGATGAAAGTTTCACGAAGCTGAAGCCAATAAGTTGAAGATTTGTTTAACACTTAAGTAATTTATATATAATTTGAATATTTTTCGAATTATACCCCCTTCAATGTCACACATCATATGATGTTTTGTGCAAATTAAGGATTAAGTTATGCTACATCAAGGCTACATTTTAAAAAATCCAGACATAATAAAGAACAGAGAAATTAGAGTTTTTGTATATACAGTATAGTGTGTACAAGGAGTGAAGTCACCAAAGATCGTATTACAGCTGCACCCAGAGACAACCTACACTACTGAGACCGTCACGTCAGTAGTCAGGACCCCGACACAACCAAGACCATAACGTCAGTAGTCAGGACCCCCGACACTACCCAGCCCACCACGTCAGTAGTCAGGACCACCGACACTACTGAGACCGACACGTCAGTAGTCAGGACCCCCGACACAACTGAGACCGTCACGTCAGTAGTCAGGACACCCGACACTACCCAGCCCACCACTTCAGTAGCCCAGACCCATCGACACTACCCAGCCCACCACTTCAGTAGCCCAGACCCACCGACACTACCCAAGCCACCACGTCAGTAGCCCAGACCCCCCGACACTACCCAGCCCACCACGTCAGTAGTCAGGACCCACGACACTACCCAGCCCACCACGTCAGTAGTCAGGACCCACGACACTACCCAGCCCACCACGTCAGTAGTCAGAACCACCAACATTACCCAGCCCACCACGTCAGTAGTCAGGACCACCGATACACTACCCAGCCCACCACGTCAGTAGTCAGGACCACCGATACACTACCCAGCCCACCACGTCAGTAGTCAGGACCCCTGACACTACCCAGCCCACCACGTCAGTAGTCAGGACCCCCTGACACTACCCAGCCCACCACGTCAGTAGTCAGGACCCCCGACACTACCCAGCCCACCACATCAGTAGTCAGGACCCAGACACTTCCCAGCCCACCACGTCTGTAGTCAGGACCACCAACACTACCCAGCCCACCACGTCAGTAGTCAGGATGCCCGACACTACCCAGCCCACCACGTCAGTAGTCAGTACCCCCGACATTACCCAGCCCACCACGTCAGTAGTCAGGACCCCCGACACTACCCAGCCCACCACGTCAGTAGTCAGGACCCCCGACACTACCCAGCCCACCACGTCAGTAGTCAGGACCACCGACACTACCCAGCCCACCACGTCAGTAGTCACGACCACCGACACTACCCAGCCCACCACGTCAGTAGTCACGACCACCGACACTACCCAGCCCACCACGTCAGTAGTCAGGACCCCCGACACTACCCAGCCCACCACGTCAGTAGTCAGGACCACCGACACTACCCAGCCCGCAACGTCAGTAGTCAGGACCCCGACACTATCCAGCCCACCAAGTCAGTAGTCACGACCACCGACACTACCCAGCCCACCACGTCAGTAGTCAGGAACCCCCGGCACTACCCAGCCCACCACGTCAGTAGTCAGGACCCCGACACTACCCAGCCCACCACGTCAGTAGTCAGGACCCCCGACACTACCCAGCCCACCACGTCAGTAGTCAGGACCCCCCGACACTACCCAGCCCACCACGTCAGTAGTCAGGACCACCGACACTACCCAGCCCACCACGTCAGTAGTCAGGACCCCCGACACTACCCAGCCCACCACGTCAGTAGTCAGGACCCTCGACACTACCCAGCTCACCACGTCAGTAGTCAGAACCCCCCGACACTTCCCAGACCACCACGTCAGTAATCAGGACCCCCGACACTACCCAGCCCACCACGTCAGTAGTCAGGAACCCCGACACTACCCAGCCCACCACGTCAGTAGTCAGGACCCCCGACACTACCCAGCCCACCACGTCAGTAGTCAGGACCACTGACACTACCCAGCCCACCACGTCAGTAGTCAGGACCCCCGACACTACCCAGCCCACCACGTCAGTAGTCAGGACCACCGACACTACCCAGCCCACCACGTCAGTAGTCAGGACCACCGACACTACCCAGACCACCACGTCAGTAGTCAGGACCACTGACACTACCCAGCCCACCACGTCAGTAGTCAGGACCACCGACACTACCCAGCCCACCACGTCAGTAGTCAGGACCACCGACACTACCCACCCCACCACGTCAGTAGTCAGGACCACCGACACTACCCAGCCCACCACGTCAGTAGTCAGGACCCCCGACACTACCCAGCCCACCACGTCAGTAGTCAGGACCACAGACACTACCCACCCCACCACGTCAGTAGTCAGGACCCCCGACACTACCCAGCCCACCACGTCAGTAGTCAGGACCACCGACACTACCCAGCCCACCATGTCAGTAGTCAGGACCACCGACACTACCCAGCCCGCAACGTCAGTAGTCAGGACCCCGACACTATCCAGCCCACCAAGTCAGTAGTCAGGACCACCGACACTACCCAGCCCACCACGTCAGTAGTCAGGACCCCCGACACTACCCAGCCCACCACGTCAGTAGTCAGGACCACCGACACTACCCAGCCCACCACGTCAGTAGTCAGGACCACCGACACTACCCAGCCCACCACGTCAGTAGTCAGGACCACCAACACTACCCAGCCCACCACGTCAGTAGTCAGGACCCCCGACACTACCCAGCCCACCACGTCAGTAGTCAGGACCACCGACACTACCCAGCCCACCACGTCAGTAGTCAGGACCACCAACACTACCCAGCCCACCACGTCAGTAGTCAGGACCACTGACACTACCCAGCCCACCACGTCAGTAGTCAGGACCACCAACACTACCCAGCCCACCACGTCAGTAGTCAGGACCACTGACACTACCCAGCCCACCACGTCAGTAGTCAGGACCCCCGACACTACCCAGCCCACCACGTCAGTAGTCAGGACCCCCGACACTACCCAGCCCACCACGTCAGTAGTCAGGACCCCCGACACTACCCAGCCCACCACGTCAGTAGTCAGGACCACCAACACTACCCAGCCCACCACGTCAGTAGTCAGGACCACCGACACTACCCAGCCCACCACGTCAGTAGTCAGGACCACTGACACTACCCAGCCCACCACGTCAGTAGTCAGGACCACCAACACAACCCAGCCCACCACGTCAGTAGTCAGGACCACAGACACTACCCACCCCACCACGTCAGTAGTCAGGACCCCCGACACTACCCAGCCCACCACGTCAGTAGTCAGGACCACCGACACTACCCAGCCCACCACGTCAGTAGTCAGGACCACCGACACTACCCAGCCCACCACGTCAGTAGTCAGGACCCACGACACTACCCAGCCCACCACGTCAGTAGTCAGGACCCCCGACACTACCCAGCCCACCACGTCAGTAGTCAGGACCCCCGACACTACCCAGCCCACCACGTCAGTAGTCAGGACCCCCGACACTACCCAGCCCACCACGTCAGTAGTCAGGACCCCCGACACTACCCAGCCCACCACGTCAGTAGTCAGGACCCCCGACACTACCCAGCCAACCACGTCAGTAGTCAGGACCCCCGACACTACCCAGCCCACCACGTCAGTAGTCAGGACCCCCGACACTACCCAGCCAACCACGTCAGTAGTCAGGACCACCGACACTACCCAGCCCACCACGTCAGTAGTCAGGACCCACGACACTACCCAGCCCACCACGTCAGTAGTCAGGACCCCCGACACTACCCAGCCAACCACGTCAGTAGTCAGGACCACTGACACTACCCAGCCCACCACGTCAGTAGTCAGGACCACAGACACTACCCAGCCAACCACGTCAGTAGTCAGGACCACTGACACTACCCAGCCCACCACGTCAGTAGTCAGAACTGACAAATTGTTAATTCGTGATTACTAACAAGAATTAACACAAGATACCGGGTAAGAGTTAACACAATATACAGAATAATCATAACAATACAGACCCAGCAAGTGTCAACACGGTTGACTGTTGACAGTGTACACACCTGTTGCTCTCCTTCACTACTGTGTACACACCTGTTGCTCTCCTTCACTACTGTGTGCACACGTGACTACACAAGCTTACACCTGTGCACTCACCACCACTGGACCTTCACTAACGTATGCACTCACCACCGCTGGAGTCTATCACACTCAATGCCCTCCACTACCGGCACATTTTACACGCACTTGGTTACTAAGGCAACACCAGTTGAACCATTGAGCCAAGTTTCCTCCTTAACAACTGACCAATCACGGCACGCTCTTGCCTCAAAGTCACGTTTTCATTGGTAGAAAATAATTAGCGTCAAAACACTGTGAAGAAAACGGAGGTTATGTTTACATGTGACGTTTGCGTTGTAATGCTCCTCACTGTCTTCTGCCTTAATTGGTCTATAGATTCACACTACCACATTAGTTATAAAAATAATTTCAATAGTCAATATTGAATATTTTTTATTTATTTATTTATTTTACTGAATGTACGTTTAATTTCGTTGAGGTGTATCCTGTTACGACTAGTAATGTTGAGAAGCCGTACTTAAAGAGGTAGGCGGGGCCGCCGCGTGCGGGTTGCCAGGGTTACAGCCCAAACACTCACCTACTGGTACTCACCTAAAGGTTCTTGCACACTAGTACTCGCCTACTGGTACTCGCATACTGGTACTCGCCTACTGGTACTCGCCTACTGGTACTCACCTACAGGTTCTTGCACACTAGTACTCACCTACTGGTACTCACCTACTGGTACTTGCATACTGGTACTCACCTACTGGTACTCGCCTACTGGTACTCGCATACTGGTACTCGCATACTGGTACTTACCTACTGGTACTCACCTACTGGTACTCGCCTACTGGTACTCACCTACTGGTACTCGCCTACTGGTACTCGCCTACAAGTACTCGCATACTGGTACTCACCTACTGGTACTTGCCTACTGGTACTCACCTACTGGTACTTGCCTACTGGTACTCACCTACTGGTACTTGCCTACTGGTACTTGCCTACTGGTACTCACCTACTGGTACTCGCCTACTGGTACTCGCCTACAAATACTCGCATACTGGTACTCACCTACTGGTACTCACCTACTGGTACTCACCTACTGGTACTCACCTACAAGTACTCGCATACTGGTACTTGCCTACTGGTACTCGCATACTGGTACTCGCATACTGGTACTTGCCTACTGGTACTCACCTACTGGTACTCGCCTACTGGTACTTGCCTACTGGTACTCACCTACTGGTACTCACCTACTGGTACTCACCTACTGGTACTCACCTACTGGTACTTGCCTACTGGTACTCACCTACTGGTACTTGCCTACTGGTACTTGCCTACTGGTACTCACCTACTGGTACTTGCCTACTGGTACTCACCTACTGGTACTTGCCTACTGGTACTCGCATACTGGTACTCACCTACTGGTACTTGCCTACTGGTACTCACCTACTGGTACTTGCCTACTGGTACTCACCTACTGGTACTCACCTACTGGTACTTGCCTACTGGTACTCACCTACTGGTACTTGCCTACTGGTTCTCACCTACTGGTACTTGCCTACTGGTACTTGCCTACTGGTACTCACCTACTGGTACTCGCCTACTGGTACTCGCCTACAAATACTCGCATACTGGTACTCACCTACTGGTACTCACCTACTGGTACTCACCTACTGGTACTTGCCTACTGGTACTCACCTACTGGTACTCACATACTGGTACTTGCCTACTGGTACTTGCCTACTGGTACTCACCTACTGGTACTCACCTACTGGTACTCGCATACTGGTACTCACCTACTGGTACTTGCCTACTGGTACTCACCTACTGGTACTCACCTACTGGTACTCGCATACTGGTACTCACCTACTGGTACTTGCCTACTGGTACTCGCCTACTGGTACTCGCATACTGGTACTCACCTACTGGTACTCGCCTACTGGTACTCGCCTACAAGTACTCGCATACTGGTACTCACCTACTGGTACTCGCCTACTGGAACTCACCTACTGGTACTTGCCTACTGGTACTCACCTACTGGTACTCACCTACTGGTACTTGCCTACTGGTACTCACCTACTGGTACTTGCCTACTGGTACTCACCTACTGGTACTTGCCTACTGGTACTCACCTACTGGTACTTGCCTACTGGTACTCACCTACTGGTACTCACCTACTGGTACTTGCCTACTGGTACTCACCTACTGGTACTCACCTACTGGCACTTGCCTACTGGTACTCACCTACTGGTACTCACCTACTGGTACTTGCCTACTGGTACTCACCTACTGGTACTCACCTACTGGTACTCGCATACTGGTACTCACCTATTGGAACTTGCCTACTGGTACTCACCTACTGGTACTCACCTACTGGTACTTGCCTACTGGTACTCACCTACTGGTACTCACCTACTGGTACTCGCATACTGGTACTCACCTACTGGTACTCGCCTACTGGTACTCACCTACTGGTACTTGCCTACTGGTACTTGCCTACTGGTACTCACCTACTGGTACTTGCCTACTGGTACTTGCCTACTGGTACTCACCTACTGGTACTTGCCTACTGGTACTTGCCTACTGGTATTCGCATACTGGTACTCGCCTACTGGTATTCGCATACCGGTACTCAACTACTGGTACTCGCATACTGGTACTCACCTACTGGTACTTGCCTACTGGTATTCGCATACTGGTACTTGCCTACTGGTATTCGCATACCGGTACTCACCTACTGGTACCCGCATACTGGTACTCACATACTGGTACTCACCTACTGGTACTCACCTACTGGTACTCGCATACTGGTACTCACCTACTGGTACTCACCTACTGGTACTCACCTACTGGTACTCACCTACTGGTACTCGCATACTGGTACTCACCTACTGGTACTCACCTACTGGTACTCACCTACTGGTACTCACCTACTGGTACTCGCATACTGGTACTCACCTACTGGTACCCGCATACTGGTACTCACATACTGGTACTCGCCTACTGGTACTTGCCTACTGGTACTCACCTACTGGTACTCACCTTCCGGTACTTGCATACTGGTACTCACCTACTGGTACTCACCTACTGGTACTTGCATACTGGTACTCACCTACTGGTACTCACCTACTGGTACTCGCATACTGGTACTCACCTACTGGTACCCGCATACTGGTACTCACCTACTGGTACTCACCTACTGGTACTCGCATACTGGTACTCGCATACTGGTACTCACCTACTGGTACTCGCATACTGTTACTCACCTACTGGTACTCACCTACTGGTACTCACCTACTGGTACTCGCATACTGGTACTCGCATACTGGTACTCACCTACTGGTACTCGCATACTGGTACTCGCATACCTGTGCTCTGCTCTACCACCATAATAATAATAATAATAATAATAATAATAATAATAATAATAATAATAATAATAATAATAATAATAATAATAATAATATTATTATTATTATTATTACACAAAAATCCCACTAACGTGATGTATCAATGAGAAAATCAGTAGGAGCCGTGAGGAGGACTCGAACCTGCACACTGGGTACTCCCAAGCACACTCCCTAAATCACTGGGGCACAATATACTCACCTAGTTGTACTTGCGAGGGTTGAGTTTCTGCTCTTTGGTCCCGCCTTTCAGCCGTCAATAAACTCGTATAAAGGTTCCTGAGCCTACTGGGCTCTATCATATCTTCAGTTGAAGCTGTGTATGGAGTCTGCCTCCACCACATCACTGCCTAATGTATTCCATTTTTCTGCCCGAAAATTTCTTTCTAATATCTATGTGGCTCATTTGAGTACTAAGTTTCCACCTGTGTCCCCTTGTTAGTGTTCCACCCATGCTAAATAGTTTGCCATTATCCACCCTGCCATTTCCCGAGAATTTTGTAGGTGGTGATCATGTCTCCACTATTCTGTCTTACAGGGACATGAGGTTTATTTCCCGTGGCCTTTCCTCATAACTCATACCTCTCAGCTCTGGGACTGGTCTAGTGACATATACCTCTCAATCTTCTCTAACTATGTCTTGTGTTTAACTAGCTATGGACTCCAGGCTGGAGTTGTATACTCCAGGCATGCATATTAATATGCAGTAATATGCATACTGCATGCATATGAGCTCCATACTAATTACACATTCTGACATGTGTAATATACAAGGCTCTGAATGATCCCTTTAACTCATCTTCCTGTTTAGATAGTACTCTCTGTAACTATGTGGACCATCCTACATACATAGACGTAATGGACAATTTGATAGTAGAATCTGGTACTATTAACTTTATAGTTCAAAAAAATTAAAGCTAAAAACCGAACTTAAACATTCCTAGGCCTAGTATAGCACATATATCTACTATATTAAGCCCCAAATAACGTGCATTAGGTCTAAAAAATTTAGCTTTGGTCAGGATAAGTTTCCTTTGCAACATCAGTACAACAAAATTTTCCGGTTTGCCCAATACAATGGTACCGATTTCTATGTTCTAATTGCCTTTTACGTCAATATATGTTCGAAGGTCCTCGTCGTTACAATAAGTCATCACCCAGCAAAAATCTGCTACAGGACAATAACAAACTCTGCTGTCAGACAACACACAGCTCCCTTGTTTAAATCCCTAAACATGCTAAGCATAAATTCACTCCATACATTCTCTTGTGTCAATTAAATTTATAAAACCCCTTTCTTGAGTGCAAACCTTGTTCTGAAACTCTTCGTGGACAGATGTAATAGAACACATAATCACCACACCAGACATAAATATCTCTTTGATATCCCCAGAGTCAAACTTAATCTGTGTAAACACTATGCAAATAAAGGGACCTAGTCTATGGAACTCACTCCCTAATGAACTGAAAAGCTGACCAACTTTTGCCTTATTCAAATTTTCATCTCATAGTTTCATTTTTTTTCATCTTCATAGTTTTCTACTTAGTGCTTTATCTTCGCACTGTGTCTCGTGCCACCCAATCACCCAATATTTGTAACTAAGCCATATATTACTTTACCATTGTAATCTTAGATATCATCTGATATGATATCAGCTCTTGATAAAAATGAGTTCCCTGTTGGGTTATTTGTGGACCTGCGTAAGGCTTTTGACACTGTCAACCTCCAAAACCTTCTTCTTAAATTACATCATTATGGAGTCAGAGGACACTCCCTACAATACCTCAAAACTTATCTTACTGACAGGCTCCAGTATGTTTCTGTGAATAATACAATTTCTCCCACCCTACCCATCAACATTGGTGTTCCTCAGGGCAGCATACTTGGCTCTCTCGTCTTTCTCATCTACATTAATGACCTTCCAAATGCCTCCCAACACCTCAAACCAATTCTATTTGCTGACGACACAACCTTCATTTACTCCAGTCCTGATCCCCTTGCTCTAAATGCCACAGTAAATACTGAGTTAAATAAAGTCCATCTTTGGCTAACTGCCAACAAACATTGACAAAACTTTCTATATTCTGTTTGGGAATAAATCCTCTAATCAAATAAATCTCAGAATTAACAATACCCAAATTTGTAACAAATTAGATGGCACATTCCTTGGCGTCCTCATTGACCACAAGCTGAATTTCCAGGGACACATTCTAAATATATCAAAAAAAGTTTCAAAAACTGTTGGCATTCTTTCTAAGATCAGATATTATGTACCCCGCCCTGCCCTGGTGACGCTCTATTACTCCTTCATCTATCCATATCACAACTATGGTATTTGTGCTTGGGGTTCTACTACCCAAAATCATTTACGTCCTCTAATTACTCAACACAAGAGAGAGAGAGAGAGAGAGAGAGAGAGATTCAGAGATGTTTATTCAGGTAAGGTATATACATACAAGTGATGTTACATTAATGGATTGATATATAGATAGATCTAGTACATACAATGCCTAAAGCCACTATTACGCAATGCGTTTCGGGCAAGAAAACATTAATATCTAGAACTTAATACTAATTGAGCATAAAGAATAAAAGATGTTGAGAACAAATACAAATAAAGATAAAAAAAAAGGGGGAAACATGACTGAACAAGCAGCACAAATACAATAGGTTGACAAACAGTGTTGATTAAAAAAGAAAAAAAAAAAAAAAAAAAAGAAAATAACAGACATGGGTTGACAATAGAGGAGTGAGGTAGATTACAGGGAATTTATTAGGTAGTGTTTAGTTTTTATCTTAAACTGGTTGAGAGAGGTACAGTCTTTAACATGGTTGGGAAGGTCATTCCACATTCTGGGCCCCTTGATTTGCAGAGCATTTCTAGTTTGATTAAGACGTACTCTAGGAATATCAAAACTGTATTTATTTCTGGTGTGGTGCTCATGGGTTCTGTTACAACCTACTATGAAGCTTTTAAGATCAGGATTGGCATTATAGTTTAGCGTTTTATATATGTATAATACACATGAGAGAATGTGCAGAGACTTAATATCTAACATATTAAGAGATTTGAGTAGGGGTACCGAGTGATGTCTGGGGCCAGAGTTGGATATTGTTCTAATAGCGGCTTTGTGTTGGGTAATTAGAGGACGTAAGTGATTTTGGGTAGTAGAACCCCAAGCACAAATACCATAGTTGAGATAAGGATAGATAAGGGAGTAATAGAGAGTCACCAGGGCAGGGCGTGGTACATAATATCTGATCTTAGAAAGAATGCCCACAGTTTTTGAAACTTTTTTAGATATATTTAGAATGTGTCCCTGGAAATTCAGCTTGTGGTCAATGAGAATGCCAAGGAATTTGCCATCTAATTTGTTACAAATTTGGGTATTGTTTATTTTGAGATTTATAAGACTAGAGGATTTATTGCCAAACAGAATATAGAAGGTTTTGTCAATGTTAAGGGTGAGTTTGTTGGCAGTTAGCCAAAGATGGACTTTATTTAGCTCAGTATTTACTGTGGCATTTAGAGCAAGAGGGTCAGGACTGGAGTAAATGAAGGTTGTGTCGTCAGCAAATAGAATTGGTTTGAGGTGTTGGGAGGCATTTGGAAGGTCATTAATGTAGATGAGAAAGAGGAGAGGGCCAAGTATGCTGCCCTGAGGAACACCAATGTTGATGGGTAGGGTGGGAGAAATTGTATTATTCACAGAAACATATTGGAGCCTGTCAGTAAGGTAGGACTCGAGGTATTGTAGGGAGTGTCCTCTGACTCCATAATGATGTAATTTAAGAAGAAGGTTATGGTGGTTGACAGTATCAAAAGCTTTACGCAGGTCCACAAATAACCCAACAGGGAACTCCTTTTTATCAAGAGCTGTATGAATCGAGTTAAGCATACTAATAAGTGCATCGTTAATGCTTTTTTTGGGTCTGAAGCCATATTGGCAAGGGCTAAGTATATTGAGTTTGGCTAGATATGAGTAAAGCTGCTTGTATATAAGTTTTTCAAAAATTTTTGACAAGTTTGGCAGGATTGATATAGGTCTGTAGTTGTTAACATCTGTGGGGTCACCACATTTGTGGACAGGCGTTACTCTCGCTTTTTTTAGAATATCTGGAAAGGTTTGGAGTTCAAGTGACTTATTGAAGAGCAAAGCAATAGCAGGGGCTAAAGATCTGGAGGCTTTTTTGTAAATTAAAGTTGGTATCTCCTCAAGGGCACCAGACTTGGTTTTAAGGGAAAGGATTATCTCATTGACGTCAGTGGAGTTAATAGGCTTTAGGTACAGAGACTGTGGATAGTTACCTGTAAGATAGTCCTTAATGTCAGTACTGGAAGATGGAATATCATTTGCAAGGGATGAACCAATGGAAGAGAAGAACCTATTAAACTCAATAGCAGAATCAGAGGCTGAAAGCTGACCATCGTTATTAGACAGGAGAGTCGGTTTGTTATTTAAAGATTTCTTTGATCCCAATATTTGTGAAATTGTGCTCCAAGTTTGTTTAATGTTGCTCTTTATTTGAGTAAATTTAACTTCGTAGTAATTAGTTTTGGCTCGTCTAATTATCTTAGATAGCAATAATGAGTAATTCTTTGAGAATTCTTTGGAGACAATTCCTAACCTATACTTCTTCTCAAGGTCGTGTTTTTTGTTAATGGATTTCAGTATTCCCTTTGTAAGCCAAGGATTGTTAAGCCTTTTGCTTGTGACTTGTTTTGTAAGCCTAGGACAGTGGGTGTTATAAAGGCTAAGAGTTGTTTGTAGAAAAGATTGCACTGCTAGGTTGATGTCCCCTATGTTACCTAACTCGGACTCCCAGTTGACATTATCAGCAGCAGTTATAAAATTGTTTATAGCAGTTTCATTGTGCAGCCTAAAGCTTAACTCCCTTGTTTCTAGAGGTGGTTTGCTAATGTTAGTTAAGAGAAATGTGGGGTAGTGGTCTGTAGTGCTATCGGTGATTATACCTGAAGTAAGCGGAGAGGTTATGTTGGTCCAGATGTGATCTAGAGTCGTGGCAGTGCTATCAGTGATTCTAGTAGGTCTAGTGATTAAGGGTATGAGGAGGCAGGAATTCATACAGTTGAGGAAGCTAACAGCAGTAGGGTGTTCTGGCTCGCAGAGGTCAATATTAAAGTCCCCTGCGATAATTAGGTGGTTTTTGTTCAGTCTGTTATCAAGTATTAGATTTCTAAGGTTTGAGTTGAATCCAGACACATCAGTGTTGGGAATTCTATAGACTGCACCCACAGACAGGACAGACTCGGCACCCTTGACTCTGAAGCTGGCGAAGATATACTCCCCATAGCAGTCTCTAGTTCTAATTTCTTTTAAGCATGTTAGTTCTTGGTGGTAGTAAAGAGCAGTGCCACCACCTCTCTGAAGTTGACGACAGTTGTGAATTGCTGAGTAGTTAGGCATGTTAAAGAGTTGAGTAGTATCCTCTTTCAACCATGTTTCAGTAAGTATAATAAAAGAGAATTTGTTGCCAATAGTTTCAATCAAGGCACTAACATCATCGAAGTGTTTACCTAGGGATCTAACGTTCAAATTGATTACAGAGATATTGTGATTATGAGTTAATACATTGTTTACATCATGTGCTGCAAAATATCTGCAATTTAGATCAATTTAGATCACAAAGCTGCTATTAGGACAATATCCAACTCTGGCCCCAGACATCACTCGGTACCCCTACTCAAATCTCTGAATATGTTAGATATTAAGTCACTGCACATTCTCTCATGTGTATTATACATATATAAAACGTTAGTTTAGTTTAGTTAGTTTAGTTCATTTATTATGCACCCCATACCCATCATGTGGGCGGTAGTGGAAAGGGTTACAGAGGCACATAATGGGCTCAGGGACATGAACCCCACAATTCATTTAGCTAAGCAAGTTACAATCTTGATGAGCTAGTTACAAAATTCAATATAAGTCATCACATCAACAATGGGTTCGAGATCGACCTCAAGTACAGGTTCTAAATTAAGCAACTGACATATGTGGAGAGCTAGTGTCAAAATTTATATGTTTGTCCTGCACACTGCCCCCGCTGAACTGTAATGCCAATCTTGACCTCAAAAGCTCCATTGAAGGTTGTAACAGAGCCCATGAGCACCACACCAGAAATAAATTCAGTTTTGATATTCCAAGAGTACGACTTAATCAAACTAGAAATGCTCTACAAATCAAGGGACCCAGAATGTGGAATGATCTTCCCAACCATGTTTAAGACTGTACCTCTCTCAACCAGTTTAAGATAAAAACGAAGCACTACCTAATAAATTCCCTATAACCTACCTTACCCCTCTATTGTCAACCCATGTCTGTTTTCTTAAACAACGCTGTTTGTCGACCTATTTGTATTTGTGCTGCTTTTTCAGCCATGTTTCCCCCTTTTTATCTTTATTTTTATTTGTTCTCAACACATTTTATTCTTTATACTCATTTAGTATTAAGTATTAGTCATTATATTAGGTCATTAAGTATTGTCATTAGTCATTAAGTATTAGGTCATTTGTGGACCTGCGTAAGGCTTTTGACACTGTCAACCATCAAAACCTTCTTCTTAAATTACATCATTATGGAGTCAGAGGACACTCCCTGCAGTACCTCAAATCTTATCTTACTGACAGGCTCCAGTATGTTTCTGTGAATAATACAATTTCTCCCCCCCTACCCATCAACATTGGTGTTCCTCAGGGCAGCATACTTGGCCCTCTCCTCTTTCTCATCTACATTAATGACCTTCCAAATGCCTCCCAACACCTCAAACCAATTCTATTTGCTGACGACACAACCTTCATTTACTCCAGTCCTGACCCCCTTGCTCTAAATGCCACAGTAAATACTGAGCTAGAGAAAGTCCATCTTTGGCTAACCGCCAACAAACTCACCCTTAACATTGACAAAACGTTTTATATTCTGTTTGGCAATAAATCCTCTAATCAGATAAATCTCAAAATAAACAATACCCAAATTTGTAACAAATTAGATGTCAAATTCCTTGGCGTTCTCATTGACCACAAGCTGAATTTCCAGGGTCACATTCTAAATATATCAAAAAAAGTTTCAAAAACTGTTGGCATTCTTTCTAAGATCAGATATTATGTACCCCGCCCTGCCCTGGTTACTCTCTATTACTCACTCATCTATCCATACCTCAACTATGGTATTTGTGCTTGGGGTTCTACTACCCAAAATCATTTACGTCCTCTTATTACCCAACACAAAGCTGCTATTAGGACAATAACCAACTCTGGCCCCAGACATCACTCGGACCCTTACTCAAATCTCTGAATATGTTAGATATTAAGTCACTGCACATTCTCTCTTGTGTATTATACATATATAAAACGCTGAACTGTAATGCCAATCCTGACCTCAAAAGCTTCATTGAAGGTTGTAACAGAACCCATGAGCACCACACCAGGAATAAATACAGTTTTGATATTCCTAGAGTACGACTTAATCAAACTAGAAATGCTCTACAAATCAAGGGACCCAGAATGTGGAATGACCTTCCCAACCATGTTAAAGACTGTACCTCTCTCAACCAGTTTAAGATAAAAACTAAACACTACCTAATAAATTCCCTGTAACCTACCTCACTCCTCTATTGTCAACCCATGTTTGTAATTTTTTTTTTTTAATCAACACTGTTTGTCAACCTATTGTATTTGTGCTGCTTTTTCAGTCATGTTCCCCCTTTTTTTATCTTTATTTGTATTTGTTCTCAACACTTTTTATTCTTTATGCTCAATTAGTATTAAGTTCTAGATATTAATGTTTTTCTTGCCCGAAACGCATTGCGTAATAGTGGCTTTAGGCATTGTATGTACTAGCTCTATCTATATATCAATCCATTAATGTAACATCACTTGTATGTATGTACCTTACCTGAATAAACATATTTATTTATATTTATTTATTTATATTAAAGTTTTTCCTGCCCGAAACGCTTTGCGTAATAGTGGCTTTAGGCATTGTATGTACTAGCTCTATCTATAAATCTATCAATTTATGTAAAATCTCTTGTATGTATGTACCTTACCTGAATAAACATTTTATTTTATTTATTTATTTTTATGGTTGTTGTATTAAGTGCATATTCTACTGCATTATTCCTTGAAATGTTATCTTAATGTACCTAGTAATTCTTGTTCATTATTGTGTATTATTCTAATCGGCTTTTGCGTCAAAATTTCTTGCAATGTACCTGTAAAAAATTTTTTGTCAATTTTACTGTAATTATTCTACTTAAAATTATCTGTATCTATAAAATAAAGCTGTAAAGTACCTGTAAACATTTTTTGTCAATTTTACTGTTAAATATCTACAAATCATCTGTTAGTTAGGAAATGTAGATGTTTATCTCTCAGAATGTTCGGTAATATGTTTATTGTTTGTGATGTGTGTATATGTATGTATTAACACGTTGTACTGAACGGGGTGAGAATAGCTTGAGCTACCTCGTCCCTTTGTGTGTATTTTACCTCAATAAACTTATTTCAATTTCAATTTCAATCTGTTAGTTTAAGGACTTGCCTGAAACGCTATGCGTGCTAGTGGCCTATCAGTATGGCCACTAGCCGCTCGATTGCCCGAAACGCCGATAGCATTTGGGGCAAGTTTTATTTTTTTGTGGAGAGCTTGAAAGTGTAATTAATTAATTAAAATTCTGGAAAACTTGGCTTATTAGGCAAATCGGACCTTGCATAGTAGGCCAAGAACTGCGTTTTGGCTACTAGGTACAACATATATAAAGAAGTGTTCTTACATTCTTGAACAGCCATTAGCACGCTAGCGTTTCGGGCAAGTCCTTAATCCTATATGTTTCCTGGAATACGACCCCACCAAATCGTTTAACAACGGGGTTCATATCACACCGAACCTTCCCCAGGAGCCCACATCAAAAAGATATCATCAGCTGCGTATGCTATAGATTGGTCAACATAGGAACTGCCTTTGGAAACTTGTGTATGGAATCCAGCTCATCTTCCTGTTTAGGTAGTACTTTATTTATTTATTTATTTATTTACTTATTTATTTATTTATTTATTTATTTATTTATTTATTTATTTATTTACTTATATACAAGAAGATACATTGGGGGTTAACAGAGAACATAGAAATTAAGTTGAATTTACATTCTTGTGAAGCCACTAGCACAATTCAATTCAATTTCTTTCTTTATTATGCACCCCCATACCCATCCCGTGGGCGGTGGTGTAAAGGATTACAGAGGCACATAATCGGTTCAGGAACTGAACCCTCTAGTTCGTTTAGCTAAGCAAATAACAATATTTGACGCTAGTTACAAAATTATCAATGTTGTATACACATGTACACACCCTCATACATACATGTACATATATATATACGTATACACATATACATACACATACATATCTAATCACCCACACAATTACACACATCAATAATCTTTGTGTCACAAGTGACACAAAGAGGTGTCACAAGTGACATTACAAGAGGCTCACAACAGTCACTATACAAGGCACTTTACATCTATAGTGAGTAACACAGTTACTAGTCTTGCTGCACACCCACCCAACTGGGCGGCAGCTTTACAGTCATGTGCATGCATTCCCTACAGTAAGCAAATTTTGGATACTTCGCTAAAATTTCGGGCAGCACATCATTATGAATGAAGTATTTACACATTTCTTGGACACTATTGATGGTGTTATCTCTAAATTCCGCAATTTTTTCACATTCCATTATATAATGACGCAGAGTATGCGAATAGTTCTGCTGACAGAGATTACATTTAGTCAAATCTGCATCAGCAGATGTTACAAATTCCCAGAGGTACTTGTAGCCGAGCCTAAGCCTAGCAGTGGTAACATCTAGAAGTCTGCTAACATTATTGGATGACCCATAGACGTGCGGTTCTTCATGCATAATAGAATGATGATAGATGGAGTAACTGGTGTGAATTTCACTTTGCCTCAAGTCTCCGAAATTTAGTTGATGTTCCTGGGATATTGCTGCCCTCAGGCTGCTCAAAGGCAGTCCAAGTTGGTAATCAATTCCCTCTTTACGAGCAAAAGTCTTGGCTAGCTCATCAGTTCTATCATGCATTCGGAGACCAATATGGGAAGGAATCCACAGAAGACAGACTCTGACTCTATCATTGATTATTTCATTATATCTGTGTCTAGCTTCAGAGATAAGCACGTCACAGTTATAATAATAATAATAATGATAATTTTTATTTAGGTAAGGTGCATACATAAAGAGATTTTACAAAGTTTGTTGGGTTAATAGATAGAGCTAGTACATACAATGCCTAAAGCCACTATTACGCAAAGCGTTTCGGGCAGGAAAAACATTAATGACTAAAGCTTAAAACTAATGGGTAAAAAATATAAAAAATGTGTTGAGTACAAATAAAAATAGAGGTAAAAGAGGGGGGAACATTGTTGAAAAAGCAGCACAAATACAATTACAAATTATTACAGAAAATTATTACAAGTTATGCCTTGGGGAGTTATGCCTTATGCCCCAAGTTATGCCTTGGGGAACTGAGGGCAGTCAAGGATGACAAGGAGTCACTTACAATTAGCGTGTGAACTTTGGATTCATATACGCGCTCTAGTGCAAGGATTATGGCAACCAATTCTGTTTGAAGAGTGGAGGCCCAATTACTTAGACGCGCTCCACACTCATGGGAGATGCAACCATCTCTCCCTGTCACAACAACTGCACTTCCAGCTGCACCATGGGACTGATGCAAGGATCCATCAGTGTAAATAATCTGGGAAAGGCAGCGCTCTCTGACTAAAGCATCAATTTGGCATTGTACTTTGCTTCTTGTCGAAGCAAGGACTGTTCTTTAATCAGCTTCTTGGGTGGGAAAGGGGGGGGACAGTAATATGGAAAGGAGTGATCTCCCATGGGGCAGGAAAGTGTTGTTGTTGTCTCTCTTGGTAGGGGTGATGAAAGTTATACATTCTGAGCACATTGGCAGTTATGGTAATCCATTTGGAGGAATGCTGATCTTCAAGGAAGAAGGCTTGGAGGGCTTCAGTGCAGGGGTTAGGGTGGGTTAGCCTAAGCATCTTGATACCAATTAAAGCATTAATTTCAGTGATACGATCACTTACACATGAAATATTCAGTTCCTTCCTCAAGTTTAGTAATTTAGTTGTACGGGGGCATCCGAGGATAATCCTCATGGCTTCGTTTTCATCTTTTGCAGCCTTCCAAGCATTCTCTCAGGCACTAGAGCAAGCATGGGTGCAGCATAATCAATCAGAGACCTAATATATGAGAGATACATCATTTTGACAATTCTCACATTTGCACCATAGCTTGGATGGTAGCCTGCCACAGCCTTGAGAGCACGGAGCCTCTCTCTACATTGGCGACCCAGTCTGGCTACAACATTGCGGTACAGTGGAACTTCAAGACCAAGGTATTTGTATCTGGTTACATAGTCGAGCAGAGAGCCATCATGCAACTGCATTTTGCGAACGGCCTCACCCCGTCTGGGTGGGTGTCGGTTCAGGATTTTTGTTTTCTCTACTGAGATGACCAAGCCTAGTTCCTGACATATGTGCAATACAGAGTTCAGAACATTTTGGGTGTTGGTATACCCATTGGTGTGGATCAGTATGTCATCCGCATAGCTAATGATGTGTTCGCTTGGGCTCCTAGTTACAGAGTTTAAAAATGCATTGATTAACACATTGAACAGAGTAGGACTGGGGACATCTCCCTGTGGAGTGCCAAGTTCAAAATCTCTCATTACACTCCTATGCCCTTGGAACAGTACAGATGACTTCCTGTTGGATAGATAGCCTCTTATCAACCGTAAATGGTCACTGCTTGCATCACAAGCGGGGATGTTTCTGGCGGGGGAGAAAGAAACAATTGCGCAGCGCGTCCCGCGGCGTTGCGCGGGCAGTTTGGGGCCGTATAAATACGGACGCACAACGGGGCTCCGCCTCACTCCGCCTGCCCTCGCCGCTGCCCTCGCAAAACTCACTGCTGCTCAGCGAGTCGTAAACACAGAAGTTTAGCCCGCTCAACTGTTCTCACAGCATGGACCCTACAACAGTTCCTCGCGACAACGACTCGGAGCGACCCGTTAGGGGCGTCCTGCCCTTCTCAACATTTAAGGTAGTTTTTGTGTTTTGTTGGCGCGCGGGACCAGTGTTTGTCTCTTTGTTGGCGCGCGCGCCCTGAAGCACGCCTGTTGGTTCAGCGTTGGTGACCAAATGCAGGTGCAGTGGTCCTAGAGGGGAAGGTGACCCTCGGTGTTATGGGGCACTGGGTTTTCTCCAGTAGGTGGCTGTTATTTGAACCACACTCGGGAGGAGGCCTGTCCACCCCTACCCTCTCCTTCCCCATCTGCTCAGCCCTGTCCTTAAGCTCCCCACCCAGTCGACGTGAGGTATGCTGTTGGGCGACTTCTGTTATGCCGTTATTTATTATTTACGTTCTTTATATGTCCTTCCTTACAGTCTGACTGTTAGTCAGGGTGTGTTTCCTCACGCTACAATATTTACTGTAATTTTACCTTTGCTTTCGCCCCTAGCTTTAATTTTCATGGATTTGTATTTTCATAAGTTCCTTAATTTATTAATGAATTTAATGGTGGCAAGCTGCATGTTTCTTTTGCAGGCTTTTCATTCAGGTCTGTTTTAACTTTTGCTTATTGCCTATAAGTTATTAGGTAAAGTCAGCTAGGTTAGGCTAGCTGCCGAGTCACAGGCCTCTGGCCACCAGCTTTAAGTTTAATGGACTAGTTTTTCCATAAGTTTCCTTAACTTATTAACGAATTTATTGCAGTGTCAAGCTCCCTGTTTCTTTTGCAGGTTGTACATTTAGTTTTATTTAACTTTAGCTTATTGCCTTTAAGTTATTAGGGAAAGTCAGCTAGGTTAGGCTAGCTGCTGTGTCACAGGCCTCTGGCCCCTAGCTTTGTTTTCATGGACCTGTTTTCCCACAAGTTTCCTTAATTTACTACTGAAATTTATGCAGTGTTAAGCTGCATGTTTCTTTAGCTGGATTTAAATTTAGGTTTGTTTTAACTTCTGGTCATTGCCTTTAAGTTAGTAGGTAAAGTTAGCTAGGTTAGGCAAGCTGCTGTGTCACAGGCCTCTGGCCCCTAGCTTTGTTTTCGTGACTTGTTTTCCCACAAGTTTCCTTAATTTACTACTGAAATTTATGCAGTGTTAAGCTGCATGTTTCTTTAGCTGGATTTAAATTTAGGTTTGTTTTAACTTCTGGTCATTGCCTTTAAGTTAGTAGGTAAAGTTAGCTAGGTTAGGCTAGCTGCAGTGTCACAGGCCTCTGGCCCCTAGCTTCGTTTTCTGGATTTGTTTCCATAAGTTTCCTCATTTTATTATTGAATTTTATGCAGTGTCAAGCTGCGTGTTTCTTTAGCTGGTTTTACATTTAGGTTGTTTTAACTTTTGGTCATTGCCTATAAGTTATTAGGTAAAGTCAGCTAGGTTATGCTAGCTGCTGTGTCTCAGGCCTCCGGCCTCTAGCTTTAAATTTTCTTGGACTTGTGTTTTCCATAAGTTTCCTTAATTTATTATTGAATTTAATGCAGTGTCAAGCTGCATGTTTTCTTTTGCAGGTTTTACACTTAGGTTTGTGTAACTTTGCTTGCCTATAAGTTATTAGGTAAAGTCGGCTAGGTTAGGCTAGCTGCAGTGTCTCAGGCCTCTGGCTCCTAGCTTTGTTTCATGGACTTGTTTTTCCATAAATTTCCTTTATTAATGAATTTTATGCAGTGTCAAGCTGCATGTTTTCTTTAGCTGGTTTTACATTTGTTTGTTTAACTTTTGCTATTGCCTTTAAGTTATTATGTAAAGTCAGCTAGGTTATGCTAGCTGCTGTGTTCACAGGCCTCCGGCCTCTAGCTTTAAGTTTTTATGGACTTGTTTTCCATAAGTTTCCTTAATTTATTAATGAATTTTATGCAGTGTCAAGCTGCTAGTTTCTTTGCTGGTTTTACATTCGTTTGTTTAACCTCTGCTTTGCCTTTAAGTTATTATGTAAAGTCAGCTAGGATGTGATAGTTGTCGGGATCGGGCCCCTTGCCTCTTGCTTTAAGTTTCTTCTGGCCCTGCATTTATGTTTAGTTTCCTCAGCAAATGTCCTGCATTTTACATTGCCCTTGCTGCATGTTTTTACTTTACTGGTTTACAATTGTTTAACTTATGCTTCACCTTTAAGTAAAGTCAGCTAGGATGTCCTAGATGCTGTCTTCGGGCCTCATGCCTCTCCCTTTAAGTTTATCTCGGACTCGTATTGATTAGTTCCATCAGCAATTTATTACTAATTATGCATTGCCTAAGTGCATGTCATTTTACTTACTGTTTTACCTTTATACTTGTTTCCTTGACTGTGTCAAAGTTATTAAGTACTGACGCTAGACAGTACCAGTTTCGTTTACCAGTACCAGTAAACGTTTTTACAGTCGTTTTGTCTGCCCGGTGTAGCCCAGAAGAATCTGCAGCCTCCCGGCTGCTGGCTTATCCAGACATGTGTGGCCTCCCAGGACGCTGGTTATCAGACGTATTGTCTGCTCGGTGTAGCCCGGAATATACTGCGGCCTCCCAGGCCGCTGGTTATCAGACGTATTGTCTGCTCAGTGTAGCCCGGAAGATACTGCTGCTTCCCAGGCCGCTGGTTTATTCAGACGTTTAGTCTGCCCAACGTAGCCAGGAAGGTTGACAGCCGCTGCCGTCTTAGCTGACTGCGTTCAGGGGCTGCTCCCCAGCCGACGTCCTTCCTGCGACGAGTTAAGCAGACGTCCTTCCTGCGACGAGTTAAGCCGACGTCCTTCCTGCGACGAGTTAAGCAGACGTCCTTCCTGCGACGAGTTAAGCAGACGTCCTTCCTGCGACGAGTTAAGCCGACGTCCTTCCTGCGACGAGTTAAGCCGACGTCCTTCCTGCGATGAGTTAAGCCGACGTCCTTCCTGCGATGAGTTAAGCCGACGTCCTTCCTGCGATGAGTTAAGCCGACGTCCTTCCTGCGATGAGTTAAGCCGACGTCCTTCCTGCGATGAGTTAAGCAGACGTCCTTCCTGCGATGAGTTAAGCCGACGATGTTCTACAGGTATTATATTTATATTGGTCATATAAATACACGGCCTTTCTGGCCGCGGGTTTATCCAGACGTGTTGTCTGCCGGTGTAGCCCGGAATCTACTGCGGCCCCCCAGGCCGCTGGTTTCTCCAGACGTTTTGTCTGCCCAATGTAGCCACGAAGGTTGTCATAGCCGCTGCCGTCTTCGCTGTCTGCGCTCGGGGGTTCATGTCCAGCCGACGTTCTTCCTGTGGTGAGTTAAGCTGGCGATGTTATTCAGGTATCTTATTTACATTGGCCATATAAATATGTGGTCTTTCAGGCCGCTGGTTTATCCAGACGTGTTGTCTGCCTGGTAGCCCGGAAGTCACAGTGGGCCCCCCCCCCAGGCCGCTGGTTTATCCAGACGTTTCATCTGCCGGTGTAGCCCGGAACGTTTCCACAGCCACCGACTGTGGAAACTTACAAGTGTTAATCCCGTTTCTCTAACGAATTATAGTCCAGCTTTATTTTGAGCATACTTTGTTTTGCAATTTATAATTATTTGTTATAATTGTATTAATTGTAATTATGTTATAATAGCACAGTTTGCCTAGTTTCCTCAGTAGTTACAGTACTTTCGTTTGGCTCTTGCAGTTATTCACGTCGCTTATTTGGTTATATTTATGTTATGCATCTCCTCCGTTCCCTTAATGTAACATGGCTATATATCCACGCCGATTGTATACCCTTATTTTGTACTTGCAGATACCACGTGCCATGCCTTGCCCTATTCATAATTATGTTCTACATCTCGGCGCTAACATGCCTCCTGTTTCAGGTTACCTCGGACTTTCTTTCCCAATCAGCCTCCTTAATTTACTCCGACAGTTGATGCGTTGCTCATGTCGCATGTTTATTTTTGCGTTGCTGTGTCCAGTATGCTTGCCCACTTTTACCCTGCCTTACGTCATCAAGTAAAGACAGCCAGGATGTGCTATTTGCAGAGTTACTAAGTAAATTATTAAGTAAAGTCAGACAGGATGTGCTATTTGCAGTATTCGCGGGCCCTTATTTTAGCTTCACGTCTCCTGGCCCTGCATTTTTGCCTAGTTTCATCGGTAGTTACAGTAGTTTATGCTTAGCTTTGCAGTTTAGTTTCCTCAGTGGTTACAGTATTTACGCTTGGCTCTTGCAGTTTATTCTCGTTACTTATCAGGTTATATTTGTTATGCTTTCCCTCCGTTCTCTTAATGTAAAAATGGTTATATATGCACGCCGATTGTATACCCTTATTTTGTACCTGCAGACTTCACGTGCCATGACTTGCCCTATTCAGGTGACCTGGACAGGGGGGTGGCCCCCACGTTGCCTGGGGCACGGTACACTCCAGCAGATGGCGGCGTCGAAGCGTCGTCGGGAACGTCGTATATTTAATGATATCCCGTTCTTTGCCTTCCTAAGACAATGTAAATTAAGATTTTATACGCTTATATGGAAGGTTTCTTATTTTGTACTGGCAGACATCTCGCGACATGCCTTGCCCTTCCTCTTAATTACGTTCTACATTTCAGCACTAACATGCCTCCTGCTTTCAGATTACCACGGATTCCTTTTCCCAAACAGCCTACCTTAATTTACTCCGACAGTTGATGCTTTGCTCATGTCGCATGTTTAATTTTGCGTTGCTGTGTTCAGTATGTTTGTTCATTTTCCTTGCCTTACGTCATTACGTAAAGTCAGCCAGGATGTGCTATTTGCAGAGTTACTAATTAAATTATTAAGTAAAGTCAGCCAGGATGTGCTATTTGCAGAGTTACTAAGTAAATTATTAAGTAAAGTCAGCCAGGATGTGCTATTCGCAGAGTTCCTAAGTAAATTATTAAGTAAAGTCAGCCAGGATGTGCTATTTGCAGAGTTACTAAGTAAATTATTAAGTAAAGTCAGCCAGGATGTGCTATTTGCAGAGTTACTAAGTAAATTATTAAGAAGTCAGCCAGGATGTGCTATTTGCAGAGTTACTAAGTAAATTATTAAGTCAGCCAGGATGTGCTATTTGCAGAGTTACTAATTACTAATTACTAGTCTTTTGCTGGGCTACCTTTATGCTTCTCCCCTTCCTGTCTAGGTATGTTTAGGTATGGCTAGCGGTGCGCGAGCCGCGGCTTATCGGTTCCTCCTACGTCTGCGTGTCTGTTAATTTTGTTATTGTTGGACTCGTAATTTGATTTGTATTTATTACGGAAAAATTTTTCTCCCGCAATTTACTCTTTGTTTAAGTTTCACGTTCAATTTGTTATTAAGGGACTATCAATTAGGATTTGTATTAATCTATTGCTTTGCCTCTGTGCCTTTAAGTTATTTTCAGCTAAGGTACGCTAGTTGCAGTGCATTCGGGTGGCCCCCCCCCCCACAATTTTTTTTCTCCTCCGGTTATTTCGTCCTATTACACTCGTTTCCCTCATTATATATTCTATTCTGAATTTTGTGCATTATATCTGACCACCCATTCTTCATCGTATCGACAGTACATTAAGTTACATTTGGATGCTACCGAGAAGTTTAGCATGGCCTCGCGCACGGTGTCATGCAAAAAACTGGCCATTCGGCCTTCCTTTCGGCAAGCTCAAGCCAGTCAGTTAGCATGACGTCGGCCAGCTTGTGGTTGGCCAGCGCAGCCAGCATGCTGTTGGCCATAGGTCGCTAACGTTCTTTGGCCATCCGGCCTTCTGGGCTATTTTACTCTTCTTGTTCCTTCGCCATTGTTGTTTCCTACTACGTAATAGTATTCTATTTAATTTTACCTCATCTATCATTAGGTTAGGGGCCCCTTATCTCCAACCGCTATTCCTTCCACTGCGCTCTGCCCGCTTGGCGCTCAATGCCGGTTTCTTCTGTTCCCTTTATTCGCAGCCACGACAAGCCGGAACCCCCCCCCCCCTTCACACCCTACTGCGGCGAGGAAGAGAACGCGAGCCGGATATTCCTCTGATCACCATCAACGCACGCAGCGGTGCCGGGATGCAGCCGCCCAGGGCCTACGTTAATACTATTATCTTCTCTTTATTTGCTGGGCTATATGGCAGTATTAATATTACTCCGTACCGTTACTTTCATTCCAGTATTATTTTATTAAAATATAAATTGTTATTATGGTTTGGCGTTGCTTTCTTAATTTCTTCCATTCTGCGGCACTTGCCGTCATCTGTTATTTACGATATTACATTGTATTCTTCATTGTACGATTATTTACGACATTGTATTCTTATTATTATCCTTATTACAGTTACTGAATGGCAGCTCCCTGCCGTCGATTTCACTTTGCTCCTGTTCTAAAGATGTTGCCGAAGTTCACGGCGTACTAGCTGCGGCTCGCAGACGCTCATTGACAACACAAGACTACACTCAGCGGCCACTCAAGGCAGACTCCTTGGCTTCTATCCAGCCCAATCACCCGTCTGGAGGCAGAGATGGGATAGAGACCAAGGGTAATGTTCCCCGCTCACATTCTACATCCGATTAGGACACAAGCATGTTACAGATTTGGCTTTAAGAATTGGTTCTTATTCCATTTTATTGTTTATGTATATGTTGCTTAGTTGTTATACCCTTTCTTGGTATATGTATTGTTTATATTCAAGATTTATAGTGTTTCGTCTTACCCTGTTATAGTTGCTTTGTGCCTCCTTGCTGTTCTACCGGTTTTCTCCCACCTTTGCTCTTAGCAAAGGTACTTCCCCCTTCCGTTTGCTGGAAGATTCTTAGATTTGTTAGCCCCCCTTCATTGCTACAGTATAATTATTCGGATGCTCTTTATTCATCCAGGATTGTTAATTAAGGTTTCTCTTAATTCCTGCTGCCGGGCTCCCTCCCCCGTTTTTCGTCTCCGTATTGATTCAGCTAGGGTTTCCCTCTCGTCTGTGCTCTTGCCTGTCACGATAACACTGCACGCCGCTTCTGCCCACCCTTACTGCCTTATATCTTTCAGCCCGGGGGAGGTGAGCTACGCGACAAAAAAATCGACGCACGCTCCGACTGGACCAGGTATCGCTTACATGGTCAGGAATCAACACTCTTCGGATCCTACAAGCACAGATCCTACAAGCGCTCCTGTCACCAGGCGAGATTTTTCCAGGATCCTACGCGCTGCCCTCTCGGCGCTAGGCTTGACTCCAGATGACTACGCTCCGCACCCAGCTGTCTCGGGACGGGCTCGCCACATCAGAAATAATGGCAAACGGCAGGCGGAAGAGTAGTGCTCACATCCTACGTCAGACGGGACGTTGTTGCTCTGCTACATTGAGTGCCTCACGCGGCCAGCTGGCACTCGCCCTTCGGGGGGGGGGGGTCCGGCCGCTGGCCTGCGGTGGGGGTGCAGCGCCGGTCCCCAAGTGTCCCGCTGTCCGCAGCTAATACTTTGCCCAGTCTAGGTGCTAGTAAGCCCTACTTGTAGTCACACCCCCTTCTCCTTATCCATTAGGTCTTTTACGGCCTCTTGGCCGGGTACATTACGTGTTATGTGGTCTCTCACTTATTAGTTATTCTTTGTGTCCTGCCTGTTATATCCTAGTGTTATATAATTACTACACATTTGCACTCGGCCTTAATTCTAGTACCAGTTAACCTTTAGGTTTCTGCAGAATTAGTTTCCATGTCACTATAGGCTAAGGTCTCATACTTACTACGGGTGTACCTTTTAAGTTAAATCTAGTCCTTGGAATTGTTACTGTTAATTCTTACTTTATATATTTACTTTATATATTTACTTTATATATTTTAATATAAACGTTATATATTCCTTAAATTATATTTGAAACTTTGTATATTTACATGTTCAATATTAAGTTTTATATAATATCAACTTTGTTAAGTCTATAATATAAACCGTGTTTAATATAAACTTTATATAATTACTTACTTTATGTGAACTTTATATATTTACATGTTCCGCAGAATTTAATCTTCAATAAACTTTAACGCCCCATACTGCCAGTATCTTTCTCCCCCTGGTCAGAAAAAGCCATCCCCCAACATTCATTGTAGCAAGTTCGCTCAGAGTGACGTGTGGGTTAGCAATGCCAAAGGCTGCCTTAAGATCTAGAAAAGTGGTATATGACCTATCAGTATTTTTTTTTGTCAATTTTACTGTTAAATATCTACAAATCATCTGTTAGTTAGGAAATGTAGATGTTTATCTCTCAGAATGTTTGGTAATATATTTATTGTTTGTGATGTGTGTATATGTATGTATTAACACGATGTACATGTATATGTAGTGTAGTGTATGATGTAGCGTATACTCTTTTCACTGTTCTGACCTTAATTTTCGATGTGCAGTCTCTGTGGTGTAGTGGTAAGACACTCGCCTGGCGTTCCGCGAGCGCTATGTCATGGGTTCGTAATCCTGGCCGGGGAGGATTTACTGGGCGCAATTCCTTAACTGTAGCCTCTGTTTAACGCAACAGTAAAATGTGTACTTGGATGAAAAAACGATTCTTCGCGGCGAGGGATCGTATTCCAGGGACCATAGCCGATAACGCTACGCATACTAGTGGCTGTACAAGAATGTAACAATTCTTGTATATATCTCAAAAAAAAAAAAAAAAAAAAAATGTACATATTTTATTTTTGTACCAATGTGTTCGCAATAGAATGTTCTAAGAAGAATATATATATATATATATATATATATATATATATATATATATATATATATATATATATATATATATATATATATATATATATATATATATATATATATATATATATATATGCGAACAAGCCTGAATGGTCCCCAGGACTATATGCGAATGAAAACTCACACCCCATAAGTGACTCGAACCCATACTCCCAGGAGCAACGCAACTGGTAACTACAGGGCGTCTTAATCCACTTGACCATCACGGCCGTCAAAAGGAAGTGATAGCCGAGGCTATTTGAGCCACTTCCCCGACGGCAACTCGGATGGTAATCTTGGGCATAGCATTTCACCAAATCACCTCATTCTTTGGGGCACACGTGAGGAACACAAATGCGAACAAGCCTGAATGGTCCCCAGGACTATATGCGAATGAAAACTCACACCCCAGAAGTGACTCGAACCCATACTCCCAGGAGCAACGCAACTGGTAACTACAGGGCGCCTTAATCCACTTGACCATCACGGCCGTCAAAAGGAAGTGATAGCCGAGGCTATTTGAGCCACTTCCCCGACGGCAACTCGGATGGTAATCTTGGGCATAGCATTTCACCAAATCACCTCATTCTTTGGGGCACACGTGAGGAACACAAATGCGAACAAGCCTGAATGCATGGTCCCCAGGACTATATGCGAATGAAAACTCACACCCCAGAAAACTCTGGGGTGTATATATATATATATATATATATATATATATATATATATATATATATATATATATATATATATATATATATATATATATATATATATATATATATATATATATATATATATATATATATATATATATATATATATATATATATATATATATATATATATATATATATATATATATATATATATATATATATATATATATATATATATATATATATATATATATATATATATATGCGAACAAGCCTGAATGGTCCCCAGGACTATATGCGAATGAATGCGAATATATATATTCATGCGAATATATATATTCGAATATTCGAATGCGAATATATATATTCATGAACGAATGCGAATATATATATTCATATATATATATATATATATATATATATATATATATATATATATATATATATATATATATATATATATATATATATTTTTTTTTTTTTTTTTTTTTAAAAAATAGGAAGGGAGTACCACCTCTAGCTGGAAGAAGGGGGACCCATAGCCTCGGAGGAAACCACGCATAACGCATTAGAGGGAATGTTTAGATCCCCTCCAATACAGTTTCTTATATATATATATATATATATATATATATATATATATATATATATATATATATATATATATATATATATATATATATATATATATATATATATATATATATATATATATATATATATATATATATATATGTCGTACCTAGTAGCCAGAACGCACTTCTCGGCCTACTATTCAAGGCCCGATTTGCCTAATAAGCTAAGTTTTCCTGAATTAATATATTTTCTCAATTTTTTTTCTTATGAAATGATAAAGCTACCCATTTCATTATGTATGAGGTCAATTTTGTTTTATTGTAGTTAAAATTAACGTAGATATATGACCGAACCTAACCAATCCTACCTAACCTAACCTAACCTATTTTTATAGGTTAGGTTGGGTTAGGTAACCGAAAAAGGTAGGTTAGGTTAGGTTAGGTAGGTTAGGTCGTCGAAAAAACATTAATTCATGAAAACTTGGCTTATTAGGCAAATTGGGCCTTGCATAGTAGGCTGAAAAGTGCGTTCTGGCTACTAGGTACGACATATATATATATATATATATATATATATATATATATATGTCGTACCTAGTAGCCAGAACGCACTTCTCAGCCTACTATGCAAGGCCCGATTTGCCTAATAAGCCAAGTTTTCATGAATTAATCGTTTTTCGACTACCTAACCTACCTGCCCTAACCTAACCTAACTTTTTCGGCTACATAACCTAACCTAACCTATAAAGATAGGTAATGATAGGTTAGGTAGGGTTGGTTAGGTTCGGTCATATATCTACATTAATTTTAAATCCAATAAAAAAAACATGACCTCATACATAATGCAATAGGTAGCTTTATCATTTCATAAGAAAAAAATAGAGAAAATATATTAATTCAGGAAAACTTGGCTTATTAGGCAAATCGGGCCTTGCATAGTTGGCTGAGAAGTGCGTTCTGGCTACTAGGTACGACATATATATATATATATATATATATATATGTCGTACCTAATAGCCAGAACGCACTTCTCAGCCTACTATGCAAGGCCCGATTTGCCTAATAAGCCAAGTTTTCATGATTTAATATATTTTCTCTAATTTTTTGCTTATGAATTGATAAAGCTACCCATTTCATTATGTATGAGGTCAATTTTTTTTATTGGAGTTAAAATTGACGTAGATATATGACCGAACCTAACTAACCCTACCTAACCTAACCTAACCTATCTTTATAGGTTAGGTTAGGTTAGGTAGCCGAAAAAGTTAGGTTAGGTTAGGTTAGGTAGGTTAGGTAGTCGAAAAACAATTAATTCATGAAAACTTGGCTTATTAGGCAAATCGGGCCTTGCATAGTAGGCTGTGAAGTGCGTTATGGCTACTAGGTACGACATATATATATATATATATATATATATATATATATATATATATATATATATATATATATATATGTCGTACCTAGTAGCCAGAACTCACTTCTCAGCCTACTATTCAAGGCCCGATTTGCCTAATAAGCCAAGTTTTCCTGAATTAATATATTTACTATAATTTTTTTCTTATGAAATGATAAAGCAACCCTTTTCTCTATGTATGAGGTCAATTTTTTTTTATTGGAGTTAAAATTAACGTAGATATATGACCGAACCTAACCAACCCTACCTAACCTAACCTAACCTATATTTATAGGTAAGGTTAGGTTAGGTAGCCAAAAAAAGCTAGGTTAGGTTAGGTTAGGTAGGTTAGGTAGACGAAAAAACATTAATTCATGAAAACTTGGCTTATTAGGCAAATCGGGCCTTGAATAGTAGGCTGAGAAGTGCGTTCTGGCTATTAGGTACGACATATATATATATATATATATATATATATAAACAAAGAATTACTTAAGGAAATTTCCTGTTTCATTTTTCCTCCGTGGTCTGACATTGTCATATATATATATATATATATATATATATATATATATATATATATATATATATATATATATATATATATATATATATATATATATATATATATATATATATATATATATATATATATATATATATATATATATATATATATATATATATATATTCAGGCTTGTTCGCATATATATATATATATATATATATATATATATATATATATATATATATATATATATATATATATATATATATATGTCGTACCTAGTAGCCATAACGCACTTCTCAGCCTACTATGCAAGGCCCAATTTGCCTAATAAGCCTAGTTTTCATGAATTAATGTTTTTTCGACTACCTAACCTACCTAACCTAACCTAACCTAACTTTTTGGATACCTAACCTAACCTAACCTAAAAAGATAGGTTAGGTTAGGTTAGGTAGGATTGGTTAGGTTCGGTCATATATCTACGTTAATTTTAACTCCAATAATTTTTTTTTTTACCTCATACATAATGAAATGGGTAGCTTTATCATTTCATAAGAAAAAAATTAGAGAAAATATATTAATTCAGGAAAACTTGGCTAATTAGGCAATTCGGGCCTTGCATAGTAGGCCGAGAAGTGCATTCTGGCTACTAGGTACGACATATATATATATATATATATATATATATATATATATATATATATATATATATATATATATATATATATATATATATATATATATATATATATATGCAATTGACGATCACAAAACACTGATCATTTTATGCGGAAAATCCACTGAGAAATATGAAATGAGGTGAACGTTTCGGCTTGATAAAGCCTTTGTCAACACCAGAATGACTAAAGGAGAAGGATGATGATTGATGAAGATTAAGCCACCAAAAAGGTGGCACGGGCATGAATAGCCCGTAAGTGGTGGCCCTTTTGAGCCATTACCAGTATCAATAGATGATACTGGAGATCTGTGGAGGTGCAACTGCACCCTGCGTGACGGGAGATGTCTCCCGGACCAAATGGTGAAAGGAGAAGGTTGATGATGATGAAGATTAAACCACCCAAGAGGTGGCACGGGCATGAATAGCCCGTAAGTGGTGGCCCTTTTGAGCCATTACCAGTATCAAGAGCTGATACTGGAGATCTGTGGAGGCGCGACTGCACCCTGCGTGACGGGAGATGTCTCCCGGACCAAGTGGTGACCAGATGGTGAAGGAGAATTGATTGATTGATTGATGAAGATTAAGCCACCCAAAAGGTGGCACGGGCATGAATAGCCCGTATGTGGTGGCCTTTTTAAGCCATTACCAGTATCAAGAGCTGATACTGGAGATCTGTGGAGGTGCGACTGCACCCAGCGTGACGGGAGATGTCTCCCTGAACAATTGGTGACCAGATGGTCCTTGTGTGAAGGAGAAGGATTGATGATTGATGAAGATTAAGCCACCCAAAAGGTGGCACGGGCGTGAATAGCCCGTAAGTGGCGGTTCTTTTGAGCCATTACCAGTATCAAGAGCTAATACTGGAGATCTGTGGAGGTGCGACTGCACCCTGCGTGACGGGAGATGTCTCCTGTGAAGGAGAAGGTTGATTGATTGATGAAGATTAAGCCACCCAAAAGGTGGCACGGGCATGAATAGCCCGTAAGTGGTGGCCCTTTTAAGCCATTACCAGTATCAAGAGCTGATACTGGAGATCTGTGGAGGTGCGAATGCACCCTGCGTGACTGGAGATGTCTCCCTTTGTGAATGTGTTAAGATGAAGATTAAGCCACCCAAAAGGTGGCACGGGCATAAATAGCCCGTAAGTGGTGGCCATTTTAAGCCATTACCAGTATCAAAAGCTGATACTGGAGACCTGTGGAGGTGCGAATGCACCCTGCATGACGGGAGATGTCTCCCTTGTGAATGTGTTAAGATGAAGATGAAGCCACCCAAAAGGTGGCACGGGCATGAATAGCTCGTAAGTGGTGGCCCTTTTGAGCCATTACCAGTATCAATAGATGATACTGGAGATCTGTGGAGGTGCGAATGCACCCTGCGTGACGGGAGATGTCTCCCGGACCAAATGGTGACCAGATGGTGGTGTCTGTCACCGAGATAGGAAAAAATATAGTCCAGGGCAAGGCCTCGGATACCATAGTGGGGAAGTTTAAGTAAGATGTAGTTATGATGTACAGTATCAAAGGCTTTTCTCAGGTCAATGAAGAGGCCAACTGGGAACTCATTTTTGCCAAGGGCTGTGTAGATTATATCAGACTAATAATGGCATTATTGGTACTCTTTTGGGACCGGAAGCCAAACTGCAGGGACTTAATATGTTGAATTTTACAAAGTGGGAATACAGCTGACTGTAAACAATTTTCTCAAAACCCTGTTGGTTCCGTAACAAGGTTGTTGATTTGTGGAGCCATTACCACGGTGAAGGTGGGGTCCCTCGATTGTTTCAAGCGTGGGTTGAACATGTTTATGTGTGGGATTGGGTGGTTATAAATAGGAGCTGCCTCGTATGGGCCAATAGGCCTTCTGCAGTTACCTTTGTTCTTATGTTCTTAAATATTCTTAAAATTATGGTTAGATTGGGCATTGTTCTGTAATTGTTTATATCAGCTGCCTCGCCTCCTTTATGAACTGGCGTTACTTTACAAGACTGTAAGAACTTGTATATGTATGTGAACAAGCCTGAATGGTCCCCAGGCATATATGCAACTGAAAACTCACACCCCAGAAGTGACTCGAACCCATACTGCCAGGAGCACTCTGCAACTGGTGTACAGGACCCCTTAACCACTCGACCATCACCACATCATGTTTGTATATGTATATTTAAATAAAAACAAAAAAGTTAGGGAACAGTGATCACAAGGAAATCAGATTTAGCATAGAATGGAAAAAATGTGTAATAGAGAATAATGTGGAAGGGTCAGTAATTCGACCCTGGGGGGGGGGAGAGGGCTAACTACTTATCCAATTTATAGTTTAGATTTAGGAAAGACCTGGGTAAATATTGGTTCGGTAACAGGGTTGTTGATTTGTGGAACCAATTACCGCGTAACATAATAGAAGTAGGCATTTTGATTGTTTCAAGCGTAGGTTAGACATATATAGGAATGAGTTTGGGTGGATATAAATATTTTTGTGGAGATGAGGACTGGTTTACTAGTTAAGCAGTTACCAGGGAGGATGTTATTAAACAAAAAGTAAAACTCAAGCCAAACAAATCTCCAGGGCCGGACGAATTGTTTACCAGGGTGCTTAAAGAATACAAAAAGGAGCTTTGCGAGCCATTGTCTACTATATTTATAGCAAATGTAGAAGTTTATCTCTCAGAATGTTTGGTAATATGTTTATTGTTTGTGATGTGTGTCTATGTATGTATTAACACGATGTACTGAACGGGGTGAGAATAGCTTGAGCTACCTCATTCCTTTGTGTGTATTTTACCTCAATAAACTTATTTCAATTTCTATTTCTATTTCTACCATATTTAATAAATCATTAGAGTCAGGCAGAGTGCCAGAGTCGTGGAAGGTTTCTAATGTGGTGCCAATTTTCAAGAAAAGAGATAGATCACTTGCGTCGACCTATCCACCAAATAGCTTAACGTTCACATGGGTTAGGAGTCCTTCTGTAAAATAAAAGTGAAGGGTTACAGAAGAGTTAAACTTGTGTAGTTGACTTGTATTGTAAGGTGAGGAGAGTGTGATGAAGTGAGAGGAGCTGCGTATATAAGTCCTGGAGACCAGACTCTTGACATAGTCATCCGCCATAGGACGCTCCCAATAATTAACTTCTAATATAAACATTTCGTACAATTACTGGACAAGATGAACATGTTGTGGTTTGTTGGTGTGGCGCTGGTGGTAACAGAGGCGCTCCCTGTAACAAAGGTGCTCCCTGTAACAGAGGTGATGGTAACAGAGGTACCAGACGCCCTCCCCGTCACCGTCGACGCCAACAAGTCATCAGAAACACTTAATAACTCCACGACACACGATGCTCTTAAGGAGTTCAGGCCAACTGATGACTCCCTGTTCAATAAGCTGCTAGCCAAGACGCCCTCAGAAGTCGTCAAAGATATCAAGGAAAAGATGACGAACGTGAAGCAGAGGATTCAGGAAACTGAGGCAATGAAGCGGCTTGCCAGCTCTCTGGCACCAGTCAAAACTTGGTTCAAGGAGAAGGTCACCACAGTGAAGGAGAAGGTCAGCGCCCTGAAGAATACCACCTTCCAGCAGATGTACGACAACATTAAGGAGCGGGTAACCAGCTTCAACCACAAGATTGGAACCTGGATCAAAGACGAATCTCCCAGACTGTTAAATCTCCAGACTGGTGACCTTCATTATCAAGTTATATCCAGAATATATAACCCTCAGCCCCTTTATTAATGTATTGGCTGATAAAATATGTAAATTATTTATATATAATTTCATATAAAAATTATGATGTTATATATTGAAATAAATTGTTGTTTCATAATTTGTAATTTTATTACCATTACACTTATACTATGCCTACACATTACAGTATTCTGTATACTGAGATATTACATATTCATCTTTGAAGACATCCTTAGTTATACTGTCCATCCTTAAAATGGATAAAAGATTGACAAATGCAGTTTAATGTTTACCCGAGAGCCACTAACACTAGTGGTCTCAATGAGGACAGGAAGCCGGCGGTTTGTCGAAGGTAATCTTTTCAAGCTGTATGTTAAATATTAAGAGTTTTGACATTTACAGCTTCGGCGGGTAGGCGGTTCCATGGGTTAATAACCCTGTGGGTGAAGAAGCCTCTCCTATTCTCAGTTCTACATTGTGGCTTGTTGAGCTTGAAATCGTAAGCTTTCGAATGATTTTTGTTGCCCGGTGTTGCACTCTTTCCAGACCAGCTATGTCCTTCTGAAGATGTGGTCTCCATGCTTGGATACAGTAATCCAAATGGGAGACCAACAGATTTGTACAATTGAATCACTACCTTAAGCCATATTGATGCTCTGTCGACAGAGCATTCTCTCTCTCAAACCATATACACTGATGGTTCCCTACACCACCCCACGGGTGCAGCTGGAAGTGCAGTTGTCCTGACAATGGGCGATGGATTATATTTTGAGTGGCGAGTCCGTATAAACAACTGGGCCTCTACCCTTCAGACCGAACTATTTGCTTTGCTTCTTGCACTGAAATGTGTACAAGTCTCCAAACTTGATACATTAATTGTAAGTGACTCCTTATCATCCTTAATTGCTTTCAACTCTTTAAGATATAACTGTAACATGCTCGTGTCCGAAGCTAGAAACAAATACGACAAAATTATTAATGATGGTAACAGAGTCCATTTCATGTGGTCTCCATCTCATGTTGGCCTCCGAATGCATGATAGAGCTGATGAATTGGCCAAAGAATCTGCCTTTAAATGAGACGTTGAATATAACCTAGGATTGTCAATGAGCAATCTGAGAGCAGTAGTACACCGAGAACTTGTAGATATGAGGCAAAGTGAAATCAACACCAGTAATTCCATCTACCATCATACTATCATGCAAGATTATTTATTTAAAAAAAAAATAAAAAATAAATATGTTTATTCAGGTAAGGTACATACATACAAGTGATGTTACATTAATGGATTGATATATAGATAGAGCTAGTACATACAATGCCTAAAGCCACTATTACGCAATGCGTTTCGGGCAAGAAAAACATTAATATCTAGAACTTAATACTAATTGAGCATAAAGAATAAAAAGTGTTGAAAACAAATACAAATAAAGATAAAAAAAAGGGGGAACATGACTGAAAAAGCAGCACAAATACAATAGGTTGACAAACAGTGTTGATTAAAAAAAAATAATAATAATAAAATAACAGACATGGGTTGACAATAAAGGAGTGAGGTGGGTTACAGGGAATTTATTAGGTAGTGTTTAGTTTTTATCTTAAACTGGTTGAGAGAGGTACAGTCTTTAACATGGTTGGGAAGGTCATTCCACATTCTGGGTCCCTTGATTTGTAGAGCATTTCTAGTTTGATTAAGTCGTACTCTAGGAATATCAAAACTGTATTTATTCCTGGTGTGGTGCTCATGGGTTCTGTTACAACCTTCTATGAAGCTTTTGAGGTCAGGATTGGCATTACAGTTCAGCGTTTTATATATGTATAATACACAAGAGAGAATGTGCAGTGACTTAATATCTAACATATTCAGAGATTTGAGTAAGGGTCCGAGTGATGTCTGGGGCCAGAGTTGGTTATTGTCCTAATAGCAGCTTTGTGTTGGGTAATAAGAGGACGTAAATGATTTTGGGTAGTAGAACCCCAAGCACAAATACCATAGTTGAGGTATGGATAGATGAGTGAGTAATAGAGAGTAACCAGGGCAGGGCGGGGTACATAATATCTGATCTTAGAAAGAATGCCAACAGTTTTTGAAACTTTTTTTGATATATTTAGAATGTGACCCTGGAAATTCAGCTTGTGGTCGATGAGAACGCCAAGGAATTTGCCATCTAATTTGTTACAAATTTGGGTATTGTTTATTTTGAGATTTATCTGATTAGAGGATTTATTGCCAAACAGAATATAAAACGTTTTGTCAATGTTAAGGGTGAGTTTGTTGGCAGTTAGCCAAAGATGGACTTTCTCTAGCTCAGTATTTACTGTGGCATTTAGAGCAAGGGGGTCAGGACTGGAGTAAATGAAGGTTGTGTCGTCAGCAAATAGAATTGGTTTGAGGTGTTGGGAGGCATTTGGAAGGTCATTAATGTAGATGAGAAAGAGGAGAGGGCCAAGTATGCTGCCCTGAGGAACACCAATGTTGATGGGTAGGGTGGGAGAAATTGTATTATTCACAGAAACATACTGGAGCCTGTCAGTAAGATAAGATTTGAGGTATTGCAGGGAGTGTCCTCTGACTCCATAATGATGTAATTTAAGAAGAAGGTTTTGATGGTTGACAGTGTCAAAAGCCTTACGCAGGTCCACAAATAACCCAACAGGAAACTCCTTTTTATCAAGAGCTGCGTGAATTACGTTAATCATACTAATAAGTGCATCGTTAGTGCTTTTTTTGGGTCTGAAGCCATATTGACAAGAGCTAAGTATATTGTGTTTGGCTAGAAAAGAGTAAAGCTGCTTGTAGTTTAGCTTTTCGAATATTTTTGACAAGTTAGGCAGGATTGATATAGGTCTATAGTTGTTAACATCAGTGAGATCACCACATTTGTAGACAGGGGTTACTCTTGCTTTTTTTAGAATGTCAGGAAAGGTTTGGAGTTCAAGTGACTTGTTCGTTGAAGAGCAATGCAATAGCAGGGGCTAGAGATCTGGAGGCTTTTTTGTAAATTAAAGTTGGTATCTCCTCGAGGGCACTAGACTTGGTTTTAAGGGAAAGGATTATTTCATTGACATCAGTGGAACTAGTAGGCTTTAGGTACAGAGACTGTGGATAGTTACCTGTAAGATAGTCCTTAACATCAGTACAGGAAGATGGAATATCATTTGCAAGGGATGACCCAATGGAAGAGAAGAACCTATTGAACTCAATAGCAGAATCAGAGGCTGAAAGCTGACCAACGTTATTGGAAAGGAGTGTTGGTTTGTTATTTAAAATCTTCTTTGATCCCAATATTTGTGAAATTGTGCTCCAAGTTTTTTTAATGTTGCTCTTTATTTGGGTAAATTTATCTTCATAGTATTTAGTTTTGGCTCGTCTAATTATTTTAGATAGCAATAACGAGTAATTCTTTGAGAATTCTTTGGAGACTGTTCCTAGCCTATACTTCTTCTCAAGGTCGTGTTTTTTGTTAATGGATTTAAGTATTCCCTTTGTAAGCCAAGGATTGTTAAGTCTTTTGCTTGTGACTTGTTTTGTAAGCATAGGACAGTGGGTGTTATAAAGGCTAAGAGTTGTTTGTAGAAAAGATTTCACTGCTAGGTTGATGTCCCCTATGTTACCTAACTCGGACTCCCAGTTGACATTATCAGCAGCAGTTATAAAATTGTTTATAGCAGTTTCATTGTGCAGCCTAAAGCTTAACTCCCTTGTCTCTAGAGGTGGTTTGCTAATGTTAGTTAAGAGAAATGTGGGGTAATGGTCTGTAGTGCTATCGGTGATTATACCTGAAGTAAGCGGAGAGGTTATGTTGGTCCAGATGTGATCTAGAGTCGTAGCAGTACTATCAGTGATTCTAGTTGGTCTAGTGATTAAGGGTATGAGGAAGCAGGAATTCATACAGTTGAGGAAGCTAACAGCAGTAGGGTGTTCAGGCTCGCAGAGGTCAATATTAAAGTCCCCTGCGATAATTAGATGGTTTTTGTTCAATCTGTTATCTAGTATTAGATTTCTAAGGTTTGAGTTGAATTCAGACACATCAGTGTTAGGAATTCTATAGACTGCACCCACAGACAGGACAGACTCGGCACCCTTGACTCTGAAACTGGCGAAGATATACTCCCCACAGCAGTCTCTAGTTCTAATTATTTTTAAGCATGTTAGTTCTTGGTGGTAGTAAAGAGCAGTACCACCACCTCTCTGCATTTGACGACAGTTGTGAATTGCCGAGTAGTTAGGCATGTTAAAGAGTTGAGTATTATCCTCTTTCAACCACGTTTCAGTAAGTATAATAAAAGAGAATTTGTTGTCAATAGTTTCAATCAAGGCACTAACATCATCGAAGTGTTTACCTAGGGATCTAACGTTCAAGTTGATTACAGAGATATTGAGATTATCTGTTAATACATATTTACATTTATTTATTTTTATTTATTTATTTATTTATAAGAGGAGCCACACATCTATAGATCATCCAATAAAATCAGCAGACTTCTAGATGTTATTACTGCTCGGCTTAGACTCTGTTATAAGTATCTCTGGGAATTTCCATTTTCTGCTGATGTAGACCTGATCAAATGTATAATCTAGCTAAACGACACGATAGTACATCCTCTACAGTTTCCCCTTATTCCATTCTCTCGAAGTGATACAGAAAACGGACAAAAATCTCAGTTAACCCGACACTAATGTAAACTCATAAAGCGAACCCTCCTTAACCCTTTTATCCTAACGTAAGTTGTCCCCTTGTTAAAATCACCAAAAATTCAAAGCACTAATACTTCAAAGCTCGCTACACAACAAGCACCATTCTTTGCATTGTGTGCATACACCAAAGTTGAGATTCTGAAGGCAGAATCACGACATCGCTTTGATCAGCGAAACATGGACATAAGAAAACATAATAAATCATATGAAGACATAAGATATTTTATAAAAACATAATATTTCAGGAAAATTCGGCTTGTTAAATACCCATTATATGCCTCTGTAACCCTTTCTACTACCGCCCACGGGATGGGTATTGGATCCACTATCGCCCACGGGATGGGTATTGGGTTCACTACCGCCCACGGGATGGGTATAGGGTCCACTATCGCCCACAAGATGGGTATTGGGTCCACTAACGCCCACAGGATGGGTATGGGGGTCCACTATCGCCCACGGGATGGGTATTTACCTGAATTTACCTGGGTGCTTAATGGGTATGGGGTGCATAATAAATGAACTAAACTAACTAACACTAAAACTGAAAGATGACACAGACAGTAAAAAGAGCTCTAATAAATAAGCACTTCTGGAGATGGTGTCAATCCACAATGAACAACAAAGTTTATGAGATATACAAAAATGGGACTTAAATTCAGCCACCCAGTTCAAGTATGTTCATTGATACAAGAAAATACATCTCAAAGAGATAGAGTAGCTTAGGCAATTTCTACTCCTTCCCCTCTCAAAGTCACCCAAGAAATCAGATCAGGCAAACAATTGCAGGTAACTATCCACAGTCTCTGTACCTAAAGCCTATTAACTCCACTGACGTCAATGAGATAATCCTTTCCCTTAAAACCTAGTCTGGTGCCCTTGAGGAGATACCAACTTTAATTTACAAAAAAGCCTCCAGATCTTTAGCCCCTGCTATTGCTTTGCTCTTCAACAAGTCACTTGAACTCCAAACCTTTCCAGATATTCTAAAAAAAGCGAGAGTAACGCCTGTCCACAAATGTGGTGACCCCACAGATGTTAACAACTACAGACCTATATCAATCCTGCCAAACTTGTCAAAAATTTTTGAAAAACTTATATATAAGCAGCTTTACTCATATCTAGCCAAACTCAATATACTTAGCCCTTGCCAATATGGCTTCAGACCCAAAAAAAGCACTAACGATGCACTTATTAGTATGCTTAACTCGATTCATACAGCTCTTGATAAAAAGGAGTTCCCTGTTGGGTTATTTGTGGACCTGCGTAAAGCTTTTGATACTGTCAACCACCATAACCTTCTTCTTAAATTACATCATTATGGAGTCAGAGGACACTCCCTACAATACCTCGAGTCCTACCTTACTGACAGGCTCCAATATGTTTCTGTGAATAATACAATTTCTCCCACCCTACCCATCAACATTGGTGTTCCTCAGGGCAGCATACTTGGCCCTCTCCTCTTTCTCATCTACATTAATGACCTTCCAAATGCCTCCCAACACCTCAAACCAATTCTATTTGCTGACGACACAACCTTCATTTACTCCAGTCCTGACCCTCTTGCTCTAAATGCCACAGTAAATACTGAGCTAAATAAAGTCCATCTTTGGCTAACTGCCAACAAACTCACCCTTAACATTGACAAAACTTTCTATATTCTGTTTGGCAATAAATCCTCTAGTCATATAAATCTCAAAATAAACAATACCCAAATTTGTAACAAATTAGATGGCAAATTCCTTGGCATTCTCATTGACCACAAGCTGAATTTCCAGGGACACATTCTAAATATATCAAAAAAAGTTTCAAAAACTGTGGGCATTCTTTCTAAGATCAGATATTATGTACCACGCCCTGCCCTGGTGACTCTCTATTACTCCCTTATCTATCCTTATCTCAACTATGGTATTTGTGCTTGGGGTTCTACTACCCAAAATCACTTACGTCCTCTAATTACCCAACACAAAGCTGCTATTAGAACAATATCCAACTCTGGCCCCAGACATCACTCGGTACCCCTACTCAAATCTCTGAATATGTTAGATATTAAGTCACTGCACATTCTCTCATGTGTATTATACATATATAAAACGCTAAACTATAATGCCAATCCTGATCTTAAAAGCTTCATAGAAGGTTGTAACAGAACCCATGAGCACCACACCAGAAATAAATACAGTTTTGATATTCCTAGAGTACGTCTTAATCAAACTAGAAATGCTCTGCAAATCAAGGGGCCCAGAATGTGGAATGACCTTCCCAACCATGTTAAAGACTGTACCTCTCTCAACCAGTTTAAGATAAAAACTAAACACTACCTAATAAATTCCCTGTAATCTACCTCACTCCTCTATTGTCAACCCATGTCTGTTATTTTCTTTTTTTTTTAATCAACACTGTTTGTCAACCTATTGTATTTGTGCTGCTTTTTCAGTCATGTTCCCCCTTTTTTTATCTTTATTTGTATTTGTTCTCAACACTTTTTATTCTTTATGCTCAATTAGTATTAAGTTCTAGATATTAATGTTTTTCTTGCCCGAAACGCATTGCGTAATAGTGGCTTTAGGCATTGTATGTACTAGCTCTATCTATATATCAATCCATTAATGTAACATCACTTGTATGTATATACCTTACCTGAATAAACATCTGAATCTGAATCTGAATTAAAGAAAACTTGCCCAAAACATTGAGACAAATAATCTGATTGATTATTTTACATCACTGTTTATATTTGAGAATTTAGACAACATCCCATCACCCACACAGATGACTGAAGCAGGTGCAGAGAATGAGTTAAGGGATATCTCACATAACGGGTGATATAATCAGGAAGAGGAGCATTGACAAACAGAAAGACTCACAGGCCCCAGCTGCTGGTGTGGACGGAATTCAATCCAAAGTTGTTAAGAAACTGGCAGATGAACGCTGTCTACCACCGACACTTCTTTTAGAAAAAATCTCTGGACCAAGAGATAGTTCTCCTAGATTGGAAATATGCAAATGTCGCCCTTATCTTCAAAAAGGCAGAAAACCATCGTCTGATCAAACTGACCTCACATATCTGCAATCCCATATTATATATATATATATATATATATATATATATATATATATATATATATATATATATATATATATATGTATATATATATATATATATATATATATATATATATATATATGTATATATATATATATATATATATATATATATATATATATGTATATATATATATATATATATATATATATATATATATATATATATATATATATATATATATATATATATATATATATATATATATATATATATATAACTGAAAACTCACACCCCAGAAGTGACTCGAACCCATACTCCCAGGAGCAACGCAACTGGTATGTACAAGACGCCTTAATCCACTTGACCATCACGACCGGACAAAATGAGGTGATAGCCTAAGCTATTTGAACCACCCCACCGCCTGGCACTCGGATGGTAATCTTGGGCATAGCATTTTACCAAATCACCTCATTCTTTGGGGCACACGTGAGGAACACAAATGCGAACAACCAATGACCATCACGACCGGACAAAATGAGTTTTCAGTTGCATATTGTCCTGGGGACCATTCAGGCTTGTTTGCATTTGTGTTCCTCACGTGTGCCCCAAAGAATGAGGTGATTTGGTAAAATGCTATGCCCAAGATTACCATCCGAGTGCCGGCGGTGGGGTGGTTCAAATAGCTTAGGCTATCACCTCATTTTGTCCGGTCGTGATGGTCAAGTGGATTAAGGCAGTGTTACGACCCTGGGTTCTCCAGTGGAAACCAGAGGTCAAAATTGAGCTATTAAACTTCCTAGTAGTACAGTTGGCGCATTTCGAATGGCAATTGTTTGTATCTTCCCTGCCAGACGTAAGACTATTATTGTTTCTCAAAGAGCATTTAAAGACTGAGCTGGGGGTTGATTATTAAATAATAACATAGGCACCAACTTTGCTTACTAATACTTTCTAATCATTCATAAAGTAACAATACGTTGCATAGGGGAAGATCTTTAATGTGCTTAGCTGCACGATCAATTAGGCTCCTTCCGGCACCACGACATGAGGGAGGCAGCTGGTCGCTAGCTCTCTCTTCTCTCTGGCTGGTGTCGTGCGGATAAGACCTACTCTGTGGCTGTATGCCTACTCTTCTCCCTTCTTCCTCTTACTTATTTCCCTTACCTGAAGTTCCTGTATCCTTAAGCTAAGTACGGGGCATTAGTAAGTGTACCTACTCTGGTAGTAACTATTGGTGAGACCTGGGGTTAGTATTTGCCAGTGTTTTGTTTACCCTAAGTGTTGTGTTTTGTATTAGGGTACCACATGGTCTCACTACCCTAAGCTGCATCCAGCTTCAGTGCTTATCCAGTAGTACTTTACCCTAGCTTGTTATTAGTGTAAACCTTGTATCCTGTCTATGTGGACCAAGGCTTTTAACGTAAGATAGTGTGGTAAAGTTATTATTATTATTGTTATTGGTGTGAGTGTATATGGGGGGTTGTTAAGGGGTTAATAAATAAGTACATGAATTACAGAGTATCTCTTCTTCCAAGGTGGGAGCGCAGTGATCAACCCTTAGACTAACATATATGGTCTTGTAGCAAGTTATTACTACGGTGGATAGTTTATTTTGGGGGCCGGGCCTTTTAGCTCTCCCATATTTGATACTCTTGTCTTCTAACTACCTTTACCCCTTAATAGTACCAGTACCCCATAGAAGCCCCACACACAGTTATTTGTAACAAGTGGGGGCCTGTCCGGGATGAACATTATAAGTGTAAAAAATTAGATTCTTGAGTGCCAAAATTAAAATTTTATGTTTTCCGCAGAACGGTTGTGTGCTAGCCTAGGGTCCAGCTCATCTAGCAAAGGACATTCTTGCACTGACTGGACACCCAGCTGGATCCCTTCACGATTAAGGTTAGTGTGGCCTTGTGTTAGGGGCCGTGCAAATTTTTGTTTTTTTTCCAATTTTTATTTTTTAATTTTTTCTTTGGCTGGGAGCTAAAATTATTAGTGATGTCTTCTGAAATGCAGAACCTGGCAAGGGAGCCTTCAGTTGTAGAGATAAAGAAACTTAAAAAGTCTAATTTAGTATTGTTAGGCCAGGAATTTGGCCTAGAATTAAATGTCGCAGATAAAAAGTGGACTTTGGTGAATGAAATATTACAACATTGTATTGATGAACAACTATTGGCAAGTGATACACCTTTATGCCAGCCTAGCCAAGCAGAAAGTGCAACTCATAGGGAAAGTGAATTAGCTTTAGAGTTAGCAAAAATAAAATTAGAGGAGCAAAGACTCAAAACCGAGGAGGCTAAAATTAGAGCGAATGCCACTGGAACTCCACCTGCCGGGGATTCAAACCCCAGGCATTATGAGAAAAAGCATAATTTGCCTGAATTTTCCGAGTCTGACCCTGAAAGGTTTTTCAACCATTTTCAGAGAGTGGCCACGTCCATGAACTGGCCAAAGGAAGAGTGGGTGAAAATCCTACAGGGAAGACTTAGGGGTAAAGCACAAGATATTTTTATAAACATGCCTGACGACGAGTGTTTCGAATATGATAAAGTCAGGGAATGTATTTTGCGGGCATATGAAATTACTCCTGAAGCTCACCGCCAAGTTTATCGTAACCTTAGGCCTACTCACAACCAACCGCTCACTGAATTTGTGAATGATCAAATTCGATTGTTTGATAGATGGATTCGCTCGGCGAAAGCCGAAACATACGAGGCTCTCAGGAACTTAATTTTAATGGAGCATTTCATAGATATTATGCCAGAGAACGTATCAAATTACATTAGAGGAAGGGTAGAGGTAAATTCTAAAATAGGGGATTTGGCCAAGTTGGCAGAAAACTACCAATTGGCGGGCAAAAGGCCCAATAAAAATAATTATACCCCACAGAGTAGCAAAACTTATACCCACAGCCAGTCCAGACCAGCTCATTCTAAGCCTTTACCTAATGCACCTTCTGTTTCAGACATAACTAACCCTGTTAAAGTGTCTAACCCAACGGCACCTAAAGGTGAACCGAAGGGTAATTTGGTTAGTAATGTCTCTTCTCCCCGACGTTTTTGTGGTCACTGTAATCGTCCAAACCACACTATTAGCCGTTGTTGGCAACTGCACCCTGAAAAAAGACCCAATGCTCTAGTTGTGACACAGGGCTTGAGGCTTTCAGAAGGGTTAGGGAGTAAGACCTCCAACCCACAGTGGTTGGACTTGCTTACCCCATTCTTATCGAAAGGGAGACTACTTTTGTCTGAGGGTTCTTCCTGGAAGGACGTGGTGATCTTCCGAGACACCGGTGCCATCCAGACTTTAATTTTAGAGAGTGCGTTGCAAGGTGCCAACACTCTCGACACTGGAGAGGTGGTACTGGTCGAGGGTGTCACTAGTGATACTCGGGCAGTACCCCTCCATAAGGTTACCCTGGAATCTGATTTCCACAAGGGTGTTTGTACAGTCGGAGTCACTTCATACCTACCTTTCCCTAATGTTGATGTAATAGTTGGTAATGATTTAGCAGGGGATAAGGTAGGGGACTCCAGACTGCCTATTATGTTGCCTACCCCTAAGGTTTGCCTGGATCCACCCGCCACAGAGGATAATGTTGTGTACCCTGCGTGCACGGTGACCAGGTCTATGGGACTTAAATGTAAGGGCAGCCCTGTGCTTGCCAAGGTGGTAAATCCCGAGGTCACGAGGAGCTTTCCGAGTGGTGAAAACCAAGTGGACCTCGCGGACACATTCATGGCCCGACTCGATGACGTGGCCGAGGACATTGTGGAGAGCCTGCCACCGCCATCTACCGAGAGTAGTGGGAAGGTGGAGGAGAACACTGTTGAGCCTCGGCCAATGGCATCTGACCAAGGCCTAGATGCCTCCTTGAGTGAGTTACAGAAAGCTGACCCCACTCTTGCAGATTGTCATGAGACAGCTGTCTCTATGGAGGAAATTGTAGACGCAGCAACTGGGTACTACTACAATGATCGGATTTTGATGAGAAAGTGGAGACCACAGAGTGCTCCCTTGTCAAATGAGTGGGAGGTAGTCCACCAGGTTATGTTGCCGACCTGCTATAGAGAAAGAGTTTTGGCAGCTGCTCATGATGATCCTATGGGGGGACATCAAGGTATTAATATTACGTATCACAAAATTTTAAAGTATTTTTTCTGGCCCAAGCTGAAAAGCGATGTGGCAAAATTTTGTAATGCGTGTGTTGTTTGTCAACTGGTTGGGAAACCAAACCAGACTCCACCTAAAGCTCCTCTAAGGCCTATTGTCGTGCCAGAGGAACCATTTTCTCATGTGGTAATGGACTGGGTTGGACCATTACCTAGAACTAAGTCTGGTAATATTTACCTAATCACGATGATGTGTATCACTACTCGTTACCCAGAGGCTTTTGCTGTAAGGAACATCCGAGCAAAAACTGTTGTTGCTCGTATGTTGCAATTTTTTTCCACTTTTGGACTGCCTCGGGTCGTGCAAACTGACAATGGTACTAATTTTAAGTCTGATGTTTTCGAGCAATTTTGTAAGGAACATGGAATAACTCATAAGGTTTCCAGCCCATACCATCCACAGAGTCAGGGGGTAATTGAACGTTTCCATCTAACTCTGAAGCAGATGTTGAAGACATCGTGCGAGAGTTCCCACACCTTCTGAGATGAGAATTTACCGTATGTTTTGTTTGCGGCTAGAGAGGGATTACAAAGTTCACTGGGCTGTTCTCCTTTTGAGTTAGTCTTTGGCCATAAAGTTCGTGGACCCTTGCAAATGTTACAGGAGAATCTGTTAGGGAACGTAACGTTAACCGAAGGTTCGGCTTTCTTTGCGCAACACCACCAGAGACTCAAGGACTGCAAGGCGGCTGCATTTAAGTATCTTGGCAAGGCCCAAGAAAAGATGAAAGAACGTAACGATGCTAAATCTAAGTTACGGGTATTTCAGCCTGGCGACCCTGTCCTGGTATTAAAGCCTCGACTAGGGAACACTATGTCCCACAAGTACGAAGGCCCCTACATTGTGACAGAAAAGACTGGGGACCTCACGTACAAAGTGAGGCACTCTGACAAACGTAACCAGGTAATGCTCATACATGCAAATCGACTGCAGAAGTTCCAGGGCCCCAGGCCCATTGCACTAACCAATGTTTCCATTTCCAGTGAGAGAGATGATGATTGTTCTGGGGACCCAACTAATCTCATTTTCAATAATTCTAGTTCTGTGAATGCTGTGGAGGGACTGTCCCATTTGCAGATGGCCCAACGTGAAGAGGTGCAGTCGTTGGTTGATGAATTCTCCAGTTTGTTCGGGGAGGTCCCGACCCAGACTGATGCCATTTGCCATGATGTCGAGTTGACAGACTACACTCCCATTCGCCTTCAACCCTATCGGATGAGTCCAGAAAAGAAGGCCATCGTACGGAAGGAGGTCGACTTCTTGCTCCAGCACGGCCTCATCCGGCCGAGCCAGGGCTCTTGGTGCTCGCCCTGCCTTTTGGTCCCCAAACCAGACGGCTCCTGGCGATTATGCACCGACTATCGGCAGCTCAACAAGGTGACCATTGTGGATGCCTATCCGCTGCCCCTCCTCGAGGACTGCATTGACGAGTTGGGAAATGCCAAGTACGTTTCGAAATTCGACCTCTCGAGGGGGTATTATCAAATCCCACTCACTGAACGTGCTAAACAGCTCACCGCGTTCGTGACACCCGAGGGTGTTTTTGAGTATCAAGTGTTACCGTTCGGCTTGCGTAATGCCCCTGCCACGTTCCAGAGACTCATGAACTCTCTACTCGCTAAGGTGCCAAATTGTCGGGCGTATTTAGATGATATCGTGCTGTTTGACAGTAATTGGGCTGACCACATAGCTAGGTTACGCCAGTTGTTTGCCATCTTGAAAAGGGCAAATCTTACCTTAAATGCTAAAAAGTGTCATTTTGGCCAAGGCACAGTGACTTACCTCGGTTATGAAGTGGGCCAAGGAAAAGTGTTACCTCGGCAAGATAAAATCAATGCCATTCTGGAGTATCCAGTACTAAAGTCTAAAAAGGACGTTCAAAGATTTATCGGTATGTGTGTGTACTATCGACGTTTTTGTCAGAACTTTTCCAGTGTTGCCACTCCTCTCACAGACTTGTTGCGGAAAGCCGTTAAATTTAAGTGGTCATCAGACTGTGCAGAGGCATTTAAAAATTTGAAATTGATCTTAGCTTCTGCCCCAGTGCTTGCTAGTCCAAGGTTCGACCGACCGTTTAAAATTCATGTTGACGTGTCTGACTCGGGTGCTGGTGCAGTGTTGTTGCAAACTGGGGATGATCAGGTGGAACACCCAGTATATTATTACTCTGTGAAATTCGACAAGGCGCAACGCAATTATTCAGTGGTAGAAAAAGAGGCGTTGGCGCTAGTGTTAACATGTAAAAAGTTCGAAGTTTACCTCACAGGTAATATAGTGGAAGTGTACACGGACCATAACCCACTAGTCTTCCTGACTCAGATGAAGGGTAAGAATAAACGCATCCTCAGGTGGGCGTTGTACCTACAGGACTTCAATCTTTCCATTACCCACCTACCGGGCAGACTCAACGTGATAGCCGACGCTCTGTCCCGGTTGCCTGAATAACATTCATCTGAGCCACAGAAAGCCATTTACCAACCGTCAGGCTTTAGTTAATTTTTTTTTAGGTTCTCCTGTGACATTAAATATTCCGTGTCCAATTTATTTACATCCCTGTTCTTTTATTTTTTTTTGTGTATGTTTTTTTTCTTTCAGAGAACTCCTTTGTATATTTTTTTTTGCAGAGAAATTGCTTTTGATTGATTTTTTGTTTTTGTCATATGTTTTTCTTTTTGTTCTCTGTATACTCTTACAAAAAAATATGACTACTATTCTAGTAGTCACATTTTTTTTTTTCTCTGAAGGGGGGAGGAGTGTTACGACCCTGGGTTCTCCAGTGGAAACCAGAGGTCAAAATTGAGCTATTAAACTTCCTAGTAGTACAGTTGGCGCATTTCGAATGGCAATTGTTTGTATCTTCCCTGCCAGACGTAAGACTATTATTGTTTCTCAAAGAGCATTTAAAGACTGAGCTGGGGGTTTATTATTAAATAATAACATAGGCACCAACTTTGCTTACTAATACTTTCTAATCATTCATAAAGTAACAATACGTTGCATAGGGGAAGATCTTTAATGTGCTTAGCTGTATGATCAATTAGGCTCCTTCCGGCACCACGACATGAGGGAGGCAGCTGGTCGCTAGCTCTCTCTTCTCTCTGGCTGGTGTCGTGCGGATAAGACCTACTCTGTGGCTGTATCCCTACTCTTCTCCCTTCTCCTCTTACTTATTTCCCTTACCTGAAGTTCCTGTATCCTTAAGCTAAGTACGGGGCATTAGTAAGTGTACCTACTCTGGTAGTAACTATTGGTGAGACCTGGGGTTAGTATTTGCCAGTGTTTTGTTTACCCTAAGTGTTGTGTTTTGTATTAGGGTACCACATGATCTCACTACCCTAAGCTGCATCCAGCTTCAGTGCTTATCCAGTAGTACTTTACCCTAGCTTGTTATTAGTGTAAACCTTGTATCCTGTCTATGTGGACCAAGGCTTTTAACGTAAGATAGTGTGGTAAAGTTATTATTATTATTGTTATTGGTGTGAGTGTATATGGGGGGTTGTTAAGGGGTTAATAAATAAGTACATGAATTACAGAGTATCTCTTCTTCCAAGGTGGGAGCGCAGTGATCAACCCTTAGACTAACATATATGGTCTTGTAGCAAGTTATTACTACGGTGGATAGTTTATTTTGGGGGCCGGGCCTTTTAGCTCTCCCATATTTGATACTCTTGTCTTCTAACTACCTTTACCCCTTAATAGTACCAGTACCCCATAGAAGCCCCACACACAGTTATTTGTAACAGGCGTCTTGTACATACCAGTTGCGTTGCTCCTGGGAGTATGGGTTCGAGTCACTTCTGGGGTGTGAGTTTTCAGTTGCATATTGTCCTGGGGACCATTCAGGCTTGTTCGCATTTGTGTTCCTCACGTGTGCCCCAAAGAATGAGGTGATTTGGTAAAATGCTATGCCCAAGATTACCATCCGAGTGCCGGCGGTGGGGTGGTTCAAATAGCTTAGGCTATCACCTCATTTTGTCCGGTCGTGATGGTCAAGTGGATTAAGGCGTCTTGTACATACCAGTTGCGTTGCTCCTGGGAGTATGGGTTCGAGTCACTTCTGGGGTGTGAGTTTTCAGTTGCATATTGTCCTGGGGACCATTCAGGCTTGTTCGCATTTGTGTTCCTCACGTGTGCCCCAAAGAATGAGGTGATTTGGTAAAATGCTATGCCCAAGATTACCATCCGAGTGCCGGCGGTGGGTTGGTTCAAATAGCTTAGGCTATCACCTCATTTTGTCCGGTCGTGATGGTCAAGTGGATTAAGGCGTCTTGTACATACCAGTTGCGTTGCTTCTGGGAGTATGGGTTCGAGTCACTTCTGGGGTGTGAGTTTTCAGTTGCATATTGTCCTGGGGACCATTCAGGCTTGTTCGCATATATATATATATATATATATATATATATATATATATATATATATATATATATATATATATATATATATATATATATATATATATATATATATATATATATATATATATATATATATATATATATATATATATATAACTGAAAACTCACACCCCAGAAGTGACTCGAACCCATACTCCCAGAAGCAACGCATCTGGTATGTACAAGACGCCTTAATCCACTTGACCATCACGACCGGACAAAATGAGGTGATAGCCGAGGCTATTTGAACCACCCCACCGCCGGCACTCGGATAGTTATCTTGGGCATAGCATTTTACCAAATCACCTCATTCTTTGGGGCAACACGTGAGGAACACAAATGCGAACAAGCCTGAATGGTCCCCAGGACATATGCAACTGAAAACTCACACCCCAGAAGTGACTCGAACCCATACTCCCAGAAGCAACGCATCTGGTATGTACAAGACGCCTTAATCCACTTGACCATCACGACCGGACAAAATGAGGTGATAGCCGAGGCTATTTGAACCACCCCACCGCCGGCACTCGGATAGTTATCTTGGGCATAGCATTTTACCAAATCACCTCATTCTTTGGGGCAACACGTGAGGAACACAAATGCGAACAAGCCTGAATGGTCCCCAGGACATATGCAACTGAAAACTCACACCCCAGAAGTGACTCGAACCCATACTCCCAGAAGCAACGCATCTGGTATGTACAAGACGCCTTAATCCACTTGACCATCACGACCGGACAAAATGAGGTGATAGCCGAGGCTATTTGAACCACCCCACCGCCGGCACTCGGATAGTTATCTTGGGCATAGCATTTTACCAAATCACCTCATTCTTTGGGGCAACACGTGAGGAACACAAATGCGAACAAGCCTGAATGGTCCCCAGGACATATGCAACTGAAAACTCACACCCCAGAAGTGACTCGAACCCATACTCCCAGAAGCAACGCATCTGGTATGTACAAGACGCCTTAATCCACTTGACCATCACGACCGGACAAAATGAGGTGATAGCCGAGGCTATTTGAACCACCCCACCGCCGGCACTCGGATAGTTATCTTGGGCATAGCATTTTACCAAATCACCTCATTCTTTGGGGCAACACGTGAGGAACACAAATGCGAACAAGCCTGAATGGTCCCCAGGACATATGCAACTGAAAACTCACACCCCAGAAGTGACTCGAACCCATACTCCCAGAAGCAACGCATCTGGTATGTACAAGACGCCTTAATCCACTTGACCATCACGACCGGACAAAATGAGGTGATAGCCGAGGCTATTTGAACCACCCCACCGCCGGCACTCGGATAGTTATCTTGGGCATAGCATTTTACCAAATCACCTCATTCTTTGGGGCAACACGTGAGGAACACAAATGCGAACAAGCCTGAATGGTCCCCAGGACATATGCAACTGAAAACTCACACCCCAGAAGTGACTCGAACCCATACTCCCAGAAGCAACGCATCTGGTATGTACAAGACGCCTTAATCCACTTGACCATCACGACCGGACAAAATGAGGTGATAGCCGAGGCTATTTGAACCACCCCACCGCCGGCACTCGGATAGTTATCTTGGGCATAGCATTTTACCAAATCACCTCATTCTTTGGGGCAACACGTGAGGAACACAAATGCGAACAAGCCTGAATGGTCCCCAGGACATATGCAACTGAAAACTCACACCCCAGAAGTGACTCGAACCCATACTCCCAGAAGCAACGCATCTGGTATGTACAAGACGCCTTAATCCACTTGACCATCACGACCGGACAAAATGAGGTGATAGCCGAGGCTATTTGAACCACCCCACCGCCGGCACTCGGATAGTTATCTTGGGCATAGCATTTTACCAAATCACCTCATTCTTTGGGGCAACACGTGAGGAACACAAATGCGAACAAGCCTGAATGGTCCCCAGGACATATGCAACTGAAAACTCACACCCCAGAAGTGACTCGAACCCATACTCCCAGAAGCAACGCATCTGGTATGTACAAGACGCCTTAATCCACTTGACCATCACGACCGGACAAAATGAGGTGATAGCCGAGGCTATTTGAACCACCCCACCGCCGGCACTCGGATAGTTATCTTGGGCATAGCATTTTACCAAATCACCTCATTCTTTGGGGCAACACGTGAGGAACACAAATGCGAACAAGCCTGAATGGTCCCCAGGACATATGCAACTGAAAACCCACAGAGTATGGACATATGCAACTGGGGTAAAATGTCCTGGGGTAAAACCCCAGGACATATGCAACTGAAAACTCACAGAGTATGGGTTCGAGTCACTTCTGGGGTGTGAGTTTTCAGTTGCATATGTCCTGGGGACCATTCAGGCTTGTTCGCATTTGTGTTCCTCACGTGTTGCCCCAAAGAATGAGGTGATTTGGTAAAATGCTATGCCCAAGATAACTATCCGAGTGCCGGCGGTGGGGTGGTTCAAATAGCCTCGGCTATCACCTCATTTTGTCCGGTCGTGATGGTCAAGTGGATTAAGGCGTCTTGTACATACCAGATGCGTTGCTTCTGGGAGTATGGGTTCGAGTCACTTCTGGGGTGTGAGTTTTCAGTTGCATATGTCCTGGGGACCATTCAGGCTTGTTCGCATTTGTGTTCCTCACGTGTTGCCCCAAAGAATGAGGTGATTTGGTAAAATGCTATGCCCAAGATAACTATCCGAGTGCCGGCGGTGGGGTGGTTCAAATAGCCTCGGCTATCACCTCATTTTGTCCGGTCGTGATGGTCAAGTGGATTAAGGCGTCTTGTACATACCAGATGCGTTGCTTCTGGGAGTATGGGTTCGAGTCACTTCTGGGGTGTGAGTTTTCAGTTGCATATGTCCTGGGGACCATTCAGGCTTGTTCGCATTTGTGTTCCTCACGTGTTGCCCCAAAGAATGAGGTGATTTGGTAAAATGCTATGCCCAAGATAACTATCCGAGTGCCGGCGGTGGGGTGGTTCAAATAGCCTCGGCTATCACCTCATTTTGTCCGGTCGTGATGGTCAAGTGGATTAAGGCGTCTTGTACATACCAGATGCGTTGCTTCTGGGAGTATGGGTTCGAGTCACTTCTGGGGTGTGAGTTTTCAGTTGCATATGTCCTGGGGACCATTCAGGCTTGTTCGCATTTGTGTTCCTCACGTGTTGCCCCAAAGAATGAGGTGATTTGGTAAAATGCTATGCCCAAGATAACTATCCGAGTGCCGGCGGTGGGGTGGTTCAAATAGCCTCGGCTATCACCTCATTTTGTCCGGTCGTGATGGTCAAGTGGATTAAGGCGTCTTGTACATACCAGATGCGTTGCTTCTGGGAGTATGGGTTCGAGTCACTTCTGGGGTGTGAGTTTTCAGTTGCATATGTCCTGGGGACCATTCAGGCTTGTTCGCATTTGTGTTCCTCACGTGTTGCCCCAAAGAATGAGGTGATTTGGTAAAATGCTATGCCCAAGATAACTATCCGAGTGCCGGCGGTGGGGTGGTTCAAATAGCCTCGGCTATCACCTCATTTTGTCCGGTCGTGATGGTCAAGTGGATTAAGGCGTCTTGTACATACCAGATGCGTTGCTTCTGGGAGTATGGGTTCGAGTCACTTCTGGGGTGTGAGTTTTCAGTTGCATATGTCCTGGGGACCATTCAGGCTTGTTCGCATTTGTGTTCCTCACGTGTTGCCCCAAAGAATGAGGTGATTTGGTAAAATGCTATGCCCAAGATAACTATCCGAGTGCCGGCGGTGGGGTGGTTCAAATAGCCTCGGCTATCACCTCATTTTGTCCGGTCGTGATGGTCAAGTGGATTAAGGCGTCTTGTACATACCAGATGCGTTGCTTCTGGGAGTATGGGTTCGAGTCACTTCTGGGGTGTGAGTTTTCAGTTGCATATGTCCTGGGGACCATTCAGGCTTGTTCGCATATATATATATATATATATATATATATATATATATATATATATATATATATATATATATTTGTTTAACATAGGTATTGGCTAAAGTTGAAACGCAAGTGTAGTCCCACACCAACTGTCTACCATTCTTCCAGGGGTTCACCGTGATTCCATCTGGGCGACCAACAGGCTCATCAGAGTTGTGGGACATTAAGTAATGGGGCTCTCTCTCTGCTGGACAGCCGGCTGTGGTAAGGCTTCTCTTAATAATGTCATTGACCACGCCGTGTCTTGCATGCCATTCCTCCTGTCCTTTGGCAGAGAAGGCCATGCCGTCCGTACCTGTCGGCCTCTGCCTCGCCGCAGATACACCTGTATTCGGTGTGGATTGGGGCAGCGAGGCGGAGAGCCACGGCAAGTCGGAGGGCCTGCGGTGTGAGACGGGTGCCGGTTGCTGACATTGGGGTTGCTAATAGGAAATCACCTGCATGGGGAGCTGCTACAGCTCTAAGTCGGGCAGTGTCATGTGGTGTTGTCGCAGCTTCTAGCAAAGTCGCAGCTTCTTGGTCGGAAATGGGGCAATCCCAGCTGGATTGCTTATGGGCTTCAGAAGGCGGTGGTTGGGGTGCTGGTCCTGCGAGTGAGACCCATTTGGTTGTGCAGTCTGTAAAGCTGGGATCATGTACCCCTGCCTGTTGAACTAGGTGCTCAGGTAGGATTTCCTTCACCAAGTTGTCAGGCCCCACTGAAGAGGACAGGCACTGAATTGCTGGTACAGCAATTTGTGTTGCTGTGCGCACGCCAAGGCCCCCGAGTCTGACAGGAAGGGAGGCCTGTTTCCACTGTGAGTCGCTGAGGGAAAGATTGAGGGCTTTTTCTAGTGTTGATTTCAGCAAGCTGTCGTACTCTTCTAATTTAATATTGTTGAAAGATGGCGAACATCTTAAAAAGTAGGTCAGCCTGGGGAGGAACAAGCATCTGGTGATGAGGTAAAGTGCATCATGAGCATCGATGTCTTCAATCCTCTCGTTCATCCTTTTCAGGTCAGTGATCTTCTTACCAAGGACCCCGTCGATGGCATTCCTTCCAAGAGGAGCACCTAGGAGTGTGCTGTCCTCAGGGTTGGTTGTATGAATGTCAGGTAAAACAACCTTTATTTGCTCTATTATGTGCTGGTTGGTGGAGGTTATTTCGCACTTGGAAGGGTTCAGGGTGAGGCCTAGGCTTGCTCCTTTTTCCTGAGTTATTCTTATGTAGTCCAAGAGTGAGGCTGGGGAGCCGGCTAGAGTACCATCGTCCAAAAACCAAATGTTGAGTTCACTGGACAGGTTATCGGTGACTTCCTTGATAACTAGGCAGAAAAGAAAAGGAGCAAGGGGGTCACCCTGTTGACACCTTCTTGTGATTTCAATTTCATGTTCCCCAAAAAAGCAGAGTTAGATTCTTGCTGTAGCATGAGTTTACAAACGGGTAGAGGGAACGAAAAAGGCGATGAACCGCACTGAGTACTGCATCCCTTCTAACCAGATTGAAAACATTTTTGAAGTCCAGCTTTATCAGGGCTTTTTCATCCGTAATGTTGGCAATGTAGGCTCTAGCTGCATGAGCCGCTGCCTCACACCCTTGGGGAATGCCAAACCTAAGCTGTTTTGGCTTCAGCATGTCGGCTGCTGCCAGACTAACTGCTCTAGCAGCAGCCTTAGCGACGAAACGCCGGAGTGAATTGCCCACAGCTATCGGTCTGATTCCTCTATCTTTTTTCCTCAGGGCACAGAGGGTAGCGCCAAAGAAGAGAGGCCGTATGGTCTCTGGTATGTTGCCAGCTAGACATGTGTTGGCGAATCTAGTTAGTTCCACCAGGAGGCCCTGTGCAATGTCTCCCAGTGCAGGGTTGAGCATTTGTTTGATGTGGTTGGGTCTTAGTCCTGTGAACCCACCTGCTGATCCTGGTGGGAAGGATAAAGCTGCTTTATGCACCATGGATTCGAGAACACACAGGGGTTCTGCTCTGGTGACACCGACTAGGGGAACACTGTCGTCACGAGGAGTTCTGGGTGGGTGTTTTTCCCTCAGGGCTTGTGCTGTATGGGCATCCCTGGTGGCAACTGTGTCTTCACTGGTGATGACTCTGATCGCCCCTATTGTGTTGCCTTCTTCTATTTTCTTGCTGACTGTTGCTCTGATTTTGGATGCCTCGGTTCTGCTGTTGATACCTTTCCTGCGGTGGGTGTTTTTGGCACGGGTGGGGAGGGGTGCCTGGTTGTCCTCTCTAGGAAAACTATTTATAGCCATAATGACTGAGGAAGCTAGTGATTTGTTTCTCCTTGCAGGGACAGCTAGGCATATGTTACCAAACAGAAGAAGGTTGCGTCATGCTTAGATGGTATACCACAGGAAAATTCGACATACTCAGCCCCTGCCAGTTTGGCTTCCGGTCCCAAAAGAGCACCAATGATGCAATCATTAGTCTCCTTGACGTAATCTACTTAGCCCTTGGCAAAAATGAGTTTCCGATTGGACTCTTCATTGACCTAAGAAAAGCCTTTGATACTGTTAATCACAACTACCTTTTACTTAAACTCCAGCATTATTGAATCCGTGGCCTTGCCCTGGACTATATCCGATCCTATCTTAGTGACAGACACCAATGTGTAACCATCAATGATACAACCTCTTCCACTCTACCAATAACCGTTGGAGTGCCACAGGGCAGCATCTTAGGACCTCTTCTATTTCTTATATATATCAATGATCTGCCTAATGTCTCTAATATTCTTAAACCTATATTGTTTGCTGATGATACTACCCTCATCTATTCAGACCCCAACCCACATACACTAAATAATGTTGTGAATAATGAATTAAAAAAAGTTCACTTATGGATGTCAACTAACAAACTAACACTAAACATAGAAAAGACCTACTACATCTTATTTGGAAGCAAATCATCGAATGCAATTCAGCTACAAATAGACAACATTTTCTGCCCGAAACGCTTTGCGTAATAGTGGCTTTAGGCATTGTATGTACTAGCTCTTATCTATAAAGCCAACAAACTTTGTAAAATCTCTTTATGTATGTACCTTTGCCTAAATAAAAATTATTATTATTATTATTATTATAATATTTCAGAAGTTAGAAATTCCTTATACTATGTATACTGTAGCATAGGCTCCTCGCACGATGTTCTTTATGTGGTAATTGTTAACAGTAAAATCCAATTTTTGTATGTCTTTGGACTTTTTGTTTTGTATCATGTGTGTCTATCTATCTCAAATTATTCTCATCCCCCCTCCACCCCAGCCCCAAAAAATAAATACAAGGTCCATGTGCTCATTAACATCAGTAATAAAAATGATGGAAAGTTTCTTGGCCTATTTCTAGACAAGAGACTTAACTTCAGCACCCACATTCAACACATAACTAAGAAAGTCTCTAAAACAGTTGGAATACTCTCCAAAATAAGATATTATGTTCCTTAACTCTGCTCTCCTCTCACTATATTATGCACTAATCTATCTCTTAATTATTGTATCAGTGCATGGGGGTCTACCACTGCAAACCACCTTAAGCCCATCTGCTTTCAGACAACACTTAGCTCCCTTGTTTAAATCCCTTAACTTGCTAAATATTAACTCCCTCCACACATTCTCTTGTGTCAACTACATTTACAAAACCCTGTTCTTGAATGCAAACCATGCTCTGAAACTCTCCCTGGACAGTATTAATAGGACCCATTATCACTACACCAGAAATATATATCTCATTGATATCCCCAGGGTCAAACTTAATCTGTGTAAACACTCTATGCAAATTAAGGGACCTAGTCTATGGAACTCACTCCCAAGTGAATTGAAAAGCTGTCAAAGTTTTGCTTCATTTGAAAACACCACCAAAAAGTACCTAATTTCATCTTCGTAGTTTCCTACACTGAGCTTTAAATTTGCTCTGTATGTAATGTTACCCAATCTCCCAATCTTTATGTACTTAATCCAAACAACTTTATCATTGTTGTCTTCTTTTATGTGCTAGCCATATGCTATATTGTGCCTGTTAAGTCTTGTTAAACTATCATTCAAGCTGTCATTGCAATCATTCTGAGCTACCTATGTGCTATACCTACAATTTTTCTATCATCTTTTATTTTTTTCATGCTATGTAACTGTTATCATTGTTATAAATTTTGCAAGTATTTACCTACTTATAAGTTTCTTAGATTAAGGACCTGCCCGAAACGCTGCACGTACTAGTGGCTTTACAAGAATGTAATTACTATGCTATGTTTCCTCACAATCCCAATGTAACTTCTTGTATATATATAAATAAATAAATAAATAAATAAATAAATAAATAACAAAACCAAAAAGTACCTAATTTCATCTTCGTAGTTTCCTACACTGAGCTTTAAATTTGCTCTGTATCTAGTGTTACCCAATCTTTGTGTACTTAACCCAAACAACTTTATCATTGTGTTTGTAGTAAAAGTGTTATATATTATCGTACCGGATGGATGCTCGCTTGACTGTTTTACGCTTGACTTGTTTGTATCGTCAGATCAGCTGTGTCATGCTTGTGTACAGGTTTGTATAATGTTAACTTCTAGTTTAATTTCTGTATATTCTAGCTTTAGTCATGTGCAGTTGGCTTATAAATAAATAAATGTTTATTCAGGTAAGGTACGTACATACAAAAGGTTATACAAAAATTGATAGATTTATAGATAGAGCTAGTACATATGTAACGGTTCTATTGTTACGTAAAGTATGGTGACAATAAACACAGACACTAAGATACTATATATATATATTTGGTCGAATATACAGAAGTACACAGGTGATACTTTGGTGTGAGTTGAGCGCACTGAGAGTCGGTACAGTATCTCGCAAGTGTCTGCTCTAGACCACACTTGAAAGTAGACTAGTTAATGTTTGCTATTCTGCTGCTTATATGCTCGGGCAACACCTCACCGTGTTGCCCGGGCAACGCCTCACCTCATTCATCTCCAAAGGTTGACAGGAATATTAACAATGCATTTGGAGCGAGTATATTATTGGGATAATCTACTCGCTACAGAACTCCCCCTCCCAGGGGATGAAAGGAAAAATACTTGATCAAGGAACTTAGCTGGTCGGTGAATTGTACGCCCCTCGAGAAAGTGCCGGAAATGTTGTATGGCTGAGTAGATGGCGAGCAGTTCCCTATCAAAAGTGCTGTACTTCTCTTCAGTGGGTGACAGGCGCGCTGAAAAGAATGCAATTGGGCGCCATTCTCCTTCAATGAGCTGTTGTAGTACAGCACCAATTGCGGTGTTTGAAGCGTCGGTAGATAGATTGGTGGGAGCGTCAGACACTGGGTGTGCGAGCAAGGTGAATTCTGCCAGCTTGTGTTTTATGTCGGTGAATGCTGTCTCTGCCTGGGGAGTCCACTCCAACGGAAGACGGGACGTGAGTTTCCGACCACGTAAGAGGTTGTATAAGTGTCGCAAGATGTCCGAACAATGTGGGATGAATCGATGATAAAAATTCACTACACCAAGAAATTCTTGCAACTTCTTTGGAGTGGATGGGCGCGGGAATTCCTTGATTGCCTCGATTTTCTTCTCTAGTGGTTGGACCCCTGCTGCTGACACACGGTGTCCCAAGAAATCCAGCTCTGGAACATGGAAAATACACTTCTCGGAGTTGAGCTGCAAGCCGAAGTTGCGCAGACGGGTGAGGAGTCGGAGGTGTAGCAGATGTTCTGTTGGTGATGTACTGGCCACCAGCAGATCGTCAATGTAGGCGTAGCAAAAAGGAAGGTCCTTAACTACTTGGTCGATGAAGCGTTGGAATGTCTGGGCTGCATTCCATAGACCAAAAGGCATCCGGACGAATTCAAACAGTCCAAAAGGTGTTGTGATCGCTGTTTTCGGAATGTCTGCCGGTTCCACAGGGATCTGGTGAAATGCCCGCACAAGGTCAATTCTCGAAAAAACGGTTGCGTTGCTCAATCCCTGTGAGAAATCCTGGATGTGTGGTATTGGGTAGCGATCCGGCAGAGTACGAACGTTGAGAGCCCTGTAGTCTCCGCAAGGGCGCCATTCCCCTGGGGCTGTTTTCGGGACCATATGGAGAGGTGAAGCCCATGGACTGTTCGAAGGGCGGATTATTCCTGCCTCCTGTAGCTTATTGAATTCAGCACGTGCTACCGCCAGTCGTTCCGGTGCCAGGCGGCGTGGTCTGGCGAAGGTAGGTGCTCCCGTTGTAGTAATGTGATGCGTAATCGTATGTTGCACCTCTGGTCGAGGGCTGGCGGGTTGGGTCACATCTTTGAATTCATCCAGGAGTGCTTGAAGTTCCGTAGATGCGACTGGGGTGACGATGTTAACTTGTGTAGAGGTACTAGGAGAGGCTCGAAGTACTGCACCTGCGGGATCCACAATAAGTCGATGGTGTTGCAGGAAATCCCATCAAAGGATGGGTTGTTCCACATCCGCTATGAGGAAAGTCCACGTAAAGCGACCCAGAGAGGCGAACTCGAGAACCAGGGCGCGGGTCCCATATGTACGGACGGACGTACCATTGGCGGCTCGTAAGTCCAAACCAGGAGTACGGGTTGGTTTGACCAGTGGGGGAGGCAACACACTAGCTGCTGCACCTGTGTCAACGAGGAAACGGCGTTTGGTTATGATGTCAGATATGTAGAGCAGTGTAGTGTTTGAAATGGCGGGGTCACTGGCCGTTAACAGTCCCCGCCGAAGTAGTTTCCCGACCAGGAACAAGGAGCCCTACAGTTGCGGGCTTGGTGTCCGAACTTCTGGTGGTAAGAACAAAGCTCTCCCCGACGTTCTCGCTGTCGCCTAGAGACTGATACTGGATTCGCATGGTACGTCCTCCCTGGGTGGAAGAAACGCCGGTTCTGGAGGACGTCGAGTTGTTGGGTGTCTGTAGTCTGCTGTGTTACACTGGGATGGGACAGCGTAGCGTTATCAGACGTCGTATGAAGCCGGTCTGCCAGTGTAGCCAGCTGGGCTAATGGGGTATCGTCAGCCATACTGAATAGGGCCGGTTGAATGTGTTTTGGACAGAGTTGTATCCATAGTGATCTCACAATCTCGCTGGGGGCTGGGCCAGTTGCAGTATGCATCACATACTGAATATGCCGCAGAAGCTGAGCTGGTGTTTTGTCTGCTAATCTTTTGTCAGTGAGGAGTTGGTCCCTTTGTTGAATGCGGCGTTTCATTGCTGCCTGTAGAAGAGCGGCCTTCAATGCAGTGTACGTCCTGGTGTCCGGTGATGGTGCGGTGATGACAGCGGAGGCAGTGTGCATAGCCTCCGAGGTAAGTGTTGGCAGGGTACAGGCATATCGGGCTTTCTCAGTCGAAATTTCGTGAAGGTCGAAAATAGCCTCCATCTGCATGAACCAAAATTCTGGCTCATCTGCGTTGTATGCTGGAAACCTGGTAGATAAATCCATGACGAAGATCTAGTTTGTGACTAGGTGTTCTTTTCACTCACTGGGTCACCAATGTAACGGTTCTATTGTTACGTAAAGTATGGTGACAATAAACACAGACACTAAGATACTATATATATATTTGGTCGAATATACAGAAGTACACAGGTGATACTTTGGTGTGAGTTGAGCGCACTGAGAGTCGGTACAGTATCTCGCAAGTGTCTGCTCTAGACCACACTTGAAAGTAGACTAGTTAATGTTTGCTATTCTGCTGCTTATATTCTCGGGCAACACCTCACCATGTTGCCTGGGCAACGCCTCACCTCATTCGTCTCCAAAGGTTGACAGGAATATTAACAATGCATTTGGAGCGAGTATATTATTGGGATAATCTACTCGCTACACATACAATGCCTAAAGCCACTATTACGCAAAGCGTTTCGGGCACTTATTGTTATAGTGAATAGACAGTGCTTAAACTGTGTATAAGTATAGTGTATTAATGGCTTGTGTTATTACAGGATGTAACTGTACTGTAATTATTTGATCAATAAAGTCACATGTCTGGCGACGCTTCTCATTCACCTCAATTTATTGATCAAATAAATACAGCCAGTGAACATTGAGCGGTTCCTACAGCCCCAGTGGTTTGCTACTGACCCAAACTCTACCACCGCCGCTCAAGAATGGCGTCACTGGCACAAGACGTTCCAAAACAGTAGCAGTAGCAGTCGCTCTTGCAGTAAAAGAAGATACTCCCACCGTGGACAAGCTGCGTCTCTTAATAAACTACGTTGCTCCACGTGTGTTCGACTACATAGCTGACTGCACTACGTATGACGCAGGCTGAAAAATCCCTAACAGAACTGTTTGTGAAGCCCAAGAATGAAGTATTCGCAAGGTATGTGCTTGCAACACGACGCCAAGAACCCGGTGAGTCGCTTAACCAGTTTCTTCAGGCATTAAAGTTATTAGCTAAAGATTGCCAGTTCAAAGCAGTGACTGCTGTAGAAGCTAGTGATTCTCCTAGAATCCTAGAAGCTAGGCCTCATGTGAGAGATGCTTTCATTAATGGGCTAGGTTCTGCCACAATCAGGCAGAGCTTACTTGAAAATAAAACTTTAGACTTACAGTCAGCCTTTGACCAGGCTCACACTCTAGAAACGGCACAGAAACTTTCTGCCTCTTATGCTCAGCCAGGGGCTACAAACGCTGCCATGACACTCTCATTAGACCTGGAGGACTCAGGAGGACAAGAAAGTGTAGAAGAAAAAGTTGACACAGTTTCTGCAGCTACAACTAGTGGTTTAAAGTGCTTCTTTTGTGGTTACACTCGACATCCTCGCAGTCGATGTCCAGCTAGAGAGGCTCTGTGTATGAATTGCAAGAAAAAAAGAGTCATTATGCTTGTTACGGACTCGTCGTCGGAGCACGGAGCAGTGACGACAACGCCATCTGTGAGTCCGCTCCCGAAACCCCCTCCAAATGGACGACGCCATCTAGTGGTGACAGGATATGCCGGCAATAGGCGCTGGATTCCCGTCTTAATTGTCTCGTGGAGTAGCCGCTGCTGACCTCTGGTGAGGTAGTGCTTAGACAGTGAACGCCATCTATGGAGTGAAGAGGTGGACGTTTGTCTAAGCTAGTAAGTGATGTTTCCTACTGGTCCCAGGTAGTGTCCCAGTATACTAATGATGTGTCTGCTTGCAGAGTCGACCTGGGACTGCTATGTTGGACGATAGATCAGTCTACCCAAGGCAGCCAAGGTCTCTTCACCAGTCTGCTTTGAAGAAGCTGTGAGCCACCCCCGGACGAACTCTGTTGAGAGTATAATAGCCTGCCTGAGGAGTGGCAGTGTCGGGAATCGCCTTATCTGGGGCTGGCTGGTGGAAGAGATTACCCACTGTGGTGCTGAATGAGGAGAGTGACCAGTGAAGAGCAGAGGTGCCATAGGCACAATCAGAGAACACTGTATAAACATCAGAGGTCCGCGGTTGTTCAACGTCCTCCCAGCAAGCATAAGAAATATTGCCGGAACAACCGTGGACATTTTCAAGAGGAAACTAGATTTATTCCTCCAAGGAGTGCCGGACCAACCGGGCTGTGGTGGGTATGTGGGCCTGCGGGCCGCTCCAAGCAACAGCCTGGTGGACCAAACTCTCACAAGTCGAGCCTGGCCTCGGGCCGGGCTTGGGGAGTAGAAGAACTCCCAGAACCCCATCAACCAGGTATCAACCAGGTAACCAGCGAGTCACACGAGGCTCCTGCCTAGGGCTCGCAACCCTAGTATCAGTCGTAGAGTGGCCTAAGCAGCGAGGCTGATCGGTGCCTGCCAGCTACAGGCTGGATTGTGGTTGAAGGCCATCACGACGAAGCACCCAGTGGGACTGTGATTTGGCTGGCCTGTGGCCAGGGTAGATTCGTAGTAGTCATCGTGGGCCACGGAAGAAGGAACCAGGGCTACTCAGAGTGAGCGTGACAGAGTGTCAAGTGTCTTCAGAGGAAGACTAAACTTCATATAATAGTGTAGTAATAATTCCTGTGTCTTTACGTATGGTGGTGGGAATATATATATATATATATATATATATATATATATATATATATATATATATATATATATATGAGAATATACATATATCAGAAAACTGGAGTATGTGTACCTCCCCTATTGTTTTAACTTGCGTTACGGGCTCACCCCTTGAAAGCCTCTACTAACTTGGGGCTGGATTCCCAAACTCTACTATCATCAGAGAAGAACCCGGTTGCGTCCCAGTAGGGCCGTAACAATGCTAAGGTCTGTTGATCTCTGAAACAGACTAACAGCGTTTCCTTAAAACAACCAACATTCCGCTGTTATGCTCGCTACTTTAGCTGGGATTTTGCCCTCATGTCTCAATAAATCAGTGCTTAGTTATAAGATCAATGGTATTCTAGTCAGTGCACTGATTGACACTGGTAGCTCTGAGAACTTTATTCATAAGAATATTGCCGAGCAGAGTGGGTTACTCGTCTATCCTGACACTGGGGCAGTTTCTATGGCTACTGTATCTTTCTCTTCAAAATTCCTGGGTCAGTGCTAGACTTAGAATTGCAAGGAGAAACTTACTATGGTGTGAATCTCAAAGTGTTACCCGATTTGTGTGCTGATGTGATTTTAGGGCCATAACTTTACAAAATCATTTTGTGCTCGAGATGGCTTTTGGAGGAGATAGACCTCCCCTTAGAATATGTGGATTAGCTGCCCTCAAAGTTCCGGCTCCATCTCTCTTCAGTAATTTAGCAACAGACTGCAAGCCGATTGCTGTAAAATCCAGATGCTATTCTGAGGCTGACAAGTTGTTTATTGAATCTGAGACCGCTCGGATGCTACGTGAAGAGATAATTAGACCCAGTCATTCTCCAGTCAAGCCCAGGTATTAGTAACTAAAGGAGAACATCACAAGAAAAGATTGGTTGTAGATTACTCACAAACAATCAACCGATTCACGGGGCTGGATGCCTACCCCTTACCACATATAGATGAGATTGTACATAATGTTGCTAGATTTAAAGTATACAGCACGCTAGACTTGAGAAGTGCTTACCATCAAGTGGGTTTAACAGAGGAAGAGAAACCCTATACAGCCTTTGAAGCTTGTGGGAAGCTTTTTGAATTTAATCGTATCCCATTTGGGGTCACTAATGGAGTGGCCAGTTTTCAAAGAGTAATTGATGGCATCCTCGAGAAAGGAGGAGTGAAGGGCACCTTTGCTTATGTAGATGATGTCTGTGTGTGGAGATTCTGAGGAAGACCATGATAAAAATCTGAAACATTTTATGGACGTTACAGGAAGGTATAATCTGACCCTGAATCTCGAGAAGTGTAGTTTTCGACTCCGGTCTATCAAGCTGTTGGGATATCTTATACAAGAAAGAGAAATTCGGCCTGACCCAGAACGCCTCGAGCCACTGTTAAAACTTCCATTACCAAGCAACACAGGTTCTTTACACAGAACAATGGGAATGCTTGCACATTACTCCCGTTGGGTGCTGGGCTTTTCTGAGAAGATCCGTCCTCTCTCTCATACCAATGGTTTTCCCTTATCTGCTGCCGCTGCAAAAGCTATTGAAGGATTGAAACAAGACATTGCTGAGGCAGTGGTTCGGCAAGCGACCCAACAGCTTTCGCTGTGGAAACCGATGCTTCAGATCATGCTATTGCCGCTACCCTAACCCAGAATGAACAACCAGAAGCTTTCTTCTCCCGAACACTTTCAAATAGTGAACAAAGGCCCTCAACGGTGAAGAAGGAAGCTTATGCCATTGTTGAAGCCCTGAGGAAGTGGCGACACTAATCTCATTGGACGCCATTTTCGGCTTGTGACTGACCAGCGCAGTGTTGCTTTTATGTTTAACTCTAAATCAGCTGGTAAGATTCAAAATGATAAAATTGCTAGATGGCGAGTCGAACTCTCCTGTTACCACTATGCCATTGTATATCACCCGGGTAAAAAGAACATACCAGCTGATGCATTCTCACGTGTATGTGGTGCCACCAGTGTGGATGAATTAAAGGAATTACATGACACTCTGTGTCACCCTGGAGTGTCTCGTATGGCTCATTTGGTCCGATGTCGAAATCTGCCTTATTCTGTGGAAGAAGGTGAAGAAGATGACTAATTCTGGCTCTGCATGCTCTGAACCTAAACCTCGGTTTTGCAAGTTTGACTCTGAGCATTTGATTAAAGCTACTCAGCCATTTGAAAGACTCAACATAGATTTTAAGGGACCACTTCTATCACATTCAAGGAATAAATATATCTTTACTGTTGTAGATGAATTCTCTAGATTCCCTTTTGCATTTCTTTGTTCAGATATGACTACAGGTACAGTAATTCTGTAACAAACTAGGCTGTTGTAAGAATTATTCCAGAAGGTTCCAGAAGTTAGAGTAGGGACCTGACCTCTCAACAACGCCCAGGACCCCAGGGGAATTCGCGGTGGAAATAACCGACGCTTTGTTCATAGCTGCGTATAATGAACCATCCTATAGTATTCAGTAATTTAGAGAAAATTAGCCTTTATTCATTTTGCATTAAAATTGTATTGTATAATAGTACTGGGTACAATATCAAGAGTATTCTAATTATTGAGTTTAAGTCACCATCAGTGACGTCACGAATCAGATCTAACTTGTAAGGCGGAGTGACCGGCGGTCATAGGTCAGCAGGGTTGACAGGTCTACTATTTCTCAAAGTTCAATTATCCATTTTGGGGGATCGGGAACAGCTTTGCCGTTAGATGTTTGTGTAATTTAATTTCAGTAAAATAATTCAACCAGTCTGGATCAATTAAGTACAACAGAGTTTAATTGTTATAACTTAAACCTTGCTAGTAACTTGGTAGAACTTTGACTGACTAGGCGGAAGGATACAATGCTCTGTCTGGGGTAGACCAGACAAGGAAGAAATCAGTGTGGAGACAAGAGCAACTGGGATAAGAGGTCAAACATCTTACCTCTCCCCGAGACCAGCCCAACATCTTTAGCTGGTAAAACATAGAGGTATAGTTGCTATTGTTATGTATAGAAATAGTCTCATTTGCCATTCAGGTCAAGTAGGGAGTGTTAAAGTGACAGGGAGTGAACATATTTAGATTTTTGTTTTAGTTTTTCTTTTAATAAATTAAATTTGTTAATATTTTGCATTTTATTATTTCCATGTATTTTATGTGTATACTTGTCCTGGTCACGTGGTCCACACGAGGCAGAGTTGGATTGGGCGCCGATTCTAACATCGAATCATTCCCGTGTAATTAATTTCACACTCTTAAGTTTCCACGGTCATCGAGTGGGGATCAAGCCCCAAGGTTGATTAATTAGCGTGATCGATCCAGACCTCGATCATTGCTCGGTGTTGCTGGTCTGGACGTGGTGGCAGCGTAGAGGCGACTCTAGGGTTTTGCTCAGAGCCTAGGTCACGCCATACTGGTTGTAGAATCCTAAAGTCGGTCAATCGTCTTAGGACCACGTGGCGTGGAGTTGGCTTTGGTAAAAGTTTTGGAGTCCCTTGGTAGAGAATAAAAAGTAAGAATACGGGTAGAGGGCAAAGAAGGAAGATAAGTAGAGAGAACCCTAACCCTATGTTACAATTCAGGTGCCTGGTGCAGTTGTTTGCAATCTTTGGTATGCCTGCATATATACACTCTGATAAGGGAACTTCGTTTATGTCTAAGGAGTTGAAAGATTTTCTACTAAAAGAGGGGTAGCAACTAGCCGTACGACTCCTTACAACGCTAGAAGAAATGGCCAGGCTGAGAAGTACAGTGGGACTATTTGGAAGACAGTGCTGCTAGCTCTTAGGACGAGAGGCTTAGATGTATCCCAATGGGAAGTTGTTCTTCCTGATGCTCTATTCGATCACTGTTGTGTACCTCTACAAATTGTACACCACATGAACGATTCTTCCAGCATACAAGAAGATCAACTTCAGGGCGAGCACTACCTACGTGGCTTGCTTGCAGAGGCCCTTTCCTCCTAAAACGTCAAGTGCGGCAAAGCTAAAAGATCCTCTAGTTGATGAGGTTGAGGTCGTAGACGTGAATCCGGAAGTATGCCCATGTCAAGTTCCCGGATGGCAGGATTACTACTGTATCATTAAGACACCTCGCACCCATGGCCACAGAGGGCTGCGAGAGTTTGGACCCCAATCTCAACATTGGACAGCAACACCCAGCGATTGTGAAAGCTGGGGTAAACCCCAACCCGCCTCATCCTGAACTACTTCGTTCCGAACCACCTAGCCTAGAAACACCTAATTGGAAACCTTTTTCTGACGTAACACTCCCTCGAGAAGGTGGTATGCAGGAACCGACTGGAACACTAGAGGCTTCAACTTTGCAGGAGTCCCTTCGACGATCTAGAAGGACGCGCAGTACCCCTATTCATCTTCGGGACCATGTTACTTAAAGCTAGATGGGGTGAATGTAGTAAAAGTGTTATTATATCATTGTACCCGGATGGATGCTCGCTTGACTGTTTCGTTTGGATGCTCGCTTGACTGTTTTGTTGTCAGATCAGCTGTGTCGTGCCTGTGTACAGGTTAGTTTATGTTATCTCCTAGTTTAATATCTATTTGTTCTAGCGTTAGTCATGTGCAGTTTGCTTATTATTACATATATCTTAAGCACTGTTAGTCTTTATAAGTATTGTATATTATATGGCTTGTGTTATTACAGGATGTAACTGTACTGTAATTATTTGTTCAATAAAGCCACATGTCTGGCAATGCTTCTCGTTTACCACAATGACCATTCTCAATGGTGATCACTATTTTGATATGTAATAATGTGTACGTGTATGCTGCTCTATATTATTCTTGTATAAATTATTATGTTATATAATGATGTGTTGTTGAGTGAGTGTTAACTGCTTGTTTGGCGGCCGTCGAAGTTGCTGTCATTATCCCCCCCCCCGCCTATTACCTTGCCTGAGTGTTAGTCAAAGTTACCAACTCGGTTTGTGAGTTGTTATTTATTCTATGTTATGTATATTTGTTGATAATATAATTTGTGTATTATTACTTGTGTCGTGAACATCTGTGTACATTCCACAGTCGTATAATATACGTTAAATATGTATGGTTTCTGTACTCCGTGTGGAGTTTTATATGATGGCACAATGTTGGTACTGTGGGTTGACCCAGGTGCCAGTGAGCCGGTCCCTTCATTGGTGTGTGGGTGGTGGAGAGAGTAGCACATGTGTGTGTGATCTCGGTTTATTTGTTAATATCTTTTGTTGACTTGTTGCCAGTATTTTGTAAGGAGGATTATTATTATTCGTGTGGATCAGTTTTTCATAATGTTTTTACGATTATATATTTGTAACTTTGTGATGGTGACTTGTGTTGTTATTTTAACCGTTTTGAGAACATTGTCATTATTTTGCCTGTGTGAACATAGCCGCTGGTGAGGACTTTGTGGACTTGGACAAATTTCCTGGTTTGTGGACTTAGCCGAATTTCCTAGCTATTGGACTTAATCAAATTCCTGGTTTGGGGACTTAGTCTTCTGAGAGGAGATTTCTGAGTTTGCCACGTTTCCAGACATTATAACTTACGTTGAAGACGAATAAATGATTGCCATTTGTCAGTCCAGTTGGGACTTAGTTTTTCTCAAGGCAGGAGAGAGGACTTTGTCTTGTGATATTGATGTCCATACTGAGACTTTGCCCTACTCTGGTATAGTAACGTCACTACTCACCATGTTCATAACCTACAGCCAGTCTGAAGCTGCCTAGTGTACCACTGTCATGCGGTGATCTTGGCGGAGTGACATCTAGTGCTGCTTGACCTAATTGATTGGTACTAGTTGTGGAGATATATATATAGATAATATTGTATATAAAGTGGTGTCATGTAGATATGTTTGCCCCAGTAAACTGGTGAATTTTACCCAAACTTTCCCTTTACCCTATACATATTTACCTGCTAATGTTGGAGGCAAGGTGGCTAATTGATTATTGATGGAAAGTTCTAGTCCACGAGCCTTACTGTGGATTCGTGACACGAAAGATACAATGACTACTTCACCATGTCATACAATGACCACTACAGCATAGTGATACAATGACCACTTCACCATCGTACTCATTATAACATGAAGGTTGCATCATAAAATAATATATTGTACTTGAAACCAGTTCTTTATTACTAACACGAGCACGTCAGTTTGCTTCAAGTGGAGACAAATATATAATGACATACAAGTATCAGCGCGAGAGGTATACATGCTTGAAAGACTTCGTTATCACACTCTGAGCTTATATACTAGCGAAGGTTGTAGCTGTCGAGGTGAGGGAGGCGTCACACTACAGGTACTTCAAGTCGATACCTAGTCACATGTATTGACGTCAGCAGCAGGTGTGTTGAGACCTGTAGGGGCGGAGGGGTGGAGAGTGCGTGCATGGGGTGAGTGTGGTCAGATGTTTGCGTGAGCGGCTGTAATGAACACGGTAGGATGGTGATAGACGGCTCAGGCAGGCATGGGGACCTTGTATTTGCACGGCGAGGTAATAATGGCTTGGTCACGGCCAGGCTTAGCCGTGGCGCCGCCAGAAAACACAGACACGTCTAGGTGTGGTGATGGGCGTGCGGGCGTGGCAGGAGAATGGGAAGGCGGTGAATGCCATACATGCTGGCCGAGGTGAAAAGTCTCAACCCGAGCAACCTGAGGGCGTGGCGGCAGGGTGTCTGGTAGCTCTGCATCTTCCCTGAAGGGTGTCTTGAAGCGCCACATGCGTGCCTGATACTTGAGGTTCCTTGTGGTGCCATAGGTCCCCCCCGCGTGACTCTCTGACTCGTGAGCTGACGTGAGGCGGCCGTGATCTGATCCCGTGAGGGCTGAGCCCTGGCTGGAGACACTCAGCATCAGCAGGCGCTTCTCTGGCACGGGGAGATGCAGGAAGGCGAAGAGCTCCCTGACGGAGGTGTCGATATCCTCCAGCAGCGACTCGTATAGCACCATCTTGAAGCTTGAAGAGGAAGAGAAAGGCAGGGTTAGCAACATGGAAAGCCATTTTCACAACAGTACTGAGGTTATTGGTTAATATGACCTGAAGGGATGAACAGACAGCAGCCTCGCATTGACCATGTCCGCTATCTTGGCAGCGTTTCTGACTCTGGCTCATTTCTTAATATGCAAATAACACCAAGAAATAAACAACGGTCATGGACCAGCATTACACTGTCAACCAGCATTACCTTGTCACCCAGCATTACATAGTCAATCTGTCCTCCTACAAATTACATCTGAATTTGGCCGTTTTCCCGTGTGGCCGAAAATGGACGTAATATGAAAATAAACAAAAATTAAAATAAATTTGAGATTTCAAAAAAAAAAGTAAGTTAAGGGTCCGCTGGTAGGTGATGGTTTCAAAACGTCATGAAAAATGTTAATTGAAAGTGACGTCTCCTAACCTAACAGATTAAGCCTTTCTCTCTCAAACAGAAAACGGGACAGTACTTCACTTTCGTGAGCTGATTTCATTTCAAATTATGTCCATTTTTGACCATAGAGCACATACGAGCGAAAAGCGATGTTATTTTTAAGAGAACAGGTTGCCCTGCAAACGTCTTATGTATGGAGAAGAGGCTCAATGTCACCTTATTTGGGGAGTCTACTCAATTCTGGTCTATTTGTCATGAGTATATACACACCCTGCTGAGCCACCTGAACTCTTAGTTGGGACTTCCAGTTCCAGTTCCTCTGTATAATTATTATGTCTGCTGTGTCATCTATCTGCAACTGTTTCTCTCTCGCTCTCTCTAAAAATCCTTACAAGAACAAGAGCCAAAACCAGTTGTCTACAAACATTTATTACACATAAGCATAAAGAATAAAGTAATAGAACAGCATATTATCACCAGGTTCAACAAACTAGCATTGCGGACAGCACGCTGGACACGTGATTCCTGTGGTCCCGGGTTCGATCCCGGGCGCCGGCGAGAAACGATGGGCAGAGTTTCTTTCACCTATGCCCCTGTTACCTAGCAGTAAATAGGTACCTGGGAGTTAGTCAGCTGTCACGGGCTGCTTCCTGGGGTGTGTGTGTGTGTGGTGTGTGGGGGGGGGATAGTAGTAGAAACAGTTGATTGACAGTTGAGAGGCGGGCCGAAAGAGCAGAGCTCAACCCCCTCAAGCACAACTAGGTGAATACCTTATATATTATTACTTCTTAACCAAATACACTGCGCTAGGCTGTTGCTCAAGTTCCGCTAAGAAGCCTCCTGCCTCCTCTTTCGCTTAGGGCTAGGTAACTTGCATATAACAATAACTCTAACAAGGGAATAGTAACGTTCTTACCTTACACTGCATCATTCATATGAATTCATGCACTCCCTCAAAATTATGTCCATATAATTATCTATGTTACGTCCTGAGGCCCACCACTAAGACCATCCGTTTATGGGTCCTCAAATTAGGTAGGTACTCCTGTAGTCTCTTCAATATTTGCTGCTACTTGAAGTCCCACTTTATACATGTGAAGTTCCTCTACATGGCGACACCATAAACGTGTAGCCTCACTACGCTTGAAATTCCACTGTTCCAGTTAAGTTCCACTACACACTACGTGATCCATTCCATACTTGGCGATCCATCATATAATCTTGTTCAAATACGAGACTCATCCACGAACTTCCCCCTGTAATTCCATTACCATACCGTAATTATATATTCTTCTATCAAACCATATATATATATATATATTTTTTTTTTGGTAGCAGTCTTTCCTATAGACATATATTATTAAATATGAGCGAAAAAGTAAGATTAATAATTCTAACACGAATTTTCTCAATATTTCTTATGTTTATTTTCACTGTCAATGGTAATTGAAAAATCAGTTCTCCAAAATTCATTTTTATTTCCAGTCTAATGAAAATGGCGAAAATGAACCTCATACTCTCTGATCAAACTAAATTCCAAAGGGTAACGAAGGACACTACAGCCGAATTGAAAGCAAAGGTCAACAAATTGATTGAAACTGTGAATGCCAAGAAATCCGGACTCCACCTGCCAAAGATTATTGGGGAATACAAACCTGGATACGCATATGGAAATGTCAAGACACACAAGCCTGGAAACCCACTTCGGCCAATCATCAGCCAGATACCCACACCTACATACAGACTGGCGAAGCGACTCAACGGCTTGCGGACTCCTTATGTCCCTTGCACCTTCAGCCTGAAGTCTCCAAAGGAATTTGTTGACTTACTGCGGGGAACACGGGCTACAGGGATAAGAGCCTCGTTGGATGTAGAATCACTGTTTACCAACGTACCTGTGGATGAAACAATCGGGATAATAGTGGACAGAGTGTATCGTGATCTGGCCTGTACTCCTCTTGACATACCAGAAAACATTCTAAGGAAACTACTCCAAGCTTGTACTAAAGAGGCACCCTTCTTGAGCCCGGATGGGCACATGTATAAGCAAGTAGATGGGGTCGCCATGGGTTCTCTCCTAGGTGTCCTGTTTGCAAACTTCTACATGGGTACCATCGAACAAAAGGTCTTAGTCGACATGAACTTGAAACCAGCCATATACTGCAGGTATGTTGACGACATTTTTACACAGGTACCTGATGTCAGACATCTGCAGGAGCTGAAGGAGTCATTTGAGCGGAATTCTGTGTTGCGTTTCACTTACAAGATGGAGAAGGATGGGAAGCTGCCCTTTCTAGATGTAACAGTCATGGAAAGGAGCGGAGGTTTCCACACTGCAGTCTACACTAAGGAAATAAACAAAGGAATGTGCCTCAATCCCAACAGTGACTGCCCAGACAGGTACAAGAGGAGTGTTGTTAACGCTTATGTCGACCGTGCTCTCAGCCACAGCTCAGGATGGAAGCAAGTCGATGAAGAACAATATATATATAACTGATATATATATATATATATATATATATATATATATATATATATATATATATATATATATATATATATATATATGATTGAAAACTCACACCCCAGAAGTGACTCAAACCCATAATCCCAGGAGCAATGCAACTGGTAACTACAGGACGCCTTAATCCGCTTGACCATCACAACCGGACATAAGGAAGTGATAGCCGAAGCTATTTGAAGCACTTCCCCACCGGCACTCGGATGGTAATCTTGGGCATAGCATTTTATCAAATCACCTCATTCTTTGGGGCACACATGAGGAACACAAATGCGAACAAGCCTGAATGGTCCCCAGGACTATATGCGACTGAAAACTCACACCCCAGAAGTGACTCGAACCCATACTCCCAGGAGCAATGCAACTGGTAACTACAGGACGCCTTAATCCGCTTGACCATCACAACCGGACATAAAGAAGCGATAGCCGAAGCTATTTGAACCACTTCCCCGCCGGCACTCGGATGGTAATCTTGGGCATAACATTTTATCAAATCACCTCATTCTTTGGGGCACACGTGAGGAACACAAATGCTAACAAGCCTGAATGGTCCCCAGGACTATATGTGACTGAAAACTCAAACCCCAGAAGTGACTCGAACCCATACTCCCAGGAGCACCACAACTGGTAACTACAGGACGCCTTAATCCGCTTGACCATCACAACCGGACATAAGGAAGTGATAGCCGAAGCTATTTGAACCACTTCCCCGCAGGCACTCGGATGGTAATCTTGGGCATAGCATTTTAACAAATCACCTCATTCTTTGGGGCACACGTGAGGAACACAAATACGAACAAGCCTGAATGGTCCCCAGGACTATATGCTACTGAAAACTCACACCCCAGAAGTGACTCGAACCCATACTCCCAGGAGCAACGCAACTGCTAACAACAGGACGCCTTAATCTGCTTGACCATTACAACTGGACATAAGGAATGGACATATATATATATATATATATATATATATATATATATATATATATATATATATATATATATATATATATATATATATATATATATGCGAACAAGCCTGAATGGTCCCCAGGACAATATGCAACCGAAAACTCACACCCCAGAAGTGACTCGAACCCATACTCCCAGGAGCAGCGCAACTGGTATGTACAAGACGCCTTAATCCACTTGACCATCACGACCGGACAAAATGAGGTGATAGCCGAGGCTATTTGAACCACCCCACCGCCGGCACTCGGATAGTAATCTTGGGCATAGCATTTTACCAAATCACCTCATTCTTTGGGGCACACGTGAGGAACACAAATGCGAACAAGCCTGAATAGTCCCCAGGACAATATGCAACCGAAAACTCACACCCCAGAAGTGACTCGAACCCATACTCCCAGGAGCAGCGCAACTGGTATGTACAAGACGCCTTAATCCACTTGACCATCACGACCGGACAAAATGAGGTGATAGCCGAGGCTATTTGAACCACCCCACCGCCGGCACTCGGATAGTAATCTTGGGCATAGCATTTTACCAAATCACCTCATTCTTTGGGGCACACGTGAGGAACACAAATGCGAACAAGCCTGAATGGTCCCCAGGACAATATGCAACAGAAAACTCACACCCCAGAAGTGACTCGAACCCATACTCCCAGGAGCAGCGCAACTGGTATGTACAAGACACCTTAATCCACTTGACCATCACGACCGGACAAAATGAGGTGATATCCGAGGCTATTTGAACCACCCCACCGCCGGCACTCAGATAGTAATCTTGGGCATAGCATTTTACCAAATCACCTCATTCTTTGGGGCACACGTGAGGAACACAAATGCGAACAAGCCTGAATGGTCCCCAGGACAATATGCAACCGAAAACTCACACCCCAGAAGTGACTCGAACCCATACTACCAGGAGCAGCGCAACTGGTATGTACAAGACGCCTTAATCCACTTGACCATCACGACCGGACAAAATGAGGTGATAGCCGAGGCTATTTGAACCACCCCACCGCCGGCACTCGGATAGTAATCTTGGGCATAGCATTTTACCAAATCACCTCATTCTTTGGGGCACACGTGAGGAACACAAATGCGAACAAGCCTGAATGGTCCCCAGGACAATATGCAACCGAAAACTCACACCCCAGAAGTGACTCGAACCCATTCTCCCAGGAGCAGCGCAACTGGTATGTACAAGACGCCTTAATCCACTTGACCATCACGGCTGGACAAAATGAGGTGATAGCCGAGGCTATTTGAACCACCCCACCGCTGGCACTCGGATAGTAATCTTGGGCATAGCATTTTACCAAATCACCTCATTCTTTGGGGCACACGTGAGGAACACAAATGCGAACAAGCCTGAATGGTCCCCAGGACAATATGCAACCGAAAACTCACACCCCAGAAGTGACTCGAACCCATACTCCCAGGAGCAGCGCAACTGGTATGTACAAGACACCTTAATCCACTTGACCATCACGACCGGACAAAATGAGGTGATAGCCGAGGCTATTTGAACCACCCCACCGCCGGCACTCGGATAGTAATCTTGGGCATAGCATTTTACCAAATCACCTCATTCTTTGGGGCACACGTGAGGAACACAAATGCGAACAAGCCTGAATGGTCCCCAGGACAATATGCAACCGAAAACTCACACCCCAGAAGTGACTCGAACCCATACTCCCAGGAGCAGCGCAACTGGTATGTACAAGACGCCTTAATCCACTTGACCATCACGACCGGACAAAATGAGGTGATAGCCGAGGCTATTTGAACCACCCCACCGCCGGCACTCGGATAGTAATCTTGGGCATAGCATTTTACCAAATCACCTCATTCTTTGGGACACACGTGAGGAACACAAATGCGAACAAGCCTGAACAAGCACCTCATTTTGTCCGGTCGTGATGGTCAAGTGGATTAAGGCGTCTTGTACATACCAGTTGCGCTGCTCCTGGGAGTATGGGTTCGAGTCACTTCTGGGGTGTGAGTTTTCGGTTGCATATTGTCCTGGGGACCATTCAGGCTTGTTCGCATTTGTGTTCCTCACGTGTGCCCCAAAGAATGAGGTGATTTGGTAAAATGCTATGCCCAAGATTACTATACGAGTGCCGGCGGTGGGGTGGTTCAAATAGCCTCGGCTATCACCTCATTTTGTCCGGTCGTGATGGTCAAGTGGATTAAGGCGTCTTGTACATACCAGTTGCGCTGCTCCAGGGAGTATGGGTTCGAGTCACTTCTGGGGTGTGAGTTTTCGGTTGCATATTGTCCTGGGGACCATTCAGGCTTGTTCGCATTTGTGTTCCTCACGTGTGCCCCAAAGAATGAGGTGATTTGGTAAAATGCTATGCCCAAGATTACTATCCGAGTGCCGGCGGTGGGGTGGTTCAAATAGCCTCGGCTATCACCTCATTTTGTCCGGTCGTGATGGTCAAGTGGATTAAGGCGTCTTGTACATACCAGTTGCGCTGCTCCTGGGAGTATGGGTTCGAGTCACTTCTGGGGTGTGAGTTTTCGGTTGCATATTGTCCTGGGGACCATTCAGGCTTGTTCGCATTTGTGTTCCTCACGTGTGCCCCAAAGAATGAGGTGATTTGGTAAAATGCTATGCCCAAGATTACTATCCGAGTGCCGGCGGTGGGGTGGTTCAAATAGCCTCGGCTATCACCTCATTTTGTCCGGTCGTGATGGTCAAGTGGATTAAGGCGTCTTGTACATACCAGTTGCGCTGCTCCTGGGAGTATGGGTTCGAGTTACTTCTGGGGTGTGAGTTTTCGGTTGCATATTGTCCTGGGGACCATTCAGGCTTGTTCGCATTTGTGTTCCTCACGTGTGCCCCAAAGAATGAGGTGATTTGGTAAAATGCTATGCCCAAGATTACTATCCGAGTGCCGGCGGTGGGGTGGTTCAAATAGCCTCGGCTATCACCTCATTTTGTCCGGTCGTGATGGTCAAGTGGATTAAGGCGTCTTGTACATACCAGTTGCGCTGCTCCTGGGAGTATGGGTTCGAGTCACTTCTGGGGTGTGAGTTTTCGGTTGCATATTGTCCTGGGGACCATTCAGGCTTGTTCGCATTTGTGTTCCTCACGTGTGCCCCAAAGAATGAGGTGATTTGGTAAAATGCTATGCCCAAGATTACTATCCGAGTGCCGGCGGTGGGGTGGTTCAAATAGCCTCGGCTATCACCTCATTTTGTCCGGTCGTGATGGTCAAGTGGATTAAGGCGTCTTGTACATACCAGTTGCGCTGCTCCTGGGAGTATGGGTTCGAGTCACTTCTGGGGTGTGAGTTTTCGGTTGCATATTGTCCTGGGGACCATTCAGGCTTGTTCGCATTTGTGTTCCTCACGTGTGCCCCAAAGAATGAGGTGATTTGGTAAAATGCTATGCCCAAGATTACTATCCGAGTGCCGGCGGTGGGGTGGTTCAAATAGCCTCGGCTATCACCTCATTTTGTCCGGTCGTGATGGTCAAGTGGATTAAGGCGTCTTGTACATACCAGTTGCGCTGCTCCTGGGAGTATGGGTTCGAGTTACTTCTGGGGTGTGAGTTTTCGGTTGCATATTGTCCTGGGGACCATTCAGGCTTGTTCGCATTTGTGTTCCTCACGTGTGCCCCAAAGAATGAGGTGATTTGGTAAAATGCTATGCCCAAGATTACTATCCGAGTGCCGGCGGTGGGGTGGTTCAAATAGCCTCGGCTATCACCTCATTTTGTCCGGTCGTGATGGTCAAGTGGATTAAGGCGTCTTGTACATACCAGTTGCGCTGCTCCTGGGAGTATGGGTTCGAGTCACTTCTGGGGTGTGAGTTTTCGGTTGCATATTGTCCTGGGGACCATTCAGGCTTGTTCGCATTTGTGTTCCTCACGTGTGCCCCAAAGAATGAGGTGATTTGGTAAAATGCTATGCCCAAGATTACTATCCGAGTGCCGGCGGTGGGGTGGTTCAAATAGCCTCGGCTATCACCTCATTTTGTCCGGTCGTGATGGTCAAGTGGATTAAGGCGTCTTGTACATACCAGTTGCGCTGCTCCTGGGAGTATGGGTTCGAGTCACTTCTGGGGTGTGAGTTTTCGGTTATATATATATATATATATATATATATATATATATATATATATATATATATATATATATATATATATATATAACTGAAAACTCACACCCCAGAAGTGACTCGAACCCATACTGCCAGGAGCACTCTGCTGGCGTACAGGATCCCTTAACTAATCGACCAACACGACCGGACAAAAGAGGATGGTAGCTGAGGGTATTTCCATCCCCCCGCCGGCACTCGGTTGGTAATCTTGAGAATGGTATTTTATCAAATCACCTCATTCTTTGGGGCACACGTCAGGAACACAAATGCGAACAAGCCTAAATTGTCCCCAGGACTATATGCAACTGAAAACTACGTACAGGCTAAGGGATCCTGTATGCCAGCAGAGTGCTTCTGGCAGTATGGGTTCGAGTCACTTCTGGGGTGTGAGTTTTCAGTTGCATATAGTCCTGGGGACCATTCAGGCTTGTTCACACACACACACACACACACACACACACACACAT
>NC_091152.1:23327343-23397343 GCF_040958095.1 Procambarus clarkii
AATATGTCATCTACATAACGGCAGTATACAGTTGGTTTTTGTCTGCTACTGAAGACCCTATCTTCGATGGTTCCCATATAAAAATTAGCAAATAAAACTCCTAAGGGGGAGCCCATTGCTACTCCGTCTATTTGTAAATACATGTCTCCTTGTGGACTGATGAAAGGGGCTTCCTTTGTACATGCTTCGAGAAGACTTTTCAAGTGTGGCTCAGGTATGTCTAATTTGGGGGTGCTCTTTCCAGGCGTTTAACGATGCATAAGCAACAGGGCTCCATTAAGGAACATATAATCTCTTCCCACAAACAAACCATCACCAGGGAAATCTTAGCAAACAACACAGAAATCATCGATAGATACAGCGATAGCAGATGGCTTGACGTCTGCGAGGCACTACACATCAAGAAGTCAACACCAGCAATCAACAGCCAATTAATGCACAACTATATTCTACCCACTTCAAGACTCCGCTCCAATATAGAAGCATCAAGAAATATGGACCAATGGGCTTTCTACAATTACTTCCATTCAATACCCACTGTTTCGTGTTCTGTCTTGTGTTTGAATTTAATAGCCATTCAATACCCATTGTTGAAAGTTTGTTTTCACCTCATCCACCTCACCCAAATGTAGATATAAGCTCGAAAATGTGTAAGCTCTATTCAGTTTCAGTTGTGTGTTTGTAAACTAAAGTCTTTGAAAATGTAATAAGTTTTACGAAACGCGCTCAAGTGTCGCGTCAGACTAGAAATAAAAATGAATTTTGGAGAATTGATCTTTGAATTACCATCAACAGTGAAAAGAAATGTAAGAAATATAGAGAAAATTCGTGTTAGAGTTATTAATCTTACTTTTTCGGTCATATTTAATTATATATGTCTACAGGAAAGGCTGCTACCAAAATATAATAATATATATATATATATATATATATATATATATATATATATATATATATATATATATATATATATATATATATATATATATATATATATATATATATATATATATATATATATATATACGGCCACCATGGCCTACTCTGCCAAAGCACAGGGGGATGGCACTCGAGGCACAGTGAAGTTAACGACATCATCAAGAGGAGCCTCACCACAGCTGGATGCCCAGCTGAAAGAGAGCCCCGTTACCTAACGCCCCGTAACTCTGATGCTCTTATTGGTCGCCCGGATGGTATCACAGTGAACCCCTGGAAGAATGGCAAGCAGTTGGTATGGGACTACACGTGCGTATCAACCCTGGCTAACACCTACATTAACCTCAGTGTTGCACAACCAGGTGGCGCTGCCACACACAGGGAAGCAGCCAAATCCCGTAAGTATAGAGAACTGGATCACCACTACAATTTTGTCCCCATTGCTTCTGAGACACTCGGCGCCTGGGGTAAAAGTGCTACCAGTTTTTTGAAGGAACTGGGTTTTAGGCTCATTGAAACAACAAGGGACCCAAGAGCTGCAAGCTTTCTTTTCCAGCGCCTCAGTGTGGCGATACAGAGGGGAAATGCGCACTGCATCCAGGGTTCCTGCCCGCTATCTGAGGAGCTGGAGGAACTCGACAACCTATGATAACCATCTTTGTAACCCATATGTAACTCCTTTTTTGTAACAAAGTTCAAATAAAGTAAATATATATGTGTACATACAAAAGAATGGGGGTGGTAGGAGAAGATAATATTAGTGTTCAGTGAGAAACCACAAGGTCTCCTCTGAATACTTTTTATTATCTTCTCCGAGGCTATGGGTCCCCACATTGGCACCAGAGGTGGTACCCTCACAAACTTTATATATATCTATATATATATATATATATATATATATATATATATATATATATATATATATATATATATACATATATATATATATATATATATATATATATATATATATATATATATATATATATGTATATATATATATATATATATATATATATATATATATATATATATATATATATATATATATATATTTATTTATATATATAACAGTTTCAGACCACGGAGGAAGAATTGAAACAAGAATCTTCCTCCGTGGGCTGACACTGTCACATTTTTCATCACATGTTAATTTTCGTGATTTACACACACATATATATGTGTGTGTGTGTGAAATTTAATATATATGTATATATTTTAAATTTCACCATTTAACGTCTTACTCCGTGCGCTAATCTGACTGAGGTGGATACTAGTCCCCCATTCTTAACACATCCACACTGAAATCCTCCTCTGACGGGCGCTAGAGCTTTTCTCCTCAGTCATTCACCGACCTCAGACAAGCGACCGTGTATCACTCCCACCTCCATAATGTCAAATCATCTCACTATTTTCATAAACTCTCTAACATACATTCATAAACGTCCTCAACGATCGCTGGGCACACGATCAATCAATAACAAGCAATATATCACGGTATAATGGGCGATTACCGCAGAAAGACTGCGACGATGCTTGTCCACTGGCGCTCCAAAATGATACTACTCCTTGTCGTCCACCAATCCTCTAGGACTGCCACTAAATGCTTCTTCCAGTCCCGACTTGAGTATGAGAAGTCCCCTTAATAGGTTCCACACAGTGATCAAAGTGATGTACTGTCTCGTTTTCTGTTTGAGTCGTGTGGCTTACTCGGAAAGGTTAGGAGAAGACACTCAACGTTTTTCTTGACGTTTTGAAACTTTAGGAGAATTTCCTGCCCACCTAACCAACCAGAGGACCTTTAACTTACTGTTTCAGAAAAAAATCCCAAATTTATTTTCAATATTTTTTCACTTATAAATTTCGTCCATTTTCAGCCATACGGGCAAATGGCCAAACTCAGATGTAATTTTTAAGAGGACAGGTTGCGAATATGACAGACGCCACCTGACAGCCGTGTGTATCTACACCAGCCAAGGTAGAGAGCATGATCATACTGGAGCCTGACTGCCTCAAGTAATGCCACCTAAATTATCACTGATGTTATCGCCAAGAACCCTGTATCATTCGTGAGGTAATGTAAATAATATGAGAACTTTACATAGTCGACCGCAAAAACTGCGTTGGTCGCCATGTTTAATTCATTATTAACACGTGGCCCCCAGTTGTGTGCGAGCGACACCATTAACATGTGGCCCCCAGTTGTGTGCACACGCCACCATTAACACGTGGCCCCCTGGTTGTGTGCACACGCCACCATTAACACGTGGCCCCCTGGTTGTGTGTGAGCGACACCATTAACACGTGGCCCCCAGTTGTGTGCACACGCCACCATTAACACGTGGCCCCCTGGTTGTGTGCACACGCCACCATTAACACGTGGCCCCCTGGTTGTGTACGAGCGACACCATTAACACGTGGCCCCCTGGTTGTGTGCATGCACCACCATTAACACGTGGCCCCCTGGTTGTGTGCATGCACCACCATTAACACGTGGCCCCCTGGTTGTGTGCATGCACCACCATTAACACGTGGCCCCCTGGTTGTGTACGAGCGACACCATTAACACGTGGCCCCCTGGTTGTGTGCATGAGACACCATTACCACGTGGCCCCCTGGTTGTGTGCATGAGACACCATTAACACGTGGCCCCCTGGTTGTGTGCATGAGACACCATTAACACGTGGCCCCCTGGTTGTGTGCACACGCCACCATTAACACGTGGCCCCCTGGTTGTGTGCACACGCCACCATTAACACGTGACCCCCTGGTTGTGTGCACACGCCACCATTAACACGTGGCCCCCTGGTTGTGTGCATGAGACACCATTAACACGTGGCCCCCTGGTTGTGTGCATGAGACACCATTAACACGTGGCCCCCTGGTTGTGTGCATGCACCACCATTAACACGTGGCCCCCTGGTTGTGTACGAGCGACACCATTAACACGTGGCCCCCTGGTTGTGTGCATGCACCACCATTAACACGTGGCCCCCTGGTTGTGTGCATGCACCACCATTAACACGTGGCCCCCTGGTTGTGTGCATGAGACACCATTAACACGTGGCCCCCTGGTTGTGTGCATGCACCACCATTAACACGTGGCCCCCTGGTTGTGTGCATGAGACACCATTAACACGTGGCCCCCTGGTTGTGTGCATGCACCACCATTAACACGTGGCCCCCCTGGTTGTGTGCATGCACCACCATTAACATGTGGCCCCCTGGTTGTGTACGAGCGACACCATTGTAACGGGGGGTGGGGGAAATAACTCTATCTTGTCCATTATTCCACCCCCCCAGTTAACTAACGATTCTAGAGCACCTCCAGAGTTCCTAAGGCAACCTCTCTCGTTCAACACCTTGTAACCTAAGTATTTGACTACCTAGGTGCTAAGACTACAAGGCGCCGTCACTTGATCAGTTACCCGAAACTCTAGAGAGAACTCTAGAATACAGAATCATTGCCACAAACGTATAAGAGAAAGCGAAAGGAAAGAAATGAATAGTGAAGTAATTAGCGAGGGTTTGGGGTGAGAGGCAGAGAGGTGGGAGGAGCGAGGAGGGTCATTAGTTGAAAGTGAGAGTTTAGAGAGGGGGTGGAGGGAGAGGTGTAGATAGGTAGAAGTAGAAGAGTAGATAGTAGAAGTAGAAAAGTAGATAGTAGAAGACGAAATGCTGCCACCATCCATTCATGATCATTACATACAAGACAAGGAATGGAACTTGCCTGTATCACAAAATTCTCAAAGGATGTTATCAAGAGATCATTATTAGCATGGTCCCATCTTTATCATGTACTCATTCTAAACCATGAAACCAGTAACCACAGAGGCTTTCTCACCTCAACTCAATTCTCTAGGGAACACAGTGAAAGACCATTTAAATAATAAATTCAACAATTATATTTTTCATGATAAGTATCATAACTTAAGCAATCCAATTAAAATGTTAACGATTAATATTCAAAGTGAGTCATCCTCCAAGAATTCGAGAACCCTACAACTTGACTGCCCCTGATCATCACACAACACTTGTAAAACACGACCAAGTCACCTTAATGTTCACTCACCGAGGACTGAGTCTAAGTTGAATAGAGAGGGGGGGGGGGGTCTGTAGCTTGACAGAGACTGTCTCGCCCCTGCCGGCCGACAGCCTCCCTGCTAGGGACGTCTTCTCTGCTCTCGTCTGTTGTTCTGTCTGTTAATGCTTCATGCTGGATAGCTCTCCGAGTTTATATTGGGGAACCTAGTAGCTAACTCCGCCCACAAGTAGATAGCCTCCGGCACTACCAAGCCACTCCTTAAACGTCGGCTTGTTTGAAGGCTACCAGACTACAATTAAGAGCTTAGCGGAAGCAAGGTGAAATTCTCATGATCTGACCTCAGGTCACTTGGGGTCATTAACGCTTAGAGGTGTGAGATCTCAGGCAGACAACTGGCGCCTCTCAGATCCCTGTCTGTGACTCGTGTACTCTATGTATGTATTAAACTAAACCAAACACTTTACAGTGTTACATCTCCCCTTCTCCCCGAAATAAAGTTTTTGCAACACTGCTAAAGCAAGCTAGCTGTGTGCAACAACTTTATTAACGAAAAAAAAAAATACATCCTAGCTAAACAAATATACATCATCCTACTCTAAAAAATGAAATATATAGACAGACGTCCATTGTCTCTGGCTGGGCGACGTCACTGCTTGGTCTTGTAGATAATCCTGTACCACATTTCTTCAACACAACTGCCTCCGTCGCTTCTCCGTCGTTAACGCACAACAACACTTGGTCAACCCGAAAGCCGTTACTACTTGAACTGCGCACAGGACCGTGGAATTCGGTTGTCCCAGCTGATCTGTAATTGGCCCTACGTCAGTCACCATGAGAGACGTATATTGGGGTTCTTCACAGCTATAGGGACTACAAGTTTCGAGACCTCCATATAGTTGCCAACAGTAGAAATCCCATCCTACTCTTCTTCCTCCCTGTTGCTCCAGCACGCCTCCTTCAGAGAGCTACTTCTGACAGCCACATCAAGTCCGCACGACACAGGAAGAATCACTCAACAGAGCAACATGCTTGTAGGAGGGGCGGCCAGTTAAGGCAAACGATCCTGTCTTGCAATTACGCTCCATGCAATGATGCTGATACCAGCAAGGGACACGAGGCATCGTGTCTCACTCAGCTTGTCTTATCTTCTTCTTCTTCTTTCTTCTTTCTTCTCTCTTCCTTCTTCTCTCTTCTTTCTTCTCTCTTCTTTCTTCTCTCTTCCTCCTCCCATGGGTCTTTGACAAGCGACCTGGGGTCCATTGGGGTCCGTCCGTCCTGGGGTCCATCCTGGGTAGACCGATGTTGGTGGTACAGACTGGAGTCGTTGTTGCTCCTCTTCCATCTTTACTGGGTCGTCTGGGGTCGTCTGCAGAACGACCTGTGGTCCACTGGGTAGACCAATGTTGACTGACCGAGAGGGCTGCATCTTGGGGTCCCCTGGGGTGGTGGTGGTGGTGGAGCCATGACCTCCAGGTAGTGGGCTGGTCGTGGTGGTGGTGATAAACGCCCGTGAGTGTGGTACACAGCAGCCGTCTCCCTCTTTTGTATGTGCGTCTCTCCTCTCTTCTGGCTCCCACCTGTGGGTGAACAGAAAGGCGACAATATCGTGCTCCCAAGATATGTTATGTGACCCTGTAGTTTGTATAGGGTTACACAGTCCAGTCATACCGCTCTCCTCCTGGCAACGACTACACTTAAATTTAAATAATCCAATTGACACTGAATGATACTGACTTGGTGGAACATAAAACAGTAACAGAGGAAAGGTTAGAGAAGAGAGAATAAGGTCATCACTACTTGTAATTTGTCATTAAACGAATCTCCACAATAAATATCCAAACTAATAGACAAAACACTAGCCCAACTTAACTATACCGTTCCTAATCTTATGTACTTAAATATCCATTACTCCCACCCTTAACCTACAGCCACCTACGTGACCCAGAGTGTTTCCCTAGCATCTCCGTCGGTCAACAACTCCAAACTGTTGCCACCCCTGTGACCAGACTATCTAACGTCGAGCGTCCCCAACGTGAAGTCTACTGACATACTAAGCCTCCCCCTAGCATGCTGTACAATACCAGTACACCTCGGGTTATTGCGTTCAAATGGAGTAAAACAGTCGATCGCAATAATCTGAGCAGAACCACACTTAAACTACTTAAGAACTACACCTGCCACTCCCCACTGACCTGGAGACCAGCGGTGGCTGGGTGTCCCCGTGGGACATGCGAGGTCACCTGTCACACTCAGCTGACCTGCACTACCAACACCGCTAAGTTCCCAAATCGCCAAATCTTATTACTAACATAAAACACTACACACGCAAGTTCTGGTGAACATTCCCTGAACACCACAAAACTCACAAAATCACTAAACCACAACATCAGAGAATCACAATCTCCTAACCTGAAAAAAAACTCGCTAAATCGCGAATAATAAACACCTGTCAAGATCTCCCTGATAGCGCCTGAGCGGCAAAAAGACACGTGGGACTGAACAATGTTAAAAGAACACCAACTACCTACAACATTGTTCAACACCGCTGCCATCATTGTAACGGGGGGTGGGGGAAATAGCTCTATCTTGTCCATTATTCCACCCCCCAGTTAACTAACGAGGCCGGGGGAAACAGCTCTCTCTAGTCCGTTATCCCGTCCCCAGTTAGCTAACTATTCTAGAGCACCTCCAGAGATCCTAAGGCAACCTCTCTCGTTCAACACCTTGTAACCTAGGTATTTGACTACCTAGGTGCTAAGATTACAAGGCGCCGTAACTGGATCAGCTACCCGAAAACTCTAGAGAGAACTCTAGAATACAGAATCATTGCCACAAACGTATAAGAGAAAGCGAAAGGAAAGAAATGAATAGTGAAGTAATTAGCGAGGGTTTGGGGTGAGAGGCAGAGAGGTGGGAGGAGCGAGGAGGGTCATTAGTTGAAAGTGAGAGTTTAGAGAGGGGGTGGAGGGAGAGGTGTAGATAGGTAGAAGTAGAAGAGTAGATAGTAGAAGTAGAAGAGTAGATAGTAGAAGACGAAATGCTGCCACCATCCATTCATGATCATTACATACAAGACAAGGAATGGAACTTGCCTGTATCACAAAATTCTCAAAGGATGTTATCAAGAGATCATTATTAGCATGGTCCCATCTTTATCATGTACTCATTCTAAACCATGAAACCAGTAACCACAGAGGCTTTCTCACCTCAACTCAATTCTCTAGGGAACACAGTGAAAGACCATTTAAATAATAAATTCAACAATTATATTTTTCATGATAAGTATCATAACTTAAGCAATCCAATTAAAATGTTAACGATTAATATTCAAAGTGAGTCATCCTCCAAGAATTCGAGAACCCTACAACTTGACTGCCCCTGATCATCACACAACACTTGTAAAACACGACCAAGTCACCTTAATGTTCACTCACCGAGGACTGAGTCTAAGTTGAATAGAGAGGGGGGGGGGGGTCTGTAGCTTGACAGAGACTGTCTCGCCCCTGCCGGCCGACAGCCTCCCTGCTAGGGACGTCTTCTCTGCTCTCGTCTGTTGTTCTGTCTGTTAATGCTTCATGCTGGATAGCTCTCCGAGTTTATATTGGGGAACCTAGTAGCTAACTCCGCCCACAAGTAGATAGCCTCCGGCACTACCAAGCCACTCCTTAAACGTCGGCTTGTTTGAAGGCTACCAGACTACAATTAAGAGCTTAGCGGAAGCAAGGTGAAATTCTCATGATCTGACCTCAGGTCACTTGGGGTCATTAACGCTTAGAGGTGTGAGATCTCAGGCAGACAACTGGCGCCTCTCAGATCCCTCCCGCCAAACACACACCGAAACTACGACGTTGGTACAACGTTCGAACAAGTTTTAACACTTCCTAACCAGTTATAACAACCAATATAGCAAGTTGTAACAACGTTCTAATACGTCATAAACACGTTAAGCCAAGATGTAACAACTTTATTACAAGTTGTAACAAGCGGAAAATAGAGACAGTTTCGGTTTGTGTTTCCAGGGCTGTCTGTGACTCGTGTACTCTATGTATGTATTAAACTAAACCAAACACTTTACAGTGTTACACCATTAACACGTGGCCCCCTGGTTGTGTGCATGAGACACCATTAACACGTGGCCCCCTGGTTGTGTGCATGCACCACCATTAACATGTGGCCCCCTGGTTGTGTGCGTCCGACACCATTAACACGTGGCCTCCCTGGTTGTGTACGAGCGACACCATTAACACGTGGCCCCCCTGGTTGTGTGCGAGTGACACCATTAACATGTGGCCCCCTGGTTGTGTGCGAGTGACACCATTAACATGTGTCCCCCTGCTTGTGTGCGAGCGACACCATTAACACGTGGCCCTCTGATTGTGTGCGTGCACCACCATTACCACGTGGCCCCCGGTTCTAGGCGTGCGCCACCAGTAACACATGGGCTCTAGTTGTGGGCGCGCCCCACCATTAACACGTGGCCCCCACTGGCTGTGTGCATGTGACACCATTAACACCTGGCCCCGGTTGTGTGCGTGCGACAGCTGTCGGAAATCCAAAACACATGTTAACATACTATAGCTACCCATTAAGAATTTATAGAAAATGGGAAATTCCGTGACATCATCACAACAAGACATATTCACAACACAAATATATTAAACTCTAATTATTCCTTTAAAAAGAGTCTAGTGTTTAAAATCAATAAAATAGTATTCATTAGGACTGAATGAATACCATACACCAGAAATACATTACAGACTCCCTTGCTATTGTTAAATAAGCTTAGTCCTTAAGACAAGAGTATGTTGTGTTGATTTAGGGGCGACGACGATCGTGGGATCGGATGCGCCCAGACAAGAGTATTGAGTATTGGAACATAGCTGGAGGTGGGAGCAGTACGAGTCACGCTGTCACACTCAGAGCTTGTAAACAAAGAGGAAGGAGCAGAATGTCTTCTTAAAGTACGCTTACGCGGCACTGCAAAGGTCTGAAAGTGACCGCCCAACAGTGATCCAGCCACAGTGACCTCTACATCAACCAAGAGAGCACTTGAGTATCTGACTTGCATTTCTAATTTTACGAGGCCTTATGAATTTAGATTTAAACTTGCCAGTTATGAGAGGGGTTTAAACCCCCAAACAGAGTGAGTAGTGGTTTACTCAGCAACAGCTAAATATTTCATGTCACACCTGTACTTTATATGTTAATGGAATCATTATTAAGCCCTAACTTTTTACAGGTAAGTTTGTGACTTGGAGACATCAGTGTGCTGGCCAACATAAACTGTGATGTTTCTTGCTACCCTAGCTAGTACACAGACGCCATTACAAGGCCCCTGGACCACATGTCCAGGGGCCTATATAACAGTCTCCGTGGTGTAGTGGTAAGACACTCGCCTGGCGTTCCGCGAGCGCTATGTCATGGGTTCGTATCCTGGCCGGGGAGGATTTACTGGGCGCAATTCCTTAACTGTAGCCTCTGTTTAACGCAACAGTAAAATGTGTACTTGGATGAAAAAACGATTCTTCGCGGCGGGGGATCGTATTCCAGGGACCATAGGATTAAGGACTTGCCCGAAACGCTACGCGTACTAGTGGCTGTACAAGAATGTAACAACTCTTGTATATATCTCAAAAAAAAAAAAAAAAAAAAAGTAGCCACACCCTAAACAGATGTTGGAAGAACCACACACAGCCTAATCAGGCCATAGCAACCAAACAGCTAAGGCCTCAGTTTCTTTTATTTAACACAGTAGATAACTAAAATCAATGATAATAGTAGTTTAAGCCACCAAATGTGGTATAATTTATATTTAGCTAGAGGTAAATATTTACAACTTAATATATATCCACTCATTGTGGTATATGTTGTAAATATCCCTCCAAACTATGTGCAGATAAGTTCTGACATCAGGCTGAATCAAATATACAGTCCGCTTAAAGTCATAATACTTCAGTATTATGACTTTAACAAAAATTATAATAAATTATAAATAAATGACAAAAATTATAATAAAATTATAATAAAGTTAACAAAAATTATAATAAATATAAATAAATGCCTGCTAGGTTTTTGCCACATAAATTTTGGTCCTCAACGAACCGGATAAACCAGAATTAAACCTGTGGTTCATCAAATCTAGGATCAACCTAAACTAATTAGTGCAATATACACACACATATAAATTATAGCAGGAATACAGCTGCTATACAATTTTCTTGCCTAACTAACTCAACCTCGGCTAACAGTAGACATAACTTACAACAGGCATCAATATTGTTCCAAGGACTGAACCAAAGAACAATTGTGCTATTTCATTACAAGAGGTTGAAAAGAGGCTAATTATACCCATAAATGTATATATAAATATTACAATAACATTTACTGCACTTATTACCATTATTTACAGCCAATTCTTACACAAGGGCAGGACAATAATAGACTGCAGTTGTACTGCAACCTAGTCTAAATTAATTGTGCTACCTAGAGTAAGGGTAGGATTTTACACTTGTCTAGAGTTGAACCTATTGTACAGCCTAGCAAGTACATATTTTATAGGGCAGTTTCTTATGACAGCACGAGTTGGGTTGTTCATATAATATTACCATACAGTGGAGTTACCTTGGAGTATTTACGGGGCCTAACCATAAGTATATTTAACTATAATCATTGCACCTTTGAGTAATTTTATTAGTATCTGTACCATCGTAGGGTGATATTGAGGAGCTAACCTAAAGGTACTTCCATAGACACTGGAATATCACTCAAATCATTAGTGTGTGTGATTATATAATGTGTATAATTAAATGTTAAACAGCTCTAGTTCAAGCTCTAGTAGCAGCCCAATTCCAAGCCCAGCAAAGCTTGGCCCTAGTACCCTAGTACCACTGCAGCAAGGCTTCCCCAAGCAGCCATCATGTGTACTGCAGGAAAAGTGAAAATGACCCCTCGCAGCTATTAAAGGCCATTTAACCAGACAGATTAATAAATGCGAGGATCTATGTAAACAAACTCCAGTTAATCATGTCGGAACTGGAGGCTATCATACAGTTGCCAAGAAAAAATTTAACCAAGTAAGAAGCCAAATAGAAAAATATGTGACTGTTCTTACTGATACGAGTATTGAAGATAGTGATCTAGAGGCTATCATACACGATCAGACAGATTATGAAGATGCGTTTTGTATAGTCCATGTTTATATGTATTTTCGTTAATCTCATTTATTACCTAGGTTGCCTAGCCTAACCATACTCCCTTACTCCATTGTATCCCTGTAAGCCCCTTTTGAGTTTGCTTTGTTCTGTATTGTATACATCTTTTTCCCTATTTTATAGCTTATTTCTACCTTGTTATTTGCCTTTCTTCCCTTGTTTTTCCTGCAATCAGCTTTTTTTATGCAGACAAGTATAGACCCTGAACTTAACCTCTTATCCACTATCTATGACAATTATCACTTTAATGATCTAAATTGCAGATATTTTGCAGCACATGATGTAAACAATGTATTAACTCATAATCACAATATCTCTGTAATCAATTTGAACGTTAGATCACTTCGATGATGTTAGTGCCTTGATTGAAGCTATTGACAACAAATTCTCTTTTATTATACTTACTGAAACATGGTTGAAAGAGGATACTACTCAGCTCTTTAACATGCCTAACTACTCAGCAATTCACAACTGTCGTCAACTTCAGAGAGGTGGTGGCACTGCTCTTTACTACCACCAAGAACTAACATGCTTAAAAGAAATTAGAACCAGAGACTGCTATGGGGAGTATATCTTCGCCAGCTTCAGAGTCAAGGGTGCCGAGTCTGTCCTGACTGTGGGTGCAGTTTATAGAATTCCTAACACTGATGTGTCCGAATTCAACTCAAACCTTAGAAATCTAATACTTGATAACAGACTGAACAAAAACCACCTAATTATCGCAGGGGACTTTAATATTGACCTCTGCGAGCCTGAACACCCCACTGCTGTTAGCTTCCTCAACTGTATGAATTCCTGCTTCCTCATACCCTTAATCACTAGACCTACTAGAATCACTGATAGCACTGCCACGACGCTCGATCACATCTGGACAAACATAACCTCTCCGCTTACTTCAGGTATAATCACCGATAGCACTACAGATCATTACCCCACATTTCTCTTAACTAACATTAGCAAACCACCTCTTGAGTCAAGAGTGATACGTTTTAGACTACACAATGAAACTGCTATAGACAATTTTATAACTGCTGCTGATAATGTCAACTGGGAGTCCGAGTTAGGTAACATAGTGGACATCAACCGTGCAGTACAATCTTTTCTTCAAAAAACTCTTAGCCTTTATAATACCCACTGTCCTATGCTTACAAAACAAGTCACAACCAAAAGGCTTAACAATCCCTGGCTTACAAAGGGAATACTTAAATCTATTAATAAAAAACATGACCTTGAGAAGAAGTATAGGTTAGGAATTGTCTCCAAAGAATTCTCAAAGAATTACTCATTATTGCTGTCTAAGATAATTAGACGAGCCAAAACTAAATACTATGAAGATAAATTTACCCAAATAAAGAGCAACATTAAACAAACTTGGAGAACAATTTCTCAAATATTGGGATCAAAGAAGTCTTTAAATAACAAACCGACTCTCCTGTCTAATAACGATGGTCAGCTTTCAGCCTCTGATTCTGCTACTGAGTTCAATAGGTTCTTCTCTTCCATTGGTTCATCCCTTGCAAATGATATTCCATCTTCCAGTACAGACATTAATGACTATCTTTCAGGTAACTATCCACAGTCTCTGTACCTAAAGCCTATTAATTCCACTGACGTCAATGAGATAATCCTTTCCCTTAAAACCAAGTCTGGTGCCCTTGAGGAGATACCAACTTTAATTTACAAAAAAGCCTCCAGATCTTTAGCCCCTGCCATTGCTTTGCTCTTCAACAAGTCACTTGAACTCCAAACCTTCCCAGATATTCTAAAAAAAGCGAGAGTAACGCCTGTCCACAAATGTGGTAATCTCACAGATGTTAACAACTACAGACCTATATCTATCCTGCCAAACTTGTCAAAAATTTTTGAAAAACTAATCTATAAGCAGCTTTACTCATATCTAGCCAAACTCAATATACTTAGCCCTTGCCAATATGGCTTCAGACCCAAAAAAAGCACTAACGATGCACTTATTAGTATGCTTAACTCGATTCATACAGCTCTTGATAAAAATGAGTTCTCTGTTGGGTTGTTTGTGGACCTGCGTAAAGCTTTTGACACTGTCAACCACCAAAACCTTCTTCTTAAATTACATCATTATGGAGTCAGAGGACACTCCCTACAATACCTCAAATCCTACCTTACTGACAGGCTCCAATATGTTTCTGTGAATAATACAATTTCTCCCACCCTACCCATCAACATTGGTGTTCCCCAGGGCAGCATACTTGGCCCTCTCCTCTTTCTCATCTACATTAATGACCTTCCAAATGCCTCCCAACACCTCAAACCAATTCTATTTGCTGACGACACAACCTTCATTTACTCCAGTCCTGATCCCCTTGCTCTAAATGCCACAGTAAATACTGAGCTAAATAAAGTCCATCTGTGGCTAACTGCCAACAAACTCACCCTTAACATTGACAAAACCTTTTATATTCTGTTTGGCAATAAATCCTCTAATCAAATAAATCTCAAAATAAACAATACCCAAATTTGTAACAAATTAGATGGCAAATTCCTTGGCATTCTCATTGACCACAAGCGTAATTTCCAGGGACACATTCTAAACATATCAAAAAAAGTTTCAAAAACTGTGGGCATTCTTTCTAAGATCAGATATTATGTACCACGCCCTGCCCTGGTGACTCTCTATTACTCCCTTATCTATCCATATCTCAACTATGGTATTTGTGCTTGGGGCTCTACTACCCAAAATCACTTACGTCCTCTAATTATTCAACACAAAGCTGCTATTAGGACAATATCCAATTCTGGCCCCAGACACCACTCGGTACCCCTACTTAAATCTCTGAATATGTTAGACATTAAGTCACTGCACATTCTCTCATGTGTATTATACATATATAAAACGCTAAACTATAATCCCAATCCTGATCTCAAAAGCTTCATAGAAGGTTGTATCAGAACCCATGAGCATCACACCAGAAATAAATACAGTTTTGATATTCCTAGAGTACGACTTAATCAAACTAGAAATGCTCTACAAATCAAGGGGCCCAGAATGTGGAATGACCTTCCCAACCATGTTAAAGACTGTACCTCTCTCAACCAGTTTAAGTTAAAAGCGAAGCTATACCTAATAAATTCCCTGTAACCTACCTTACCCTTCTATTGTCAACCAATGTCTGTTTTTTTCTTTAAAGAGCGCTGTTTGTCGACATAATTGTATTTGTGCTGCTTTTTCATCTATGTTTTCATTTCTTGTTTTCATTCTACTCATTATACTCAATTAGTATTAAGCTTGTCATTTAAGTTTATCATGCCCGAAACGCTTTGCGTAATAGTGGCTTTAGGCATTGTATGTACTAGCTATACCTATAAGTTAAACAATCCTTGTAAATATTTATTGTATGTATGTACCTTACCTAAATAAAATTGTATTGTATTGTATTGTGTATTGTATGCCTTTCAAATCAAGTTACAACACTTTGTCAATGTAATAACACACTGCAAGGATACAGCAAACATTACAACCACAGCTTCCCATAATCCAACACAACCAGAAGTTAAACTACCATCAGTTAGTTTACCAACTTTCTCTGGAACAGAGTACGAAAATTGGGATAACTTCTGGAACAAATTTATTGACTCAGTGGATGCTAATACCAATATAGCTAAAACCACCAAATTTACATACTTACAAAGTCAGCTGAGAGATGAAGCTTTAAAAGTGGTCTGTAATTTAACATTGTCAAATGACAGCGCTTGACAAATGACGGCAAATGATAGCGCCGTACAGCTCCTTAAGGAAAATTATGATAAACCAAAATGAGCTATCAGACTTTTAACTAAAAAATTGGTGGATTTACTATCAGCAGATAGATCCTCTGACTCACACCAAGCTTTTAGATTGGAGCTTGAGTCCTTACTCAAAGCACTTAGCCTGAAGGTAAACCTAGGTGCATCAGATTGGTTAATTCAAGTTATTGTAAGATGCAAATTACCCAGTGAAATACTGGATAAGTTGTGTGCCTTACATAACAAATCTTCTCTGACAGTACAGGAGATTACAGAAGGTTTACGCTCTATTTTAGAATGACAAAGAGACAACACAGATGGTAAATCAATGCCCAAACTTTCGTTAACCACCCATAGTAAACCACAGAGTACAAACAGTACTCCAAATAAATCTAAACGAACTACCTCCACCCCAAGGTGGAACCAAGGCAGTGTGGGCACATATGCAGTGGGTCCCTCCAAACCTACAGTTAATGTGTCACCCATAACGGTGACTCCCAAAAGTGCTGTTAACGTCTGGAGGCCATGTCTATTCTGTGAAGAAGAACAATCCATGTACAACTGAAATTGTAGCACTTACTCTGATCATGCTACACATGTACAACGACTCAAGGAGCTACACAGATGCACTAGGTGTTTAAGGTCACATAACTTCAATACCTGTGCAACTCAATTGCTCACCTGCAATAGGTGCAACAGGAGTCAACACCATATAGCACTGTGTGGGGAGGACTCAAGTACAAAGTCTCCCAAACCACAGGTGGAGGTGAACTTCCACAGGTGAACTTCCACTTCAGTACGGCTCTGTAAAGTACTTCCAGATGTGAGTGTACTATCAACAAAGTCTGATCGTAAATCAGCTTTGCCCCCTGCTCAATTAATCCTTAAAAACAGAAGGTACAAAGTCACCATACGTGAATTATTTGACCAAGAATCCCAAATGACATTTATCTCCCAAGAATTGATAGATACGGTGAAACTCAAGCCAGTACGAGAGACAAAAGTAGATATAGCAGGATTCATGACTAACTCAGGAGCCCTGAGTCTTCCAGGTGGTACAACCTACAGTATATTTAGGCGGTCATGCTCGAATGGTACAGGCTCTTGTCGTAGACAAATTCCCATCAGACCTGTATGTTTATGGTCTAGGGACAACAGCCAAGTTCCTAAAAGAAAAAGGAATCAAGTTAGCTGACAAAATCACGTCTGATCACCTCTCAAATATTGGAATCCTTATAGGTTCAGACATCTACCATACGTTTATCAAAGGAAAGGTAGACAGCAGGGAATGAATCTGTTCACGTCTGCAGGAGGCTATTTGATAACAGGCCCAGTATTGAGGCTGAAGACCCATACCTGTAGACCGCCTACAAGTAATGGTTGCATGACTAGGTGAACAGTCACCACTACAATTCAGAAACATGTCCGAGGATGAGCTTGATCCTCTTGTACATTCATTATTGTGGGAAAATCTGACGTCAATATTTGTAATTAAAATGAAAAGAGACTTCAATAGCTACGAAGGACCACCACTTTTTGAGAAAAAGGGGAAAACAAAAAAGAGCAAGTGGATTAGATTGATACCAAGAACTAGTGTCCTATGGATCTTAGTGAAACTGTATTTATCATGAACTAAGAGTCAGATAAGAGTCAGATATCATGAACTAAGAGTCAGAACTTTCACAAATTGGGGGGTACAAATTGCTAGGATACAATTAAGTTCTAGCATCAATAATCCGATGCTGGTTCAATCGTCAGAAAGAAATATGTAAGTAAATTCAAATTATTAGTTCATATATATAAATCAAATAAATGTAGTTAGTAAATAGTATAACTTTCATAAATAACAAGTAAATGACAATTTGGAAGGAAATCATTAATGTAACTAGATGTTACTGTATCTGATACACTACTAGAAAATCAAGTCAGCTTAGCTGTTCAACTGAATTAGTAGGAAACGTGTGGGGTGATAATGACAGCTCACTCATTGCAACGCATTGTCGAGCAAGCACATGGAATGAAATTAATTCTTCTCCTTTACGCCGCTCCCAGTCAAGCTGAAAGGCAAATTAAATGTAAAGGTTGTCTAGACTATCGTTAATGTCACAATTTCTCATTGAGAAGTGAGAGTCTAGATTCTGTTTAACTAACTTTGTTTTGTTGATTATTGCGTGGCATAACGAACGAGCAACCTACATATGAAAAATGTTACCAAGTGCACATATATAACAAAAATCAGTAGGAACTGGAATTATGCTCGCCCGGAATTGTGTTGCATGCAGACGTAAACCTCCACGAACTCTGGCACCCACTGATGCTAGGATGACGTAACTATGAATCGTTAATTAGGAGTTCTGCAACACAGTAACTTGGCAAGATTGTTGCCCACGCTTCCGTGTAATGACGTCGGAAAGGCATGTGTTGATGCGTTCTGTGGTATGCTGTTAATGACGTCTCTCTCGCGTAGAGGCACGTTGTTAATGGCGTCTCTTTCGTGTGGTGGCTAGCAACGCTCTCACGTCTTCTTCCTCTTGATTGCGCATGCGCGGCTCTCGATAGGCCTCTCGAGCATAAATGGATTTATATATCGGAATTAACTTAGAAAGAAGAGATTGTGACGAGTATCTATGTCACGTTTAATTCTTTCATGTTATAATATGACTCCTCATAGCGTAAGTCGGTTTATTAAAGCTAAGTAACTAAATGAGGAATATAAAGTGGAATTATTTTACATTCAAATAATTTCCACTGGAAAGTTTAATATCAACTAAATAAGGGAGTTCCAGTAAGCAGTAGTATGCAACGAAAATAAACTTATTAGTAAGTAATTATCCTTAGTAAAGGAAATGATAAACTGGACTCTGCTATAAATCCAACTAAATGTGGATGGAATTCATGTTTCAGCCTGTTGTTCCTCACGTCGTCACTCTGACTAGGAAGAATCTGGCAATATGGCTATTATAAATCATGAGGATTAATTCTACAAGTTAGTAACTTTAGCAACTACTTGTGGTTAATACAAAGGTTGTATAAAAATACAAGAGATGTATAAAACTGTTGGAGTTCATGACATGACACGTGACATAGATGCTCGCCACAATCTCTTCTTTCTAAGTTAATTCCGATATATAAATCCATTTATGCTCGAGATGCCTATCGAGAGCCGCGCATGCGCAATCAAGAGGAAGAAGACGCGAGAGCGTTGCTAGCCACCACGCGAGAGACGCCATTGACAACGTGCCTCTACGCGAGAGAGACGTCTCTCGTCTCTAAAACTAAAATCAAACTAAATAAAACTAAAATCATTTACGTCCTCTAATTACTCAACACAAAGCTGCTATTAGGACAATATCCAACTCTGGCCCCAGACATCACTCGGTACCCCTACTCAAATCTCTGAATATGTTAGATATTAAATCACTGCACATTCTCTCATGTGTATTATACATATATAAAACGCTGAACTGTAATGCCAATCCTGACCTCAAAAGCTTCATAGAAGGTTGTAACAGAACCCATGAGCACCACACCAGAAATAAATACAGTTTTGATATTCCTAGAGTACGACTTAATCAAACTAGAAATGCTCTACAAATCAAGGGACCCAGAATGTGGAATGACCTTCCCAACCATGTTAAAGACTGTACCTCTCTCAATCAGTTTAAGATAGAAACGAAGCTATACCTAATAAATTCCCTGTAACCTACCTTACCCCTCTATTGTCAACCAATGTCTGTTTTTTTTAAATGACGCTGTTTGTCGACCGAATTGTATTTGTGCTGCTTTTTCAGCCATGTTCCCCCCTTTTTATCTCTTTTTTTATTTGTTCTCAACTCATTTTATTCTTTATGCTCAATTAGTATTAAGCTTTAGTCATTTAAGTTTTTCATGCCCGAAACGCTTTTCGTAATAGTGGCTTTAGGCATTGTATGTACTAGCCCTATCTATAAATCCATCACTCTTTGTAAAATCTCTTGTATGTATGTACCTTACCTAAATAAACATTTGATTTGATTTGATTTGATTTGATTTGATTTGATTTGGTTATTTCCAACATAACTCCGTGGGGAGAAAACTCCGGTCGTAGTTCAGGTCTTAATACTAACATGCACCTGTTTCTCTATCCTGAAGTTATATTTATGGGTTAGTAGGCTAGTACGTTAGTAAGCTCCTAACGAATGTCCCGAATCTGTGGTAAACATGACTAGGTCAACATGGGGGCGTAAATAAACATTGAAAATTATTGAATAATTCTCTGTAAGAAACAAGAGTGATATTATCAAAATTAAATATGAATAATTAGATCATTTAAGATTAAGGAGACTTCGACAATACAGTGAGGACACTGTCCAGGGTCACTATGACTCGTAACTATCTAGTTACTGGACATTAACCCACCACTGCATCAGCATGGTCACCTCAAGTTTAAATGACAAGTTATCTACACTTAAGCAGAATCAAAATACTGTTTAAGTTTCTGTTTGCAGTTCTGAGCAGCGACCCTAGATGGCCTTGTTCTCTGTTGGGCAGAATCACTGTTCTCTGAAACTTGGGTTACAGGCATATCTGTAGAACATTCATGTTCTGCTAAAAGTACTAATTTTTCTAGCGTTTTTAAGGTAGTAGTGCCTCGACACTGAACCTTAACGATTCGTAAAATACCATGGCAGTCAGGATGGACATCAACAATTTTACCTTTAGGCCAATCTGACCTGGGTCCATCACTGTCTACTAGGACAAGATCACCTGGTTTGAGTTGAACTTTGTTGTATGGGCTTGCAGCTTCATAGTGATATTTCTTAGAGCAAGTGAGATATTCACGTATCCAGACCTCATTCCATTTCTCGATCACTCTTGAAAGGTGTCTATAACTCTCCACCAAGTCACTCGCTCTGACACATGAAGGGTCAGCTGGATCCTCGTCTCCTAGAGATATTAGAAGGCTCAGAAGACCACCATGAATCAAATGAGAGGGGCTTAGGGGGTCTCTTTGAGAAAAATCTTCTGATAAGTAGGTTAAAGGTCTGTTGTTGACTCGAACTTCAATCTCTATGACAAGGGTCTGTAGTTCAGTAAGATTAATTTTCTGCCGGTGTAAGGCCTTTCTTAGGCATTTCTTGACAGTTCCCACCATTCGTTCGTAAAAACTGCCTTGCCATGGGGCTCATGGAGGAATGAATTTCCAGTGGCATTGTCTCTGGTTGAGCACAGAGTGTACTTCTGGATGGTTCCATATTTCTCATAAGCAGGTTCCTCCTGCCACGAAGTTAGATCCATTATCTGAAATCATTAATTTTGGGCAAGATCTGCATGCAGCAAACCTGCAAAAAGCTTGGAGAAATTCTTCTGCACTCATGTCAGAAGTAATTTCTAAATGTACGCCACGTGTGGTAACACACTGTAAGAGGCAAATGTAGGCTTTCACCAGAATCTTATCCGGAGTGCAGATTAAAATTAGTGCTCCTGTGTAGTCGACACCGGTGGTCTCAAAGGGACGAAGGTGGACGACTCGCTCCTTAGGTAGGGGCGGAGGTTCTGGATAAGGACACACTCGAGCATCATATCTCGTGCAGATGACAGAAGATTTGATTAAGGATTTGACAGTTTGATGACCTTGGGGAAGCCAGAAACTCTGTCTAAGATCAGTAAGAGTATCAAATACTCCACCATGCAATGTATTATGCTCATGGTAATGTAGAACTATGAGTTTAGTGATGATGTGGTGACGTAGTAGAAGTATAGGATTCTTCGTATCTAAATTTATTTCGACATGAAACAGACGTCCGCCGCATCTTAAAATGTTATAGTTGTCTGAGTCAAGCCAGATACCCAGAGACTTACTCATCTTATCTGGGAGCTATTCATATTCCTTCCCATAAATATCTTGTTGAGCATGTTTGACCCAATACTTGCTGGAACTAGGAAATCGATACTTGATCGTCAAGTATTGATCTTGATCTTGATTGATCTTGTTGATGAAATCAAATACCATTTCGGTAACTCTTAGCAGTTAACTTAAATTGGAATAATGATGAGGATTGATAGCTAAAGTTCGAGGGTGGTTCTGGATCCAGAACAAGGGTAGTGATATTGGTCACAATGACTTGTAGCTTTTGTTGGACCACTAACTAGCTATTGGGGTCCATTAAACCACATCTCGGTTTTAACTAATTGTTTTAAAGTCAAACCTCTGGATACTAGTCAGTTGGATTGCCCTTAGTGGACATGTCTCAATTTGTAGCCAGCAGACAGTTCTCGAATTTCCCTTACTCGATTGCTGACATAGGGAGTTTTGTTGTTGTTGTTTTTTACCCACTGTAATACTGCCTCATTGTCTGACTATACTACTATTTCACCAAGGTGAACATTACTGAGTGTTTTGATCAGGCAATGAGCCAGTCTTACACCTACTAATAACGCAGTTAATTCCATTTGGGGTAGTGACCTCTTTTTAATCGGGGTTACCCTTGCCATAGATGTAAGCAAAAATGATTGTTGAGTATTAGCCAGATAGGTTACTGTTCTGCGATGCTTCAGGCACTTTGCCTGAAGCATCGCAAAACACATGTAAATTTGTGGGTAAATTCAGTCCTAAGGCATTTCGAGGAAATTGTAGAATACTAAGTTTGTTGTAATCAGGAATTAACTGCTGCCATTTTTCTTGGAGATAACCTAACCTAACCTAACCTAACCTAACGTTTCATCCCACCCCATATTCCTTCTTGAGGTTATCTTGAGACGATTTCGGGGCTTTTTAGTGTCCCCGCAGCCCGGTCCTTGACCAGGCCTCCACCCCCAGGAAGCAGCCCGTGACAGCTGACTAACACCCAGGTACCTATTTTACTGTTACTTTGCCTTTCTTTCTTTGCCAGCATTCCTGCATAAGGAGTTTGTCCTTAATTAGAATAGGACTGAGTTGGCCTAATGGGTCAAATGGCTTGCTGACATGGGAGAGTAGTTTTCTCATAGTTAGGGGTGAATGGTTGATTTCCACCGACTTGACATTTAATTTGTTCGTGGAAGTATTCCACTCCATACCTAAGACTTTCAGTTTATGAGGTACCTTATAATCAGGGAATTCTTCCTCGATTATCTGGTTTAGTTGTTTGTTATTTGAGGCCCACGACTGTAAGGGCATATTGGCTCCCAACAGTTTACGGTTAGCCTCATGGTAAATTTCCACTAGTTTATTTTTATCATTAGTGGTTCCTTGAAAATTGTCAACGTATAAGTTGTTGCTAATCTCAGTCTTGTAGGGGCTATTAGACTTCTTAAGATGTGTATCCAAAGTAGCCTGGAGTAAGAATGGTGAAGATGTCGCTCCGAACAGCACTGAGGCAAACCTATCAGTAATGACGTTGTTATTAGGATCCTGTGGATCTTTCACCCAGAGAAATTTAGTAAAATCACAATCCATCTCTTGCAAGCCTACTCTTTAAAAGGCCTTACTAATGTCTGCCGTATAGGCATAAATACCAGAGCGAAATCATAATAAGACATCTTATAGTCTTTCGGTTAGGCTAGGTCCAGTTTGTAGACAATCATTTAATGACACGCTGTCTGCCTTTAATTTGGCACTACAGTTAAATACAATCCTGATTGGTGTCGTAACTGAATCTTTCAGGACAGCATGATGTGGCAAGTTATGGCCTGATTTATGGTTGTCTTCTTCAACAACTTCTATAAATTTATTAGCAAGTTGTTGCTGTATCAAAGCATGATACAGTTGTAATTTATTTGGTTCCTTGCGTAGCCTAGCTAATTGAGAATTTAATTGGGTTGAGGCCATGAAATAATTTACTGGAAGTTGTCGGTGATTCAGCTTCCACGGGAGTCTCACCCAATACTGATTATCTTGAAAAATAACAGCATCAAGATATTGTTGATAGGTCCATGTGTCATCCGGATTAGATTGATCAGGGACGATGCCTAAGGTGTCTAAATCCCATAATTTGTGTACAGGGGGATTGGATTCATCATCCTCGGTTTCGTCTCTGACATGTAGTGGTGACTGTTCTAGGCCTAGTAACGCCACTATTGAATGATTTAGTTGGTTGCTAGTAGATTTAGTTTTTTGTTGGATCAACACCGGTCCTGTGAGTAGCTTACCCCCAACTGACAGCAAAAAGTTTACACCTCATTGCCTGGTGCATCCAGTAATAAATCTATAGTAATAGTTAGCTCCAATAAGGATACCTACATCGTTGAGACAGTCTGTATTAATTTTATGATCCGCTAGCCTAATACAGCTGTGTTTAAGAAATTTGACTGTTTGAGCAAGACCTGTAACATGTAAATCTGAGAGTATCTTGTCAACAACTATAGCTTGTATTGGGCTGATGCAGCCTCTTAAACATACCAAAACTTTAACAACCTGGTAGTCACGAGGTCCACTGTTGGTTAGAAATCTAGAGATATTTAAATTCACTCGAGCAATAGGCTTAAGTTTCAACTAACTGTTGAGAAATAAAAGTTTTCTGTGAACCTTGGTCGAAGAGACCACGAGTGGAAATCCTAGATCCCTTAGTGATTAATTTTAATTGAGCTGTTGGTAACGTAGTTGTGTTACTCGACTCTGTTGCAAGTACACTTATGTCTTGATGCACCTTGCAATACTGTACAGATGTAAATTTTGTAATTTTCTTATGATGGTTAGTTGATCTTGATTGATCATCACCACACAAGGAGTAATGGTGTCTACCCTCGTTGCACTTGTTGCACATACGTAAAGAGACAGTACAGCTATTGGGGTCATGAGGACCCATACACTTTGTGCATCGGTGTAATTCTTGCAAACGATGAATTCGGGAATTATGGTCTGGATAAGTACTACACTTATCAGTATGATGTTCATTGCAGAACAAACAATTCTTCATTGTAGGAGAAGTCGTAGGAGTGGTGCTCACTACGGGGGTTAAAGGGTTCACTGTGTATGTACCTACATTTCCAGATTTCCATTTAGATGATTTATTGGAATTTGGTTTTACTACAGTAGTTGCAGTACGTTGGGATTTATGATAAGAATTAGTAGAGAAGTATGAAACACACTTCCCATCTTGATTAGCTCTTTGTCTTTCGACTCGGGTATGTAAACCTTCTGTGATCTCGTTCATGGTCAGAGAGGTTTTATTGTACATAGTACACAATTTGTCTAAAGTTTCCGTCGGTAATTACGCTTTACAACTACCTTTGTCATTCATTCAGCAGTCTGAATTTGGACTTAAGTAAGGCTTAAGGCCTTGAGTAGAGATTCTAGTTCTAGTCTGAAAATTTGAAGATAATCTGTAGAATTGTTAGCAGTTGGTAAATCCGGCATTTTTTGGACTAAAATAGTAATAGTCCTTTCTTTGTTATTGTAGTTGTTCTTAAGCAATTGAACAGCTAGGTCGTAACCATCACTGGTCAGTGTTATGTTAGAGATTACTTTCAAGGCTTCATCTTGTAACAATCCTTGTAAATAAGTGGACTTGGTTGTTTTGGGAATGTTGGGTTTGGAGTCTACTGCATCCACAAATTTACTCCAGAAATCATCCCAACTCTCATTCTTGTTACCAGAGAATGCGGGTATACTGATCTGAGGTAATTTGACATCAGGATCTGCAGTAGAAGCTGTTGTTAATTTGTTTTTAGCAATCTGCTTTTTAAAGGGTTGAAGTTTATCCTATACATCATCTTCGTACTGGTTTAAATTATTTACAATGTCATAAAGTTCAGTTTCATCTATTGACGTTTTGTAAAGTTCTGACACGTACAGATTCATATGTTGCTTAATTTTCTAGAATTTACTTTCGGCAACTTGAAGGAAGTTCTCTAGTTCAATGTAGTCAACAGGTGACTGTTGTGACAGATTTTGACACTTGGTAATCTGTCGGGTCAAGTGACCTTTCAGACCTGTAAGGGTCTTTTTCGTTCTGTCAGCCGCTTCCATCTTGCTGGGTAAGGGCTGGTCTGATAATAAATAGTTGTTACTGACGTAACTGGGATATTTGCTCATTTAATGAAGCTTAATATCAATATAATAGCCTAATGTATTTGAATAGACTATACTACCTCATTTAGAGGTTAATTTACCTACCTAACAATGGATAGCTAATATTTGAGTAGTACTTGAATGTCACTATTGGAATTTCAGCCAGTTAACTCATCAATTATCACCATTCGATGGAATAGTGAATATCCAGTAGCATCAAAAAATATATGAAATAATATGATAAATACACAATAAATGGTTTATAGATCCCACCCTAATTAGGGTCAGCACAAATCTGAATAATATGTATGTACACCAGCACTGTCTAGTACAGTATACACTAAATAATTCCTACTTAGGAATGACTAAATAGTTTAGGCTGCATTTGTACAAACATTAGTACATTTACAGTCTAAAAATATCCTACCTCATCAGAGGTTGGCATATATGCAATGGTGCATTAATATGGTTATAGAATGCTATTTTTTTAGGATTTTTTGAAATATAATGTATGTACTTAGAAATACAAGTGAAAAATTATGAGTATATATACTAAGTTTGAAGGAACTGATAATAATTTTTAAGTGGTAAATTATTTCAGCTGGTTGATGAGTAGGATGGATATCATTACCACCTAAATAAATTATGGTTAAATGGTGAGGCCATTCTAATGCAGGTGTTAATATTGGATTGATATAAAAACTGTGAGCAGTTACTCCTGGTGATCTAAAAATTCTCAACTCGGTGTGAGATACAGGTCTAAGGGTTGTGGGCAATTGGCTATGTTCCACTAAAACTACTTTATACATAAAGTATTAGTAGAATTGTTGATAATAATTAAGCAGTTTTAGGCTGTAATATGGGCAGTCTGCTGACAACCGTAAATAATAGAATATACTGGTACATAGCCTAGTAATAATAACACATGATAATTAGTGTTAGTGAATGGTTAATTATGTTAATGTGTAGGATTGCTTAATTCTCAGCTATCTATTCAGCAGATTGATTTATCCGGTTCGACAGGACCAAAATTTGTTTGAGCTCTGAGAACCGGTTTTTATTTTAATATTAGTTGTGACTGATCGGGTTCGAAGGACCAAAATTTGTGTGGGAAAATCTGACTTCAATATTTGTAATTAAAATGAAGAGACTTCAATAGCTACGAAGAACCACCACTTTTTGAGAAACAGTGGAAAACAAAAAAGAGCAAGTGGATTAGATTGATACCAAGAACTAGTGTCCTATGGATCTTAGTAAAACTGTATTTAACATGAAATAAGAATCAGATTAACTTTCACACATTAGGGGGTAAAAGCGCTTGGATACAATTAAGTTCTAGCACCAATAATCCGATGCTGGTTAAATCGTCAGAAAGATATATGTATGCAAATTCAAATTATTAGTTCATATATAAATCAAATAAATGTAGTTAGTAATTAGTATAACTTTCATAAATGACAAGTAAATGGCAATTTGGAAAAAAATCATTAATGTAACTAGATGTTAGTATATCTGATACTACACTACAAGAAAACCAAGTCAGCTTAGCTGTTCGACTGAATTAGTTGGAAACGTGTGGGGTGATAACGACAGCACACTCGTTGCAACACGTTATCGAGCAAGCACATAGAATGAAATTAATTCTTCTCCTTCATGCTGCTCCCAGTCAAGCTGAAAGGCAAATTAAATGTAAAGGTTGTCTAGATTATTGTTAAAATCACTATTTTTCATTGAGAAGTGAGAATCTAGATTCTGTTCAACTAACTTTGTTTTGTTGATTATTGCGTGGCATAACGAATGAGCAACTGACATGAAAAATGTTACCAAGTGCACTTATATAACAAATATCAGGAGGAACTGTAATTATGCTCTCCCGGAATTGTGTTGCATGCAGACGTAGACCTCCATGAACTTTAGAACCCGCTGATGCTAGGATGATGTAACTATGAGTCATTAATTAGAAGTTCTGCAACACAGTAACTTAACAAGATAGTTGCCCATGCTTCCGTGTAATGGCGTCGGAGAGGCAAGTGTTGATGCATTCTGTGGTACACTGTTAATGACTTCTCTCTCGCGTAGAGGCACGTTGTTAATGGCGTCTCTTTCGCATGGTGGCTAGCGACGCTCTTGTGTCTTCTTCCTCCTGATTACATGCGCAGCTCTCGATAGGCATCTCGAGCGTAAATGGATTTATATATATTAGAATTAACTAAGGAAAGAAAAGATTGTGACGAGTATCTATGTCACCGTTTAATTCTTTCATGTTATAATATGACTCCTCATAGCATAAGTCGGTTTATTAAAGCTACGTAACTAAATGAGGAATATAAAGTGGAATTATTTTACATTCAAATAATTTCCACTGGAATGTTTAATATCAACTAAATAAGGGAGTTCCAGTAAGCAGTAGTGTGCTACAAACATAAACTTATTAGTAAGTAATTATCCTTAGTAAATGAAAGGATAAACTGGACTCTGTTATTTATTTATTTATATATATACAAGAAGGTACATTGGGTTTGTGAGAATACATTGGATAGTACAGTATTTACACTCTTGTAAAGCCACTAGTACATGCGAACGTTTCGGGCAGGTCCTTAATCTAACAGATAATTTTAAGTAGGTAATTTCTATCAGAATTGATAAATGCAATTATAATAATTGATACATTATTACAATATCAATATTGTAATGTATCAATTGATACATTACAATAAGATTACAATGTATCTTATAATTAAGATACATTGCAAGAGAAAAATGAGATGAGAGAGCTTAGTAAGTATATTAAAGCACATTGTTATATTAAAGCTCTGATTGATTACATTGACAGCTTGATTAGTAATTTAAACAAGATTAATAGACACCATACAGCAGATTGACAGCACATATAAGACAGCAATGATCACAATGGTAAAGATGTTCAGACTGGGTACATAAAGATAGGGAGACTGGGTAGCAAAAGATACAGATAAACAAGTTTTATAAACACCATACAAGCAGATTGGCAGCACATATAAGAAGACAGCAATGATCACAATGGTAAAGATATTCAAATTGGGAACATAAAGATTGGGAGATTGGGTAGCAATAGATACAGTGCAATTTTAAGGCAAAAAGTGAAAAACTATGAAGATGAAATTGGGTACTTTTTAGTATTGATTTTGAATGATGTAAAAGTTGGACAGCTTTTCAATTCAGTTATAAAGCCAACTGCATGTGGAAAGAATTCATGTTTCAGCCTGTCATCCCTCACGTCGTCACTCTGACTAGGAAGAATCTGGCAATATGGCTATTATAAATCATGATGATTAATTCTACAAGTTAGTAACTTTAGTAACTACTTGTTGTTACTACAAAGGATGTATAAAAATACAAGAGATGTATAAAACTGTTGGTTATTTCCAACAATTATGGAATCTGGCAACTCTTGGCATTGTCCCTGAACAACCTAATCCGGATGATGACTGAACTTACAAACAGTACCTAGACTCCGTTGTCTGCAGAGACTATCAATACTGGGTCAGGTTACCATGGAAGCTGAATCACCCTCAGCTACCCGTAAACCATTTCATGGCACAAAACCAATTAAGGTCACATGTAATGAGCTTACATAGACATCCTGAGAACTTGAAATTGTACCATGATATAATCCAACTTGATATCAAATTTATCGAGGTTGTAACAAATGATGACCCAAAGAAAGGACACTACCTGCTACACCACCCAGTACTAAAAAATTCAGCTACTACCCCAATAAGGATAGTATTTAACTGCAGTGCCAAGACTAAGTAGAATAGTGTTTCATTGAATGACTGCCTTCAAACTGGTCCTAGCCTGACTCAAAGGCTATATGATGTGCTGTTAAAATTCTGAATTGAGACTTATGCATACACGGCCAACATCATTAAGGCATTCCTTTGGGTAGGTCTCCAATGAAGAGGACCGTAATTACACAAAGTTCCTATGGATCAAGGATCCTAACGATCCGAACAGTAAAATAATCACTTATTGGTTTGCGTCAGTTATATTTGGTGCTCCTTTTACTCCGTTTATGCTTCAAGCTACCTTGGACACGCACTTGAAGAAGTCTAATAGCCCAAATAAAACTGAAATTAGCAACTACCTGTATGTGGACTATTTCCAAGGAACAACTAGCAGTGAAAGTAAACTGCTGAACATATATCACGAAGCCAATCGAGAATTATTGGGAGCAAATATGCCTCTCCAGTCGTGGGTCTCCAACAATACCAAATTAAATCAACTGATCGAAACAGAATTTCCCGAATACAAGGTACCCCAGAAAACAAAGGTACTAGGCATCGAATGGGATACAACTGCAGATAAGTTAACAATTAAATCGTTGGAGCTAGATACCACCAACCTAACAGTGAGAAAATTACTATCACAAGTCAGCAAACCCTTCGAGCCATTGGAACTATTAAGTTCAATCTTAATAAATGGGAAGTTGATAATGCAAGATTGTTGGCAACAGAAGATAGGCTGGGATGATTGTCTAACACCTGCCTTAAAAGAAAAGTGGCAGGGGCTAGTGAAAGATTTAAGTATCCTAGAGTTTGTCAAGTTCCCTCGGAACACAGTAAATGAAAGCAACCAATTAAGCTACATGTATTATGCGATGCCTCAGGAAAGGCTTATGGCACAGTAGCTTACCTGGTATCAAATAGGCAAGCCAATTTGCTAACATCAAAAGCCAGGGTGGCACTGTTAAAGAAATGATCATTGCCACAACTGGAGTTAACAGCCCTACTGCTAGGAGTAAGATTGGCTCATTATCTGATCAAGGCCTTAAGCAACATCCACTTTGAAGAAACAGTGGTATGGCCAGATAATGAGACAGTACTACAGTGGGGTTATCTTGAGGTTATCTTTGATTTCGGGTGCTCTAGTGTCCCCGTGATGATGATTTCGGGGCTTTAGTGTCCCTGCGGCCCGGTCCTCGACCAGGCCTCCACCCCCAGGAAGCAGCCCATGACAGCTGACTAACACCCAGGTACCTATTTTACTGCTAGGTAACAGGGGCATAGGGTGAAAGAAACTCTGCCCATGGTTTCTCACCGGCTCCTGGGATCGAACCCAGGACCACAGGATCACAAGTCCAGTGTGCTGTCTGCTCGGCCGACCAGCTCCTTCTAACAGTGAGATGAGGGTGGGTGAGAAACAATAACAGTAAAAATCCTTACGTGAGTAACTGCATTAAGAAAATACGAGTTATCAGCAGGGTAAAAATTGAGATATGTACCCACCAAGGAGCATTCAGCTGACTATCTCTCCCGAGGCCTGACTTTACAGTAATTAACCAAAGCAGAGATATGGTTCAATGGACCTCAGTGGCAAGTCAGTGACCAGTGGCCTGTACAAAAGCCACAAGTCATTGTGACCAATGTTACTGTTCCCACTGAGAATCCAGAACCATCTCGGACTTTGATCCTAATCGGTACTTTGAACTGAACAAATTACTAGGTGTCACACAAGTAATATTTGATCTTCTAAAGAAAATAGGAATCAAGCATCAATTCCCTAGTTCCTTAAGATACTGGGTCAAATGAGCCCAAACAGATACATTCGGGATAGAATTTGACAATGTCCGAAAGAAACTTGATAATGATCTGGGTCTCTGGATAGACACAAAATAGTAAAGTGCAGAGGCCGCCCACAACATGTGGACATAGATCTAGAAGCAAAAAATCCAATATTGCTTCCTCGTCACTACATAATAAGCAAGATAATTGTGTTACACATACAAAAATACACCACTCTGCATGGTGGGGGTATTAGGTATCCTCACAGACTTAAAACAACAGTACTGACTACCCCCCCCCAAGGTCGACAGACTGTAAAATCCATAATTAAATCCTGTGTAATATGCCAGAGTGTGTCCTTATCCGGGACCTCCTCCACTCCCAAAGAGCGAGTTGTACATATTCGTCCCTTTGAGACTACAGGAGTAGATGTCACAGAAGCACTAACACTGACAGGCACTAAGGACGAAATCCCAGTGAAGGCATACATCTGCCTATTCACCTGTGCCACAACAAGGGGAGTCCATCTAGAAGTGACTCCCGATATGAGTGCCGAGGCATTCTTACAGGCTATCCACAGGTTTGCTTCGCGTAGATCCTGTTCTGAGTTAATAATATCGGACAATGGGTCCAACTTAGTGGCAGGAGAAGCTTGTCTGAGGAAAATCTGGAACCACCCAAAGGTGCGCACTGTCTTAAATCAACAGCAGTGCCACTGGAAATTCATTCCTCCCAGAGCACCATGGCATGGCGGCTTCTATAAACACATGGTTGATACAGTGAAACGTTTTCTTCGGAAAACCCTACCCCGCCAAAAGATTGACATGCAGGAGCTCCAAACCGTTGTCATAGAAATAGAAGCTCGAGTTAACAACCGACCACTTACCCTTCTCTCTGATGATGTTTTGCAACGTGAACCATTAAGTCCAGCTCATATGATGAAAGGGGACCCCTCTAAGACCTCTAGTGTCCTTTACGGACAAGGAACCAGAAGATCCAACATATGTCTGAGAGAGTGACTTAGTACAACGTTTCAAACATCTCTCATGAGTGATGGGTCGGTGGAATGATATATAGACTCGAGAATACCTTACTGCTTTGAGGGAGTATCACTGTGGGGCAAACAACCCCTACAACAGAATTAACTTGAATCCAGGTGACATATTTCTGGTGGACAGCGATGGGCCACGCTCAGAGTGGCCTATTGGCCAAATAGTCTCTGTTCATCCAGACAGTCAGGGCATCTTGAGAATAGTGAAAGTAAAATGCCGAGGCAACACTACTCTCAAAAATTAGAGAAATTAGTTCCATTAGAACTGGCAGGAAAAGAAGATGCTCAGCGACTTCCATCACCCGAAATGCCAGTACAGGACATCCATCCAGAACAGATGTCAGCAGTCCGCTAACTGCTGCACTGTTGTGCAGCAGTTAGCGGACTGCTGCACAACAGTGCAAGCTTAAAACGCAGCTCTATAATTCTGAGGGAGAGAAATAAAGTGATCGCAGTCCTTATCGGGACTTCGTCCCCCCCCACCACCCGGAATTATGTCGGAAATCCGACACACACATGTTAACATACTATAGCTACCCATTAAGAATTTATAGAAAATGGGAGATTCCATGACGTCATCACAACAAGATGTATATTCACAACACGAGTATATTAAACTCTAATTATTTCTTTAAAAAGAGTCTAGTGTTTAAACTTAATAAAATAGTATTCACTAGGATTGAATGATTATACCATACACCAGAAATACACTACAGACTCCCTTGTTATTATTAATTAAGCTTAGTCCTTAAAACAAGAGTATTGAATTTAGCTGGAGGAGGGAGCAGTACGAGTCACGCTCTCATACACCTTACCTTGAGGTTACCTTGAGGTGCTTCTGGGGCTTAGCGTCCCCGCGGCCCGGTCGTCGACCAGGCCTCCTGGTTGCTGGACTGATCAACCAGGCTGTTGGATGCGGCTGCTCGTAGCCTGACGTATGAGTCACAGCCTGGTTGATCAGGTATCCTTTGGAGGTGCTTATCCAGTTCTCTCTTGAACACTATGAGGGGATTGCTAGTTATGCCCCTTATGTGTAGCGGAAGCGCGTTGAACAGTCTCGGGCCTCTGATGTTGATAGAGTTCTCTCTCAGAGTATCTGTTGCACCTCTGCTTTTCAACAGGGGTATTCTGCACATCCTGCCATGTCTTCTGGTCTCTTGTGATGTTATTTCTGTGGGCAGGTTTAGGACCAGCCCCTCTAATATTTTCCACGTGTAAATTATTATGTATCTCTCCCGCCTGCGCTCAAGGAAGTACAGTTTTAGGTTCTTTTGTCGGTCCCAATAGTTTAGATGTTTTACTGAGTGGATTCTAGCAGTAAAGGATCTCTGCACACTCTCCAGGTCAGCAATTTCTACAGCTTTGAAAGGTGCTGTCATTGTGCAGCAGTATTCCACTCTAGAGAGCACTAGCGTTTTGAAAAGTATCATCATCGGTATAGCATCTCTAGTGTGAAAAGTTCTTGTTATCCAACCTGTCATTTTTCTTGCAGTTGTGACGGCTACTTTATTGTGTTCTTTAAAGGTAAGGTCTTCCGACATAAGTACACCCAGATCCTTTACATTGCCTTTTCGTTCTATGTTATGATTTGCCTGAGTTTTGTACGTGGTTTCCGTTTTCATATTTTCATTTTTTCCATAGCGCATGAGCTGGAACTTATCTTCATTAAACACCATATTATTTTCTGTAGCCCATAGAAAGACCTGATCTACATCTGATTGGAGGTTTGCGGTGTCCTCTATGTTGCCTACTCTCATGAAGATCCTAGTGTCATCTGCAAAGGATGATACAGTGCTATAGGTTGTGTTCTTGTCTATGTCCGATATGAGGATGAGAAAAAGTACTGGAGCAAGCACAGTACCTGGGGAACTGAGCTCTTCACGGTTGATGGGCTGGATTTAATTTTGTTGACTATTACACATTGGGGTCTGTTAGTCAGGAAATTGTAGATCCATCTGCCTATTTTTCCGGTAATTCCGTTTGAACGCATTTTATGTGCAATAACACCATGGTCACATTTATCAAAAGCTTTTGCGAAATCTGTGTAAATTACATCAGCGTTTTGTTTGTCTTCCATAGCATCTAATGCAATATCATAGTACTCACCTATTTGTGCTTGCGGGGGTTGAGCTTTGGCTCTTTGGTCCCGCCTCTCAACTGTCAATCAACTGGTGTACAGATTCCTGAGCCTACTGGGCTCTATCATATCTACATTTGAAACTGTGTATGGAGTCAGCCTCACCACATCACTGTCTAATGCATTCCATCCGTTAACTACTCTGACACTGAAAAAGTTCCTTCTAACATCTCTATGGCTCATGTAGGTACTCAGTTTCCACCTGTGTCCCCTTGTTCACGTCCCACCAGTGTTGAATAGTTTATCCTTGTTTACCCGGTCGATTCCTCTGAGGATTTTGTAGGTTGTGATCATGTCTCCCCTTACTCTTCTGTCTTCCAGTGTCGTAAGGTGCATTTCCCGCAGCCTTTCCTCGTAACTCATGCCTCTTAGTTCTGGGACTAGTCTAGTGGCATACCTTTGGACTTTTTCCAGCTTCGTCTTGTGCTTGACAAGATACGGGCTCCATGCTGGGGCCGCATACTCCAGGATTGGTCTTACATGTGTGGTGTACAAGATTCTGAATGATTCCTTACACAGGTTCCTGAACACTGTTCTGATGTTAGGCAGCCTCGCATATGCCGCAGACGTTATTCTTTTTATGTGGGCTTCAGGAGACAGGTTTGGTGTGATATTAACTCCTAGATCTTTCTCTCTGTCCGTTTCATTAAGTACTTCATCTCCTATTCTGTATCCTGTGTCTGGCCTCCTGTTTCCACTGCCTAGTTTCATTACTTTGCATTTACTCGGGTTGAACTTCAACAGCCATTTGTTGGACCATTCACTCAGTCTGTCTCGGTCATCTTGTAGCCTCCTACTATCGTCCTCAGTTTCAATCCTACTCATAATTTTTGCATTATTGGCAAACATTGAGAGAAACGATTCTATACCCTCTGGGAGTTCATTTACATATATCAGAAACAGTATAGGTCCAAGGACTGACCCCTGCGGTACTCCACTTGTAACGTCTCGCCAATCTGAGACCTTACCCCTCACACTGACTCGTTGTCTCCTGTTGCTTTGGTACTCCTGTATCCAACGGAGTACCTTCCCTTTCACTCCAGCCTGCATCTCCAGCTTTTTCACTAGCCTCTTGTGTGGCACAGTATCAAAGGCTTTCTGACAATCCAAAAATATGCAGTCTGCCCACCCTTCTCTTTCTTGCCTTATTTTTGTTGCCTGGTCGTAGAATTCAAGAAACCCTGTGAGGCAGGACCTGCCATCCCTGAATCCATGTTGGTGCTGTGTTACAAAGTTCTTTGGCTCCAGGTGCTCCACAAGCTTTCTTCGCACAATCTTCTCCATCATCTTGCATGGTATGCAGGTTAGGGACACTGGCCTGTAATTCAGTGCCTCCTGTCTATCCCCTTTCTTGTATATCGGGACTACGTTAGCTGCTTTCCAAATATCTGGTAGTTCCCCTGTTGCCAGAGATTTGTTATACACTATGGAGAGTGGTAGGCACAGTTCTTCTACTCCTTCCTTTAGTATCCAAGGGGAGATTCCATCTGGGCCTATAGCCTTTGTCACATCCAACTCTAGTAAACACTTCCTTACTTCCCCGCTAGTAATCTCAAACTCTTTCAGTGGTTCCTGGTTAGCTATTCCCTCTCTTATCTCTGGGATTTCTCCTTGCTCTAAGGTGAAGACCTCTTGGAATTTCTTATTCAGTTCCTCACACACTTCCTTGTCGTTTGTAGTGAATCCTTCTGCCCCTATCCTTAATTTCATAACCTGTTCCTTTACTGTTGTTTTTCTCCTGATGTGGCTATGCAGCAATTTAGGCTGAGTCTTTGCCTTGCTTGCGATGTCGTTTTCGTATTGTCTTTCTGCCTCTCTTCTCATCCTGACATATTCATTCCTGGCATTCTGGTATCTTTCTCTGCTCTCCACTGTTCTGTTATTCCTATAGTTTCTCCATGCCCTTTTACTTTGCTGCTTAGCTAGCCTACATCTCTGATTAAACCATGGGTTTCTCATCTTCATTTCACTGTTTTCGTTTTGGGCTGGGACAAACTTGTTTGCTGCGTCCTTGCACTTTTGCGATGTAGTCCATCATATCTTGGGCCGTCTTTTCCCTGAGCTCTGTTTCCCATGCTATATCTTGTATATCCTCTCATGTGGGTGAGAGGGGGAGAGTTGGGGGGTGGGTGAGAGGGGGAGGGTTGGGGGGGTGAGAGGGGGAGGGTTGGGGGATGAGAGGGGGAGGGTTGAGAGGAGGAGGTTTGGGGGGGGGGGGATGGGAGAGAAGGGGAGGGGTTTGGGGGGCAGTAAAGGGGGGAGGGCTTGGGGGGCATGGGGGGAAAAGGAAGGCTGAGGTGGGTGAGGAAGAGGGGAGGGTTTTGGGGAGTGGTGGAGAGGGGAAGGCTTAGATGGGGTGGGGGAGAGTGGGGGGCTTAGGGGGGCGGGAGAGAATGGAGGGCTTGTGGGTGGGAGAGACAGGAGGGCATGTGGGAGAAGGGAGGGCTTGGGGGATGGGAGAGAAGGAAGGTCCTGGGGGGAGGGGGAAGTGGGAGGAGGGGGGTGAGTGGGAGGAGAGGGGTGGGTGGGGGGAGGGTGCCTTAGGTGGGTACTTAGTGGGGAGCTGACAGGGGTTGGGGCAGGTAGGGTGTCTGTTGGGTAGAATGTGGGGGTGGTGCCGCACTCCATGTGGCTAGTGCACTGTTTGAGGAGGGTTCCCCACTCCCCTCTGGGATTGTAGGGATCGGGGTTGTGGCTCCCTGATTCCTTTCTCTCTCCCTGCGCTGCTTCCTCGCGTCTGCTGCCTGCTTTCTCTCTTCCCTTGTCATATCCCTCTGCAGGAATACTTTTTTGAATTTCTCTACATTTGCTAGACAGCACTTCCTTTCTAACAGTTCCTCTTTCGTGATTTCGCTCATGAATACCACCTTTATCATTCGGTCTCTGTTCTCGTTGTACTTTCCAAGCCTGAAAACCTTTTCCACATTTTGTTCAGTTCCCTCCATCCTTACCTCTTTAAGGATCTCTTTAACTATGTTTTTGTCCTTGTCTCTCCGCTCCTTTGGTCTGGTCACTGTTTGCTCTTTAATACTACTACTGCTCTTTTTCTCTCTATCAGCCGGCTAGTACATCTAGCTGCTTCCTGAGAGGAAGCCACTTCCATGGCAACTTCCTTAACTGCAGACCTAGCTTCAGGGCTCATTTTAAGCATTTCAGCAAATGAGAGCTGAGGTGTGGAGGTCCCCTCCACAGTAGCATTCCTGTCTCCCTGAGGCACGGTTTGTGTCTGGTATTGTGGAGAAGTCTCCTTCAGGCATCTTATCTCCTCCTTTGCTGCCCTTAGTTCATCCTGCAGGTTGGCAACTGTCTCCCTCATTACCCTCAGTCCTTCACTGAATTCATCCCGCATTTGCTGGAGTACTTCCTTCATCCAGGCTTCCTGTTCCACCCCTTCCTCTGAATTTGTTTCAGCCGCGATTTTCATCCTGCGTTTGTCACCCCGAGGTCGTGTCCCTTCCATGTTTTCCTGAGAGAGAGAGAGAGAGAGAAAGAGAGAGAGAGAGAGAGAGAGAGAGAGAGAGAGAGAGAGAGAGAGAGAGAGAGAGAGAGAGAGAGGAGAGAGAGAGAGAGAGAGAGAGAGAGAGAGAGAGAGAGAGAGAGAGAGAGAGAGAGAGAGAGGAGAGGTAGAGGATAGAGAGAGAGGAGATAGAGAGAAAAGTGGGTAGAGAGAGGACAGGAGAGAAAGGGGGGAGAGGGAGAGAAAGGGGGGAGAGGGAGAAGGGGAGAGAGAGAGAAGGTGTGTGAGTGTATGGGGGGGAGGTGGAAGGTGGAAGTGAGGGAGGGGGATGGTGAGGGTGGATTAGTGCGGGAGGGTTCAAGGAGAGGTTGTGTGTGTGTGTGTGTGTGTTTACTAGTTGTGTTTTGCGGGGGTTGAGCTTTGCTCTTTCGGCCCGCCTCTCAACTGTCAATCAACTGTTTACTAACTACTATTTTTTTTTCCACACCACACACACACACCCCAGGAAGCAGCCCGTGACTGCTGACTAACTCCCAGGTACCTATTTACTGCTAGGTAACAGGGGCACTTAGGGTGAAAGAAACTTTGCCCATTTGTTTCTGCCTCGTGCGGGAATCGAACCCGCGCCACAGAATTACGAGTCCTGCGCGCTATCCACCAGGCTACGAGGCCCCATGTGTGTGTGTGTGTGTGTGTGTGTGTGTGTGTGTGTGTGTGTGTGTGTGTGTGTGTGTGTGTGTGTGTGTGTGTGTGTGTGTGTGTTTACTAGTTGTGTTTTTACGGGGGTTGAGCTTTGCTCTTTCGGCCCGCCTCTCAACTGTCAATCAACTGTTTACTACTTTTTTTTTTTTTTTTTTTTTTTTCCCACACCACACACACACACACACACACCCCAGGAAGCAGCCCGTGACAGCTGACTAACTTCCAGGTACCTATTTACTGCTAGGTAACAGGGGCATTCAGGGTGAAAGAAACTTTGCCCATTTGTTTCTGCCTCGTGCGGGAATCGAACCCGCGCCACAGAATTACGAATCCTGCGCGCTATCCACCAGGCTACGAGGCCCCTATTCTGTGTGTGTGTGTGTGTGTGTGTGTGTGTGTGTGTGTGTGTGTGTGTGTGTGTGTGTGTGTGTGTGTGTGTGTGTGTGTGTGTGTGTGTGTGTGTGTGTGTGTGCGTGTGTGTGTGTGTGTGTGTGTGTGTGTTTCGGTGCTTTTAAAATGCTACCTTGAGGTTACCTTGAGGTGCTTCCGGGGCTTAGCGTCCCCGCGGCCCGGTCGTCGACCAGGCCTCCTGGTTGCCGAACTGATCAACCAGGCTGTTGGACGCGGCTGCTCGCAGCCTGACGTACGAGTCACAGCCTGGTTGATCAGGTATCCTTTGGAGGTGCTTATCCAGTTCTCTCTTGAACACTGTGAGGGGTCGGCCAGTTATGCCCCTTATGTGTAGTGGAAGCGTGTTGAACAGTCTCGGACCTCTGATGTTGATAGAGTTCTCTCTCAGAGTACCAGTTGCACCTCTGTTTTTCAACGGGGGTATTCTGCACATCCTGCCATGTCTTCTGGTCTCATGTGATGTTATTTCTGTGTGCAGGTTTGGGACCAGCCCCTCTAATATTTTCCACGTGTAAATTATTATGTACCTCTCCCGCCTGTGCTCAAGGGAGTACAGTTTTAGGCTCTTTAGTCGGTCCCAATAGTTTAGATGTTTTACTGAGTGGATTCTAGCAGTAAAGGATCTCTGCACGCTCTCCAGGTCAGTAATTTCTCCAGCTTTGAAAGGTGCTGTCACTTAGCACAAAGGGGCTAAGCTAACCTACATACGTAAATACATAGATACACAGATTTACGTATGCCCTACATAGAGTGTTTGATGTGTCTTTTACATAGTGTCATTAATATACATTCACAAATGTGAAATGTAATTCTGATCAGCTTCCATATATACTTTATACCCATACATATACATACACCCACACATATACATACATATATACACGCACATGCATTCACATACATTTGTCTCATTTACTCTGACAGGGTGAGATAGCTGATAAAGAAACTAGTGTGCAATTAAGCACTTTATCACTGAAGGTGATGAAGGTGCTTTTACAAGCTCAGGTTATATAGTTACATCATATATATACATTGTATAATTGATATATTACATGGTCAATCTTGGATACAAGTCCAATATATCATCAAGTGTTCCAGTACTCATATAGTAATTACAGAGTTCAGCATACCTTAGCCCAGGAGGGCGAAAGTCAGTCAGTATGGGACATTCTACAATATAATGTTCAAGAGAGTGCATGTTTTCTCTTTCACAAAGTTGACACATTGTGTACTCGACATATGGGTTTTGAGAAAGCTGCCAGATACGTCTATATCCCAGGCGTATTCTGGCCACTATAACATCACATTGCCGGGTTCTTGTTCTATTAGTCCCATATGTGAATGCCTCCTCACGATATCTATCATAATATTCAATGCTACAACTTTCAGGTCTTTGTGAATTTGTTAGGTCGGTGAGATTTTCATTAGATATTTGTTTAAGTATTCTCTTTGTCACTGCTAATGAAACACTCATATCAATTTCTTCCACTGGTTTTCTACAGGCTGTCTTAGCAAGCATATCAACAGTGTCATGCCTTGAGATGCCAACATGTGATGGTATCCATAGGAATTTAATCTCAAATCTGTTTTCTTTGGCAGCTAAAACATTCATTCGAATATCACTGACTATTTTCTGGGTGTCACTACTATGTGCGTTCAATGCCAGGAGTGCACTCTGCGAGTCACAGTATATAAGTCCACTGCCTTTGTCTTTTAAAAATTCAGTGGCAAGGTATATGCCTGCAAGTTCGGTTTGAGTTGTACTTGCCCAGTCATTGACGCGCTTCATTGCTGTATGTACGAGAGAAGATTGTTCAAATATGTTACATGCACATCCGGTACATCGTCCACCTTCTTCTACAGAGCCGTCGGTATAGCACTGATACACATCGTTACCCATACTCTGAGTACTTTCAGTGATGCTTTTCAGTGTTGACTGTTTTAATAATGTAGTGTGCACACTATCTTTCTTGGGCGCATTTACAAAATCAACTGATAGATCCCAGTTATCCCATGGAGTAATTGGCTGATTAATCATTAGTTGAGTTGGGTACATATTTAATATTTTGATATATTGAGTTGGCTACCTTGTAGAACCAATATACATAATCCGATTTCGTTCTTCTTCTATAGACCTCAGGTGAGTGCAGCATATTAGAAAGTTTAGCTTGAAACTTCATGTGTTGTCTAGATCTACTCAATGCCTTCACGCCGAAAACTGTGCTAATAGACAAAATTCTCTCACTTATGGTAGGTAATTTTAACTCTGCTCTCATATTAACTATTCTCGTGGACTTTGGAGCCCCAAGGATGAGACGCATAGCTTCATATTGCAAGGTTTCAAGAGATTTCAGCTCTTTGTCAGAATACAGTGTGAGATGTAGAGCATTGTAGTCAATCACAGAGCGTATAAATGATACATAAAACATTCTAGCAAGTCTCACGTTAAGTCCGTGATTGACACCAACAAGGACCCGCAAGGGCTTTAATCTCTCCCACAGTCTCCTCTTGAGAGAAGAAAGGTACCTAGGGTCGTTAATGTGGACACCAAGGAATCTGTAAGACTCGCAGTTCTCAAGTGCTCGCCCATCTATATGATAATTGGCTGGTGGAATACCACATGGAATGAGGGCACGAGTTTTCTGTACAGAGATAAGGAGGCCACATTCCTCAGCTCTAGTAGCAAAAGCGTCGAATAAAACTTGCATTCTAGGCTCGGTGGCAGCCTGTAAACATATATCATCAGCATAACAAATGACAGTGTCTTCATTATTAGTTGGAAGATCTTTAATAAGTTTATGCATCAGAACGTTGAACAACAAGGGACTGAGGACCCCTCCTTGTGGAGTTCCCAGTTCAAAGTGTTTGCTCTCTGTGCTTTTAACACCATTAAACAAAACATATGCTGTTCGATTAGACAAATAGCCCTTTATCCATTTCAGTAATTTTCCTTGTATTCCCAGCTCGGCAAGCTGTTCCAGTATGATTTCTCTGTTTGCTATATCAAAAGTTGCTGCTAGGTCGATGAAGACTGTTTGAGGGGAAGCTTCAATATGTGCGAAGTACTCAGCAAAACAGTGTTGTGTACTGAGCCCAGGCATAAATCCAAACAGTTGAGGTGACAGGTGCCCCTGTATACGATACATGAGTCGGTTAAGAACAATACGTTCAAGCACTTTGCAAACACACGATGTTAGAGATATGGGTCTATAATTATCTGAGTGTGGTTTGGGGATGGGAACAATGACACTCTTTGTCCAAGCATCAGGTAATACTCCTTCACGTAAACTCATTCTGTACAACACTAATAGTGGATTACCTGGTACGTGTGAGACTAATCTCAGTAGACTGTAAGTAATACCATCCTCTCCAGGAGCAGTTGATTTTCCCATCTTTAGTGCATGATTTAATTCCCATTCAGTTACATCATTAAGGTCCGACACATCGATAGCTGTACAGGCAAGATTGATGGTTCGTTGTTTGTTGGGGCGTGTGTCAACAAGTTTATGCTGTAGGTTAATTGGGAGTGAGTCGTAGCTCGATGTTAGTGCCCATTGATCAAGGAGGATGTTTGCTTGTTCTAGTGGGCTGTGGTGCAGCGGTTTGGTTGGGCTGCTTCTAGAGATTTTTCGTATCTTTTCCCAAACTTCAACAAGTGTTGTTTGCTCATTTATACTTTGTAGGAACTCTTCCCAATGTTTATTACGTATGACGTTGCTCATGTCTCTCACCTCTCTATTTGCAACTAGAAATGCATGCAAGTCACCTTGTGCTTTGGTTCGTTTGTACGTATCTCCAAGTTGCTTTACTCGTTCATGTTCTTTAACAAATACGGGGTCAAGGACCCACTTGGGTGGTGGTAGGTGTTGCCCACTTTTGCTAGGCTTACGACCTGTTCCCCAACACACCCATGTGTCGTAGTATGTAGTAATCGTATCAACGAGATCTCTGGAGAAGGCTTGTACATTCGTTATTGTGTAATCTTGATACCATTTTGATATACAATTAATAAAGTGGTAATACAGGCCATATGGAATATTCATTTTCCGTCTCTGATGTCTATTAGGTACATCACACTGTACCTCATAGGAAGCAGAAACTGCATAGTGATCATTAAGTGATTTACCAACGAACATTCCATCCTATCTTGCACAAGGTTTCTACCCATTACATAATCAAGTCTGCCTCCCAATAAATGAGTTTGGGTATCCGTAGTATACACTGTTAATCTGTTGTCATAAACATATTGATAAATTTGCATCCATTATCGTTGTTAGTACTGTCTCCCAGCGTAATATGTCTAGCATTAAAATCTCCCATGTATATTGTCCCATGATTGTCTAGATCCGGGAGCAATGCTACATTGAGTTTCTGGCTTCTGGCATATACGTTGAGGAATGAAAAGTGACCTGCTGTAGTTTGTACATGAAAGTGATGGTACTGTGTGTGTACATTGTGTGACGTGCTCACAAGAATGTGCGGTAAATCACTTCTGACGTATGTTAATAGGCCTGTGGCGTTACTGTTATTATAGGATGATCTATAATCCCTCTGATCTTTGGTGGGGTTTTGTTTATCATGTTGGACGTGTAGGGCTCCTGTAAAGCAATTATATCTATGTTGTTACTGGTAACATATGCAATTAGGTCATTCAGTCTTTTGTTGATGCTACGAATGTTCCAACTGAGAAACCTAATGGTCCTTGTGTCAACAGCAGCCATCGTCTTGGTGTTTTTCCTCCCTGGGACTGGGGGTCTCATTGTTGTCCTCGTCCCACTTACACAATGTGTCAATAAGTGACTCTACGACGTAAAGAGCCACACCAACCTGGCGTTTGGTATCGTCAGGAACATCTGGTGACATCATCAGTTTCTTGATCACTGAATAACTCGGGATGGTCCGCGAGTGAATGTTCTCTGTAAGTCGTAGGACATAATTACTGTCACTCAGAGTATTATCTTTTTCATTCTCGTACTTGGCTTGAGCGCGTTCGTTAAAGTCATGAATCATTTTAAAACATGCTGATGCAGATCGACTTCCTTTTCCAGTTAATGTTTCTGTGTCACTATCACTGCTGTCATCCCTGAGTTGACTGACGACGTCGCTGCCACCGCCTCCGTTGTCGCTCTCATCTCTGTTGTCGCCGCTGCTGTCGCCGCTGCTGTCGCTGCCGCTGCCGCCGTCACCACCACCACAGGAACCTTTACCAGCGCAGGCCACGGCTGTGACACAGCAGCATGGAGGCTGCTGTATCTCTTGTGAAGGAGCCCGACGTAGCGTCTGTATAATTTCAGCCAGTTCTGCTACCTGTGCTTGCAAGGCTGCCAACTGTCCTTCAACTGTTGTATCAAGCTGTTGTGTGTTGTCAGGGGCGTTGCTGGTACTGTCACCACTATGGGATGGGTCAACAGTACTAGAGCCGGCATCAGTAGGCACTTGTTGTGTCTCGGGCACTTGCCTCCTTGTGCCAAGGGAGGCTGGCCGTTTGGTACAGTCTGAGTGCCAGATGGTTACTCCTTCCGTGCCACATCTGAAACACTTCAGCGGCGGTTTAGACGGAGCCACAGATTCAGGATGTTGTCCTGCTTCTGTTGCAGTGTTCTGTTGCTCCTGTTCCTGCTTTCTTTGGTCTCTGGTCTTCTTATACTGACAGTTCTTCAGTGGATGAGGACCGGAACAGAGAGCAGCTTGGGTGTGGGGCACCGGCAGTACTTAGCTATGTGGCCACTACCACAGCACTCGTAACACTCCACAGGGTTCGGCTCCCACACCCTGAACGTGCTGGGGCGCGCATACAACCCACCAAACCAATACTGGTCAGGTGGCGGGTCAGGCTTTTTCCAGACTATGACTATTTGATCAGTAGGCTTACCATTCTTGGTCAATCTTCGTGCTCTGTTGACTAATTCCCGTCTAATTCATAGGCCCACTCTAGTGGATATCTGTGACTGTACCTGTACACTAGGTATTCAACCATCTTCTTGTTCCGTGTTGGATTATCTAGAGGGGAGAGCTTTACATCACCTATTTTCCCTTGTAGAAGAGCCTCCACAACCTGCTCCTTCTCTCTTGAAACATACACATATGGAGAGTTGACATGTGGACGTAGCACGCCTGCAGAGCCAGGTGGGTACTCCTCGCTCAGTTTCTTACTCCACACAATCCTGTCCGCCACACTCGTGCCTTTAGGGAAGGTCATACCCTTCATGCAAACTGCTCCTACTATCAAGAAGGGAAGGTCAGACGTGTGTACTCGCTCCTTGGTGCTATCGGACGCCTTCCACCCTGTTGTTCACCAGGCTTCTGTTTCCCTTGTTTCCTTCTCTGCCTCTTACTTACCACCTTCACAAACCCATCATTGGGTGGTGGGGTGACAGTGTCACTGGTCACGGTAGGGGAGAGCCCTGAGGGTCCAGCAGCTACCTCCTCCATACCTGCTTCTTCAGGCGGCATTAATTGTTGCTCTAACCTCCTCCGATACCTGGTTTACATTGATAATCTTATGATGATGATTAAGACGACAAATGACAGAGCAGGCAGCATGCCTTACCAGTCATCAGCGCCAACAGTGATAAACCTGCTCTGAGGGGTAGAGCACTCTCAGTGGGTTTGAGAGTGCTCAGACGACTTGGATAAACACTTGGATATTCCACTTGGTTGGTTGGGACTCGCAGAGGGTAGCCCTCAGTGACTTATTCTCCTATGTGTGGACAGAATGTCCCCTAAGACAGCCTAACCCTGCTACAAGGGTGAACAGATGCCCAAGTCAAGTGGCCCCCCAGATTTTACAGGTAACCGCATGGGCCACTGGACCGTTCCACTTGACCTGTTGAAATGGCGAAATGAGAAGAATAAGAGAAAGTGGGGAAGATAAGTCTTATAACTAGGAATGTACAGTTGCTCTGTACAAAGCTGGCATCATTGAAGTGTTGGCAGCTGTCAACCTCCCGCCAGGGAAGGGATAGGGGGGACCGTTGGGTCAGCGCTCTAACCGCAAGGGTCAGAGGTCCGTGGGGGTCAGAGGTCCTTGGGGGTCAGATTACGATCCCACAACTCTCCTTGCTGTTTGTTGCCTGAAGCTGTAGATGCCCTGTGGTTCTTGCTAGAGAGTCTCACAGTGAGTCCCAGGTACACTGTACAGGTGATGCTGTGTTATTAGCACCAGCAATGCATCAAACACTAATGTTTGGTAGGCTTCCCCTAAGGGAGCGGAGGGGGCAGGCTAGCCTGCCTCCGACCTCAGGCACCACTCCCTAGTTCACTCTAGGGTTCCTTTGATACTAGTGACTTATGCAACAGTGTTGGAACACTCAGCAGCACAGTAGTATTGTGACGATACCGCCCTGGGGCCGGATTCAGGAAGGTACTTACGAAGGTTTTTCCTCTTAGCTAAGAGCGTTTTCCGTCTTAGCGCCTTCGTGGCGGCTACGTCCGTATTCAATTAACTACCCTAAGTGGAAAAACCTTCGTAAGTTCATTCCGGGATTTAAGTGTGGTTTCGACCACTCGTAGCTTTACGTAAACTGGATATAAGTCATTTTTTCTCTACTACATAACACTGGGATCGATTTATGATATTGGAACATGACCAAAATATTATAGCTGGTGAATCTAGTGAAGAGGAGTCCTTCGTGTTAGTTATATATGCATTCTCTGCTTGAAACTTGAAGTAAATATGTGTTTGATGATAGTAGAATTAGTTTTATAATAGCAAGATATTATACCAGTAGTTATTAAGTAAATAAACACTGGTGAACATGAAATATGAGAGAAGGTGATGAGCCCTGCCTGATGGGATCATTTACTATCACCAAATGCCCCTGTTCACCTAGTAGTAAGGGTGTACCTTAGCTATACATACCCATTTCTAATTTATTTAGTTTGGTTTTATTTTGAAATTAAATCTGGGTGAGACATAAAATAAAAATATGCTGCACAAATGATGTTAGGTAAGGAAAAGGGTAAAAATGTCAAAAACTTTATTCATTGAATACTTAAAGCTATAATTATGACTATATAGACTATTAAAAAAGAGAGAGGGAAGTAGGGGTCCAAGACCTCTTCCTGTTATACAATTTGGGTGTGGAACAAGTAATTATCAAAAGAAGGCACCATGCCGGGAAGGCTATGTAGCAGTAAGGCAGTGAGGTGAGGCAGCTACTTATTTGAGAAATGCTTATTTTATTTACCTTATAAGCTGAGGCAACTTATTTTATTTGAGGAATACTCAGGTGATTCCTCTACATTTAGCATGGAACAAATTTGTGTCCAAGACCTCTTCCTGTTACTCAATTTGGCTGTGTGTAACCAAACTAGAAGTGCTCTACAAATCAAGGGACCCAGAATGTGGAATGACCTCCCGAATCATGTCAAAGGCTGTACCTCTCTCAACCAGTTTAAGAGTTAAACCAAGTACTGCCTAATTAACTCCATGTAACCTAACTTACCTCCTAAATGTCAACCCATGTCTTGCTATTTTTTAAACAACGCTGTTCACCAACATGTGCAATTGCTGATTTATGCTATGTTAACCCCCTTTTTGTATTTTTTATTCCTTCTTTCAACACAATTTATACCTAATCCCGATTACTATTAAGTTTTAGTCTGTGTTTTTTTCCCCCCACACCTTGCCCGAAATGCTATGAGTATTAGTGGCTTTAGGTATTGTATGTACTAGCTCTGCCTATAGATCCAACATTATGTTTGTAAATCAACTGTATGTACTTTTCCTGAATAAAATGTATTTATTATTTATTTTTTAATCAGTAAGTATTAAAAGAAGGCACCAAGCTGGGAAGGCTATGTAGCACCATTGTGTGTAACAATAAACCAAATTTTTTTTAACAAATAATGCACCTGTATGGGAAAACAAATCCTGTCAGCTGTAAAAATATTGATGCAGTTATTTAAATGAAAAATATAATGAAAGAAATATTACTGGTTTATTTTTATCCTATCTTTTTGTACTGTACAGTATATCCAAGGAAGTGAAAAATTGAGACATAATGCACAATTTAATTGTGCATTAAAAATTGTGCAAAAAAAGCTACACAGTATCTCTTAGAATTACGTAGGTAAACAACAAATGTAACATATTTGTTTACTACAATGTCGGTGCTGGCTGTAGAAGTTGAAAAAACATTGTTTTACTTCGAAATATACTAATTTTATAAGAAAATTCGACGTAAATAGGAGGCAGTAGAGCTCCGATAAACCAGCGCTAAATCTTCAATATGAAGAATGTTGTTGCTCTCTGATTGGCCAAACAAAACACAGTAGTGACCTCTATCGGCACGCAGGTGAACCAACAATTTTCTTCCTAAGTATACCTTATTGAATCGCACCTAAGCATCTTCTTAGGGCATACTTAGGAACCTTCGTAGCAAACCCACTTACGAAGAAATACACAGAGCTTCCTGAATCTAGGTCCTGGTGATCACAGCACAAGGTTGGGGACGAGGGACTTGACCCAAAGAGGGAGAGGAGGCGCGCACATCCTCTCAGCTCAAGGCCTGGCCAGCGAGTGCTTGGGACAGTGTAAGGAGTGGGAAGGTGTAGGGGGAGGATGGGTGAGCGGTCACCAGGGTAGCATATGTCAAGCCCCGTACCCAAGTGAGCCACACGGAGTTGTATATTTGAGATATTGAGACCTACTGTAAATTAATTATTTTAAGTCACTCTGTACACCTTATTGATGACCTAGAGAGGGGTACCTACCGTCAGGTCTCCCCGAGCAAGCACGCCAAGGTGAGTTTGAAGAGATGTCCTTATGACAGGGTTGGTCGCCTGTCCACTCCTCTCCCTGGTATCAATGTTGTCTCCACGTGCTACTGTTGTCTCCACGTGCTCCTGGTAACATTCGTTCCTATCTTCCTCACTGGTCGTCACCACTATGTGCACTTAGTATACGATCCTAAACGGTGCACACACTTCGGGGGATCAATCACTATGTATGCTACAATCCGCTTCACAACACATTACTCAGCAAGCAAATCGTAGGTCCTGGCTAGGCTGGGTGGCTAGGCTGACTCATCGGTACACACTGATCTTGCCACTTTACCTTATTTTTGCTTTCTTAATTGCTCTACCGCTGTAGGAGCTCACTATACACTTGATCACTGCGTTTACGTACACTCCTGTGACAAAAAACTATGTTTCTTGTCTCCGTAACACTTCAATGTCTCGAGGTAATTGAGGTTATTCGCGGACCAGACACCACGTGTGACTCTCTCCACACAGGCGAACGAGCTGTGTGAGGTTCAGCAGCTGAACCTGAGCAGATAGTGGTCCAGCAACTGCGACAGGCAAAAGCTCCCTGTTCTGAAACCATGTTGTCCGGGGTTATGGAGATGCTGTGATTCCATGTATTTTGTGATCTTACTTCTTAGCACTCTCAAAATTTTTTATGATGTGCGATGTTAGTGCTATCGGTCTGTAATTTTTTGCCTGTGCCTTATTTCCTCCTTTATGAAGTGGTGCTATCTCTGCTGTTTTAGTATATCAGGGATAACACCAGTGTCTAGGCTTTGTCTCCACAGAATGTGGAGGGCCTGCGATAGTGGTTTTTTATAGTTCTTGATGAATATGGAATTCCAAGAATCCGGGCCTGGTGCAGAGTGCATAGGCATACTGTTTATGGCTTCTTCAAAATCCAGTGGGGGTTTCCTAAACAAAGAGGAAGGAGCAGAATGTCTTCTTACAGTACGCTTACACGGCACTGCAAGAGACCGCCCAACAGTGATCCAGCCACAGCGACCTCTACTTCAACTAAGAGAGCACTTGAGTATCTGGTTTGTATTTCTAATTTTACGAGGCCTTTTAAATTTAGATTTAAACTTGCCAGTTATGAGAGGGGTTTAAACCCCGAAACAGAGTGAGTAGTGGTTTACTCAGCAACAGCTAAATATTTCATGTCACACCTGTACTTTATATGTTAATGGAGCCATTATTAAGCCCTAACTTTTTACAGGTAAGTTTGTGACTTGGAGACATCAGTGTGCTGGCCAACATAAACTGTGATGTTTCTTGCTACCCTAGCTAGTACACAGACGCCATTACAAGGCCCCTGGACCACATGTAGCCACACCCTAAACAGATGTTGGAAGAACCACACACAGCCTAATCAGGCCATAGCAACCAAACAGCTAAGGCCTCAGTTTCTTTTATTTAACACAGTAGATAACTAAAATCAATGATAATAGTAGTTTAAGCCACCAAATGTGGTATAATTTATATTTAGCTAGAGGTAAATATTTACAACTTAATATGTATCCACTCATTGTGGTATATGTTGTAAATATCCCTCCAAACTATGTGCAGATAAGTTCTGACATCAGGCTGAATCAAATATACAGTCCGCTTAAAATCATAATAATTCAATATTGAAGTTAACAAAAATTATAATAAAAATAAATGAATGCCTGCTAGGATTTTCCCACAACACCATTAACACGTGGCCCCCTGGTTTTGTGCCCGCGACACCAGGCACAAAACCACGGGGCCAGGTCTTGGACACACCACCCAGGACTTTCTTTTTAAGAGGACAGGTTGCACTGCGGAAGCTACACTCACTCCCTAATGAATTAAAATATTGTCGAACCGATGCTTTGTTCAAAGGTAAAACCAAAAAGTACCTAAAAAGTACCCAAATATACCAACAAACATTTTGTGCTACATATTCCCCTAATTTTAGATTTTAATGTATGGTACTTCACATACCAGTGTAATCACTCCCATCAATTTATATTGTAGTTATAATGGTAAACTCAGATTTTGCTACAATGTTCCCAATAACAATATTACCTTTATTTGATAGTTTAAAGACCTGCCTGAAACGCTATGCATGTTATTATCTTTGCAAGAATGCAACAACACATATATTATTATGTACTCTCACAACCCAATGTACTTTCTTGTATATAAATAAATCCATAAAATAATTGATTAAAGTAAACATTGATCTTTAGTATTTTCCTCTCCCAATAAATCTTGGATCTATGTAGTTAGGAAATTTAATCTAAACATGAAGTCTTGGAGAGTTCCAGAGGTAATCAACAACATGGGGATCATATACCCCAGGCGAGTGGCAAGCAAAAATAAACTGGGAGGGATCAAATAGTCAATATTAGATGAGAGGAAGACGGCTTTGTGGATCAGCGGACGATCCATTGTTTAACAGTTCACCGTCTGCCGCTGATGACGTAAAGAATAACATATTCAAACCTGACGAATATCAGAACAGTTACTACGATCTAAGTAAGAATTGAAATGAGGACATTAAAGATGGGTCTCAGGAGCTGGTGCACAACTTTGCAACCACTTTTTATGTGAGCAGAGAGAATGTCGGTGTCTGACCTGTGTGGGAAGAGGTGACGGAGGCGCGGGAGGAGGAGCAGGTCATGGTGGAGGCTGGAGCAGTAGGAGGCTGGGTCCCTGCACTCTCGCGACCTGCACCACGACACGCGCGTCCGCGACCTGCGACAATATATACAGCATGCGAAAATAAATTAGTGCAATGAGGTGACTTGAACCGCCGTTCTAGTGATTCCCAGACACCTGCCTAAACCCACTCGGCCACCATAGGACAAAGGACACTTATCCCAGAACTCTGCTGAACTCACAGGCAGGTTCTGGAGGCCCCAAACCGGTACCACAACCAGGATTTTATGAATATCCTGCCTACACTGAGGCCTGAGGGTAATGGTGTTCTCACCCATACACTTCACAACACACAGAAACCACAATGGCGTGATATATCAATGAGAAAATATTGATACGTCGCATCACTGTGAATGTTTGTGTCAGGTACAGTATTTTATTCATTCAATATATTACCGTTGTAATAATAATAATATTGCACAATGAAATCACTTTAACGTGAAGTTTAAATGAGAAAACCAGTTGGATCCCTGAAAAGGATTCGAACCTGCACACTTGGTCCTCCCAACCATACGCCCTAGACCACTACATGCTCAATAGCAATATTCTCATTCAATTTCTCAATTATTTTCTCATCGATTCCTCACGTTAATGTGATTTTCTTTGTGCATTTGAAGAGAAGCATTGGAGATAGAACTAGTGGACCACAGCCAGAGTGCATGGACCACAGCTAGAGTGCATGGACTACAGCCAGAGTGCATGAACCACAGCCAGAGTTCATGGACCACAGTCAGAGTGCATGGACTACAGTCAGAGTGCATGGACCACAGCCAGAGTTCATGGACCACAGTCAGAGTGCATGGACCACAGCCAGAGTGCATGGACCACAGCCAGAGTTCATGGACCACAGTCAGAGTGCATGGACTACAGTCAGAGTGCATGGACCACAGCCAGAGTTCATGGACCACAGCCAGAGTGCATGGACCACAGCCAGAGTGCATGAACCACAGCCAGAGTTCATGGACCACAGCCAGAGTGCATGGACTACAGTCAGAGTGCATGAACCACAGCCAGAGTTCATGGACCACAGTCAGAGTGCATGGACCACAGCCAGAGTGCATGGACCACAACCAGAGTTCATGGACCACAGTCAGAGTGCATGGACTACAGTCAGAGTGCATGGACCACAGCCAGAGTTCATGGACCACAGTCAGAGTGCATGGACTACAGTCAGAGTGCATGGACCACAGCCAGAGTTCATGGACCACAGCCAGAGTGCATGGACTACAGTCAGAGTGCATGAACCACAGCCAGAGTTCATGGACCACAGTCAGAGTGCATGGACTACAGCCAGAGTGCATGAACCACAGCCAGAGTGCATGGACTACAGTCAGAGTGCATGGACCACAGCCAGAGTGCATGGACCACAGCCAGAGTTCATGGACCACAGTCAGAGTGCATGGACTACAGTCAGAGTGCATGGACCACAGCCAGAGTGCATGGACCACAGCCAGAGTGTATGGACTACAGCCAGAGTGCATGAACCACAGCCAGAGTGCATGGACTACAGTCAGAGTGCATGGACCACAGCCAGAGTGCATGGACCACAGTCAAAGTGCATGGACCACAGCCAGAGTGCATGGACTTCAGCCAGAGCGCATGGACCACGACCAGAGTTCATGGACCACAGCCAGAGTGCATGAACTACAGTCAGAGTGCATGGGCCACAGCCAGAGTGCATGAACCACTGCCAGAGTGCATGAACCAGAGCCAGAGTGCATGGACTTCAGCCAGAGTGCATGGACCACGACCAGAGTTCATGGACCACAGCCAGAGTGCATGAACTACAGTAAGAGTGCATGGACCACAGCCAGAGTGCATGAACCACTGCCAGAGTGCATGAACCAGAGCCAGAGTGCATGGACCACAGCCAGAGTGCATGGATCACAGCCAGAGTGTATGGACCACAGCCAGAGTGCATGGACCACAGCCAGAGAGCACGGATCACAGCCAGAGTGCATGGATCACAGCCAGAGTGCATGAACCACAGCCAGAGTGCATGGACCACAGCCAGAGTGCATGGACCACAACCAGAGTGCATAAACCACAACCAGAGTGCATGGACCACAACCAAAGTGCATGGACCACAGCCAGAGTGCATGTACCACAGCCAGAGTGCATGGACCACAGCCAGAGTGCATGAACCATAGCCAGAGTGCATGGACCACAACCAGAGTGCATGGACCACAGCCAGAGTGCATGGACCACAGCCAGAGTGCATGGACCACAGCCAGAGTGCATGGACCACAGCCAGAGTGCATGAACCATAGCCAAAGTGCATGGACCACAGCCAGAGTGCATGGACCACAGCCAGAGTGCATGGACCACAGCCAGAGTGCATGAACCATAGCCAAAGTGCATGGACTACAGCCAGAGTGCATGGACCACAGCCAGAGTGCATGGACTTCAGCCAGAGTGCATGGACCACGACCAGAGTTCATGGACCACAGTCAGAGTGCAAGCCAGGAATGCGTTAAATCCGTGATTAGAAGTCAATGGAAGCCTCAGGACCGTCCTACAGGATTCAGCTGAATCCCAGGTTGCATGCCTTTTGACAATGTCATGGGGTAGTGGTGCAGGGCGTGTGCGGGTAGTACCAAGTGTGTTCACCTCATGGCTCTTGATTTTATCAATAATAATACAAATCTAATAATAATAATATTATTAAATCATACACAATAAATATCATTAATTAAAGTAGATAAAAAACAAGACTGTAGTTTATACTGTATCATTAAGAGGTGTAGCAAAGCCCGCTACACCTCTCCTACATTACTGGCTACACACATTCTCATTCTCCAAGCCCATCTTCACCTGCTGAATACTTGGTGTCGCTGAAGATACATATTGTTAGCGTCACTGATGACACATATTGTTAGCGTCACTGATGATACATATTGTTAGCGTCTTTGATGATACATATTGTTAGCGTCACTGATGATACATATTGTTAGCATCACTGATGATACATATTGTTAGCGTTACTGATGATACATATTGTTAGCGTCACTGATGATACATATTGTTAGCATCACTGATGATACATATATTTAGCGGCACTGATGGTACATACATTTAGCGTCACTGATAACACATATTGTTAGCGTCACTGATGATACATATTGTTAGCGTCACTGATGATACATATTGTTAGCGTCACTGAAGGTACATACTGTTAGCGTCACTGATGATACATATTGTTAGCGTCACTGAAGGTACATACTGTTAGCGTCACTGATGATACATATTGTTAGCGTCACTGATGATACATATTGTTAGCGTCACTGATGATACATACTAATAGCGTCTCTGATGATACATATTGTTAGCATCACTGATGATACACTCTGTTAGCGTCACTGATGATACACTCTGTTAGCGTCACTGATGATACATATTTTTCGCGTCACTGATGATACATATTGTTAGTGTCACTAATGATACATGTTATTAGCTTCACTGATGATACACACACTGCTATAGTCACTGATGATACATACTGTTAGCGTCACTGATGATACATTCTGTTATCTTCCCTGATGATACATATTGTTAATGTCACTGATGATACATATTGTTAGTGTCACTGATGATACATATTGTTAGCGTCACTAATGATACATACTGTTATCTTCCCTGCTGATACATATTGTTAGTGTCACTGATGATACATATTGTTAGTGTCACTGATGATACATATTGTTAGCGTCACTAATGATACATACTGTTATCTTCACTGATGATACATATTGTTAGTGTCACTGATGATACATATTGTTAGTGTCACTGATGATACATATTGTTAGCGTCACTGATGATACATATTGTTAGCGTCACTGATGACATATATTGTTAGCGTCACTGATGATACATATTATTAGCGTCACTGATGATACATATTGTTAGCGTCACTGATGATACATATTGTTAGCGTCACTGATGATACATATTGTTAGCGTCACTGATGATACATATTGTTAGCGTCACTGATGATACATATTGTTAGCGTCACTGATGATACATATTGTTAGCGTCACTGATGATACATATTGTTAGCGTCACTGATGATACATACTGTTATCTTCACTGATGATACATATTGTTAGTGTCACTGATGATACATATTGTTAGTGTCACTGATGATACATATTGTTAGCGTCACTGATGATACTTATTGTTAGCGTCACTGATGACATATATTGTTAGCGTCACTGATGATACATATTGTTAGCGTCACTAATGATACATACTGTTATCTTCACTGATGATACATATTGTTAGTGTCACTGATGATACATATTGTTAGTGTCACTGATGATACATATTGTTAGCGTCACTGATGATACATATTGTTAGCGTCACTGATGACATATATTGTTAGCGTCACTGATGATACATATTGTTAGCGTCACTGATGATACATATTGTTAGCGTCACTGATGATACATATTGTTAGCGTCACTGATGATACATATTGTTAGCGTCACTGATGATACATATTGTTAGCGTCACTGATGATACATATTGTTAGCGTCACTGATGATACATATTGTTAGCGTCACTGATGATACATATTGCTAGCGTCACTGATGATACATATTGTTAGCGTCACTGATGATACTGTTGTCACTGATGATACATATTGTTAGTGTCATGGATGATACATATTGTTAGCGTCACTGATGATACATATTGTTAGCATCACTGATGATACATATATTTAGCGTCACTGATAATACATATTGTTAGCGTCACTGATGATACATATTGTTAGCGTCACTGAAGGTACATACTGTTTGCGTCACTGATGATACATATTGTTAGCGTCACTGATGATACATACTAATAGCGTCTCTGATGATACATATTGTTAGCATCACTGATGATACACTCTGTTAGCGTCACTGATGATACACTCTGTTAGCGTCACTGATGATACATATTTTTCGCGTCACTGATGATACATATTGTTAGTGTCACTAATGATACATGTTATTAGCTTCATTGATGATACACACACTGCTATAGTCACTGATGATACATACTGTTAGCGTCACTGATCATTGCTAGCATCACTGATGATACATATTGTTAGCGTCACTGATGATACATATTGTTAGCGTCACTAATGATACATACTGTTATCTACACTGAGGATACATATTGTTAGTGTCACTGATGATACATATTGTTAGTGTCACTGATGATACATATTGTTAGCGTCACTAATGATACATACTGTTATCTTCACTGATGATACATATTGTTAGTGTCACTGATGATACATATTGTTAGTGTCACTGATGATACATATTGTTAGCGCCACTAATGATACATACTGTTATCTTCACTGATGATACATATTGTTAGTGTCACTGATGATACATATTGTTAGTGTCACTGATGATACATATTGTTAGTGTCACTGATGATACATATTGTTAGCGTCACTAATGATACATACTGTTATCTTCACTGATGATACATATTGTTAGTGTCACTGATGATACATATTGTTAGTGTCACTGATGATACATATTGTTAGCGTCACTAATGATACATACTGTTATCTTCACTGATGATATATATTGTTAGCATCACTGATGATACATACTGTTAGCGTCACTGATGATTCATATTGTTAGCGTCACTGATGATACATACTGTTAGCGTCACTGATCATTGCTAGCATCACTGATGATACATATTGTTAGTGACACTGACGATAAATATTGTTAGCATCATTGATGATACATACTTTTTCATCACTGATACATACTGTTAGCGTAACTTATGATACACACAGTTAGCGTCACTGGTGATACATATTGTTAGCGTCACTGGTGATACATATTGTTAGCGTCACTGATGATACATATTGTTAGCGTCCTGATGATACATATTGTTAGCGTCACTGATGATACATATTGTTAGCGTCACTGATGATACATAGTTTTAGAATCACTGCTCATTGCTAGCGTCACTAATTATACATACTGATAACGTTATTGATGATACATATTGTCAGCTTCGTTGATGATATACACTATTAGCGTCACTGATGATACATACTGCTAGCGTCTCTGATGATACATATTGTTAGCGTCACTAATGATACATATTAGGGTCATTGATGATACATATTTTTAGTGTCACTGATGATACATATTGTTAGCGTCACTGATTATTGCTAGCGTCTCTAATGATACATATTTTAAGCTTCACTGATGATACATTTTGTTAGCGTCACTAATGATACATATTAGGGTCACTGATTATACTTATTGTTAGTGTCACTGATGATACATATTTTTAGCATCACTGATCATTGCTCGCATACCTGATAATACATATTGTTAACGTCACTGGTGTTACATATTGTTTGCGTCACTGATGATACATTTTGTTAGCGTCACTGATGATACATATTGTTAGTTTCACTGATGACACATATTGTTAGCGTCACTTATGACACATGTTATTAGCGTCACTGATGACACATGTTATTAGCGTCACTGATGATACTGATGATCACTGATGATACATGTGTGAGTATATATGTATGTATATATGTAAATGAACGAATATGTGTGTGTGAATATATATGTATGTGTATAAAGTATATCTAGAAACTGATCAGACTTACATTTCACCTTTGTAAATGCATATTAATGACACTATGTAAAAGACACATCGCACACTATGTAGGGCATACGTAAATCTGTGTATCTATGTATTTACGTATGTAGGTTAGCTTAGCATTTTAAAAGCACCGAATCACCTTCTGTGGTTGATTGTTCAATAAACCCTTGAACTGTATGTTTAACACATCTCTAACCCTGTCCATGGAGGACAGAGAAAAATGTATATATGCTGGTTAGCATTGTAAATGTGTGGCCACGTCTGTAGTGGAAAAAAAACTGATGATACATACTGTTAGCGTCAGTGATGATACATATCATTAGCGTCACTGATGACACATACTTTGAGCGTCACTGATGATACAAATTGTTAGCATAACTGATGATACATATTGTTAGCGTCACTGATAATACATACTGTTAGCTTCACTGATTATACACAGTTAGCGTCACTGATGATACATATTGTTAGCGTCACTGATGATACATACTGTTAACGTCATTGATGATACATATCGTTAGCGTCACTGATAATACATAGTGTTAACGTCACTGATGATACATGCTGTTAACGTCACTGATGACACATATTGTTAACTTCACTGATGATACATACTCTTAGCGTTACTGATGATACTTACTGTTAGCGCCACTGATAATACATACTGTTATCGCCACTGATGATACATATCGTTATCTTCACTGATCATACATATTGTTAGCTTTGTTGGAAATAAACCAACATTTATTTACCATTGTATCCTAGGTATAGCAGTTATTAATCCTACTAATTTGTAGAAGTAACAGAAATTAATATTTTCCTTTCTGAGCGTCATTTACCAAATTCTTCCTACTTAGGATGGCGGTATTGCATCAGGTAATACCCACCAGAGGTATTAATAGGATTCACATGCCAGAGAATTGAATAATTTTCTCAACTTCTGTCAGTATTCTTAACAACAATTAGTAACTGACAATATAACCACTAGTGATCTAATAACAACGTGTTATCAGCTAAAAGATCACTTCATAACAGTATATCTGTTATCTTAAATTAACATGGAAGAAGCAGAATTTTCTCTCCATTTCTCGTTTAATAAGAATTACTATTTGACAAGAATTTAAATAATATCTAACTCCCAATAATTGCAACCTTATTCTCATTAATTCATCAAGTAGAATATTCATAAGGTAAAGAATTTTCCATATCTACTGAAACATGAGCACGCATGCGCGGGCGAGAAGGATCGAGGGAGGAGGAGGGAGAGACTTGGCCACGAGACTTCTTGACGGCAACAAGTACTCAGAGTGAGGAAACGCTTTCGCAAGCTACGCGATCGGCCTTTGCAATTAATTGGCTTTGGAGTGCATAATTACTACATCAGCAATCCTAGGATTGCATCGGCGAACACCAACACGGTTAAGTGGTTTAGTATTTGGTGTATTGAGCTCTTTACATTTAATCTTTACCCTTAGTTCGTCGTTAGGATGAGCTCCCTCCTCAGAACACAAGTACGTCCCTAGTGAACTAAATTTATTCACTTTTCTTGTCTAATCATGACATATTCAGTAGAGAGTAATCTATTCCTACATTGTTCTGGAAATTCCAGCGTGTGTTGAAGCTGCCTGAAGAGAAATCAACTCCTCCACCACGCTAGCGAGTTACGTGTTCCAGCAGGTTCCAGATGACGCGACCCCACAACCGCGCTACCGTTCACTGTCCCAGCTAAGAGGCTGAAATTTCTTACTAATTTACATACTATCATTTTGATTGTTATTGAGATTTAATGATATCTCATAATTATATATCATTTACGTATGCTATGAATTTAACCATATATTTTTATGGCATTTAATACTGATATATTTCTAAGGATATCTTACTAACCCCTTTGGAGGAAGAACCAGCTTCGATTAAGTGTATTAGAAATACTTTGATTTTTAGTACTAACCCACAATTTAGTTTGGGAACATTTAACTCTTGAGTAATATTTATTCTTACAGTTCATTAATGCCCTATAAATAATTCTTGAAGATTACACCATCCATAGGCACTGATATCTCAGTCCAGTTTATTACTTTATTTATCTGTTTCTCTTTTCAGTAATAAAAGGGTGGTCCTTCGAGAATTTCGATTTAATTAATTAATATCCTTATATCACAATATTGTGAGTTAGATTTCCCACAAGCTTCACTGATGATACATATCATTAGCGTCAATGATGATACATATTGTTAGCTTCACTGATGATACTTTTTGTTAGCTACACTGATGATACATATCGTTAGCGTCACTGATGATACATATCGTTAGCGTCACTGATAAAACATATCGTTAGCGTTACAGATGATACTGTTAGCGTCACTGATGATACATACTGTTAGCGTCACTGATGATACATATTGTTAGCTTCACTGATGATACTTTTTGTTAGCTACACTGATGATACATATCATTAGCGTCACTGATGATACATTCTGTTAACGTCACTGATAAAACATATCGTTAGCGTTACAGATGATACTGTTAGCGTCACTGATGATACATACTGTTAGCGTCACTGATGATACATATTGTTAGCTTCACTGATGATACATATTGTTAACTTCACTGATGATACATATTGTTAGCTTCACTGATGATACATATCGTTAGCGTCACTGATGATACATATCGTTAGCGTCACTGATGATACATTCTTTTAACGTTGACTGATGATACATATTGTTAGCGTTACAGATCATACATACTGTTAGCGTCACTGATGATTCATACTGTTAGCGTCACTGATGATGCATGTTTTTCGCGTCACTGATGATACATTTTGTTAGTGTCATATGATGATACTGTTTGCATCACTGATGATACATATTGTTAACGTCACTGTTGATACATACTGTTATCTTCACTGATGATACATATAGAGTGTCACTGATGATACATATTGTTAGCTTCAATGATGATACATAATGTTAGCGTCACTGATGGTACATATTGTTAGTGTCACTGATACATATTATTAGCATCATTGATGATACATATTTTATCGTCACTGATGATACATAATCTTAGCGTCACTGATGATACATATTGTTAGTCACTGATGATACATACTGTTTGCGTCACTGAAGATACATACTGTTTGCGTCACTGATGATACATACCGATAGCGTCACTGATGATACATACTGTTAGTGTCACTGATGATACATATTGTTAGCGTCACTGATGTTACATATTGTTAGTCACTGATGATACATACTGGTTGCATCACTGATGATACTGTCAGCGTCACTGATGATACATACTGCTAGCGCCACTGATGATACATACCGATAGTGTCACTGACGATACATAATATTAGCCTCACTGATGATATATATTGTTAGCCTCTGATGATACATGTTGTTAGCCTCACTGATGATACATATTGTTAGCGTCACTGATTATACATTCTGTTATCTTCACCTGTGATACATATTGTTAGTGTCACTGATGACACATATTGTTAGCCTCACTGATGAAACATATTATTTGTGTCACAGATGATACATATTGTTAGCTTCACTTATGATACATACTGTTAGCGTCATTGATGATACATATTGTTTGCATCAATGATGACATATATTGCTGTCGTCACTGATGATACATATTGTTAGCGTCATTGATGACACATATTGTTAGCGCCATTGATGATACATATTGTTAGTTTCATTGATGATACTTAATGTTAGCGTCATTGATGATACATATTGTTAGCGGTATTGATGATACATATTAGCGCCAATGATGATACATATTGCTAGCGTCATTGATGAAACATACTGTTATCGTCACTGATGATACATACTGTTATCGTCCTTGATGATACATATTATTAGCGTCACTGATGATAAATGCTGTTAGCGTCACTGATGATACATATTGTTAGCGTCACGGATCATTACTAGCGTCACTGATGATACATATTGTTAGCGTCACGGATCATTACTAGCGTCACTGATGATACATATTGTTAGCGTCACGGATCATTACTAGCGTCACTGATGATACATATTGTTAGCGTCACGGATCATTAATAGCGTCACTGATGATACATATTGTTAGCGTCACTTATAATACATATTGTTAGCGTCACTGATAATACATATTGTTAGTTTCACTGATGATACATATTGCTAGTGTCACTGATGATACATATTGTTAGCTTCATTGATGATACATACTGTTATCGTCCTTGATGATACATACTATTAGCGTCACTGAAGATACATGCTGTTAGCGTCACTGATGATACATATTGTTAGCATTACTGATCATTACTAGCGTCACTGATAATACATATTGTCAGCGTCACTGATGATACATATTGTTAGCGTCATTGATGACACATATTGTTAGCGTCACTGATGATACATATTTGCGTCACTGATGATTCATACTGTTAGCGTCATTGATGATACATATTGTTAGTGTCACTGATGATACATACTGTTAGCGTCACTGATGATACATATTGTTAGTGTCACTGATGATACTGTTAGCTTCACTGATGATACATATTGTTAGTGTCACTGATGATACATACTCTTAGCGTCACTGATGATACATATTGTTAGTGTCACTGATGATACATATTGGTAGTGTCAATGATGGTACATGCTGTTTGCGTCACTGATGATACATATTGTTAGTTTCACTGATGATACATACTGTTAGTTTCACTGATGATACATACTGTTAGTGTCACTGATGATACATATTGTTAGCGTCACTGATGATACATATTGTTAGTGTCACTGATGATACATACTTTTATCATACTGTTAGCGTCATTGATGATACATATTGTTAGTGTCACTGATGATACATACTGTTAGCGTCACTGATGATACATATTGTTAGTGTCACTGATGATACTGTTAGCTTCACTGATGATACATATTGTTAGTGTCACTGATGATACATACTCTTAGCGTCACTGATGATACATACTGTTAGTGTCACTGATGATACATATTGGTAGTGTCAATGATGGTACATGCTGTTTGCGTCACTGATGATACATATTGTTAGTTTCACTGATGATACATACTGTTAGTTTCACTGATGGTACATACTGTTAGTGTCACTGATGATACATATTGTTAGCGTCACTGATGATACATATTGTTAGTGTCACTGATGATACATACTTTTAGTGTCACTGATGATACATACTGTTAACGTCACTGGTGTTACATACTGTTAGCGTCACTGATGATACATATCGTTAGCGTCGCCGATGATACTTACTGTTAGCGTCACTGATGATACATACTGTTAGCGTCACAGATGATACATACTATTAGCGTCACCGATGATACATACTGTTAGCGTCACTGATGATACATACTGTTAGCGTCACTGATGATACATACTGTTAGCGTCACTGATGATACATACTGTAAGCGTCACTGATGATACATACTGTTAGCGTCACTGATGATACATACTGTTAGCGTCACTGATGATACATACTGTTAGCGTCACTGATGATACATACTGTTAGCGTCACTGATACATACTGTTAACGTCACTGATGATTCACACTATTAGCGCCACTGATGATACATACTGTTAGCGTCACTGATGATACATACTGTTAGCGTCACTGATGATACATACTGTTAGCGTCACTGATGATACATACTGTTAGCGTCACTGATGATACATACTGTTAGCGTCACTGATGATACATACTGTTAGCGTCATTGATGATACATACTGTTAGCGTCACTGATGATACATACTGTTAGCGTCACTGATGATACATACTGTTAGCGTCACTGATGATACATACTGTTAACGTCACTGATGATACTTACTGTTAGCGTCACTGATGATACATACTGCTAGCGTCACTGATGATACATACTGTTAGAGTCACTGATGATACATACTTTTAGCGTCACTGATGATACATACTGTTAGCGTCACTGATGATACATACTGCTAGCGTCACTGATGATACATACTGTTAGAGTCACTGATGATACATACTTTTAGCGTCACTGATGATACATACTGCTAGCGTCACTGATGATACATACTGTTAGCGTCACTGATGATACATACTGCTAGCGTCACTGATGATACATACTGTTAGCGTCACTGATGATACATACTGCTAGCGTCACTGATGATACATACTGCTAGCGTCACTGATGATACATACTGTTAACGTCACTGATGATACATACTGCTACCGTCACTGATGATACATACTGCTAGCGTCACTGATGATACATACTGTTAGCGTCACTGATGATACATACTGCTAGCGTCACTGATGATACATACTGTTAGCGTCACTGATGATACATACTGTTAGCGTCACTGATGATACATACTGCTAGCGTCACTGATGATACATACTGTTAGCGTCACTGATGATACATACTGCTAGCGTCACTGATGATACATACTGTTAGCGTCACTGATGATACATACTGCTAGCGTCACTGATGATACATACTGCTAGCGTCACTGATGATACATACTGTTAGCGTCACTGATGATACATACTGCTAGCGTCACTGATGATACATACTGTTAGCGTCACTGATGATACATACTGCTAGCGTCACTGATGATACATACTGTTAGCGTCACTGATGATACATACTGCTAGCGTCACTGATGATACACACTGTTAGCGTCACTAATGATACATACTGTTAACTTCACTGATGATACATACTGCTAGCGTCACTGATGATACATACTGCTAGCGTCACTGATGATACATACTGCTAGCGTCACTGATGATACACACTGTTAGCGTCACTGATGATACATACTGTTAACTTCACTGATGATACATACTGCTAGCGTCACTGATGATACATACTGCTAGCGTCACTGATGATACATACTGCTAGCGTCACTGATGATACATACTGCTAGCGTCACTGATGATACATACTGCTAGCGTCACTGATGATACATACTGCTAGCGTCACTGATGATACATACTGCTAGCGTCACTGATGATACATACTGCTAGCGTCACTGATGATACATACTGCTAGCGTCACTGATGATACATACTGCTTGCGTCACTGATGATACATACTGCTAGCGTCACTGATGATACATACTGCTAGCGTCACTGATGATACATACTGTTATCGTCCTTGATGATACATATTATTAGCGTCACTGATGATAAATGCTGTTAGCGTCACTGATGATACATATTGTTAGCGTCACGGATCATTACTAGCGTCACTGATGATACATATTGTTAGCGTCACGGATCATTACTAGCGTCACTGATGATACATATTGTTAGCGTCACGGATCATTAATAGCGTCACTGATGATACATATTGTTAGCGTCACTTATAATACATATTGTTAGCGTCACTGATAATACATATTGTTAGTTTCACTGATGATACATATTGCTAGTGTCACTGATGATACATATTGTTAGCTTCATTGATGATACATACTGTTATCGTCCTTGATGATACATACTATTAGCGTCACTGAAGATACATGCTGTTAGCGTCACTGATGATACATATTGTTAGCATTACTGATCATTACTAGCGTCACTGATAATACATATTGTCAGCGTCACTGATGATACATATTGTTAGCGTCATTGATGACACATATTGTTAGCGTCACTGATGATACATATTGTTAGCGTCATTGATGACACATATTGTTAGCGTCACTGATGATACATATTGTTAGCGTCATTGATGACACATATTGTTAGCGTCACTGATGATACATATTTGCGTCACTGATGATTCATACTGTTAGCGTCATTGATGATACATATTGTTAGTGTCACTGATGATACATACTGTTAGCGTCACTGATGATACATATTGTTAGTGTCACTGATGATACTGTTAGCTTCACTGATGATACATATTGTTAGTGTCACTGATGATATATATTCTTAGCGTCACTGATGATACATATTGTTAGTGTCACTGATGATACATATTGGTAGTGTCAATGATGGTACATGCTGTTTGCGTCACTGATGATACATATTGTTAGCTTCACTGATGATACATACTGTTAGTTTCACTGATGATACATACTGTTAGTGTCACTGATGATACATATTGTTAGCGTCACTGATGATACATATTGTTAGTGTCACTGATGATACATACTTTTATCATACTGTTAGCGTCATTGATGATACATATTGTTAGTGTCACTGATGATACATACTGTTAGCGTCACTGATGATACATATTGTTAGTGTCACTGATGATACTGTTAGCTTCACTGATGATACATATTGTTAGTGTCACTGATGATACATACTCTTAGCGTCACTGATGATACATACTGTTAGTGTCACTGATGATACATATTGGTAGTGTCAATGATGGTACATGCTGTTTGCGTCACTGATGATACATATTGTTAGTTTCACTGATGATACATACTGTTAGTTTCACTGATGATACATACTGTTGGTGTCACTGATGATACATATTGTTAGCGTCACTGATGATACATATTGTTAGTGTCACTGATGATACATACTTTTAGTGTCACTGATGATACATACTGTTAACGTCACTGGTGTTACATACTGTTAGCGTCACTGATGATACATATCGTTAGCGTCGCCGATGATACTTACTGTTAGCGTCACTGATGATACATACTGTTAGCGTCACAGATGATACATACTATTAGCGTCACCGATGATACATACTGTTAGCGTCACTGATGATACATACTGTTAGCGTCACTGATGATACATACTGTTAGCGTCACTGATGATACATACTGTTAGCGTCACTGATGATACATACTGTTAGCGTCACTGATGATACATACTGTTAGCGTCACTGATGATACATACTGTTAGCGTCACTGATGATACATACTGTTAGCGTCACTGATGATACATAATGTTAGCGTCACTGATGATACATACTGTTAGCGTCACTGATACATACTGTTAACGTCACTGATGATTCACACTATTAGCGCCGCTGATGATACATACTGTTAGCGTCACTGATGATACATACTGTTAGTGTCACTGATGATACATACTGTTAGCGTCACTGATGATACATACTGTTAGCGTCACTGATGATACATGCTGTTAGCGTCACTGATGATACATACTGTTAGCGTCATTGATGATACATACTGTTAGCGTCACTGATGATACATACTGTTAGCGTCACTGATGATACATACTGTTAGCGTCACTGATGATACATACTGTTAGCGTCACTGATGATACATACTGCTAGCGTCACTGATGATACATACTGCTAGCGTCACTGATGATACATACTGTTAGAGTCACTGATGATACATACTGCTAGCGTCACTTATGATACATACTGTTAGCGTCACTGATGATACATACTGTTAGCGTCACTGATGATACATACTGCTAGCGTCACTGATGATACATACTGTTAGAGTCACTGATGATACATACTTTTAGCGTCACTGATGATACATACTGCTAGCGTCAAAGATGATACATACTGCTAGCGTCACTGATGATACATACTGTTAGCGTCACTGATGATACATACTGCTAGCGTCACTGATGATACATACTGCTAGCGTCACTGATGATACATACTGCTAGCGTCACTGATGATACATACTGTTAACGTCACTGATGATACATACTGCTACCGTCACTGATGATACATACTGCTAGCGTCACTGATGATACATACTGTTAGCGTCACTGATGATACATACTGCTAGCGTCACTGATGATACATACTGTTAGCGTCACTGATGATACATACTGCTAGCGTCACTGATGATACATACTGCTAGCGTCACTGATGATACATACTGTTAGCGTCACTGATGATACATACTGCTAGCGTCACTGATGATACATACTGTTAGCGTCACTGATGATACATACTGCTAGCGTCACTGATGATACATACTGCTAGCGTCACTGATGATACATACTGTTAGCGTCACTGATGATACATACTGCTAGCGTCACTGATGATACATACTGTTAGCGTCACTGATGATACATACTGCTAGCGTCACTGATGATACATACTGTTAGCGTCACTAATGATACATACTGCTAGCGTCACTGATGATACACACTGTTAGCGTCACTGATGATACATACTGTTAACTTCACTGATGATACATACTGCTAGCGTCACTGATGATACATACTGCTAGCGTCACTGATGATACATACTGTTAACGTCACTGATGATACACACTGTTAGCGTCACTGATGATACATACTGTTAACTTCACTGATGATACATACTGCTAGCGTCACTGATGATACATACTGCTAGCGTCACTGATGATACATACTGCTAGCGTCACTGATGATACATACTGCTAGCGTCACTGATGATACATACTGCTAGCGTCACTGATGATACATACTGCTAGCGTCACTGATGATACATACTGCTAGCGTCACTGATGATACATACTGCTAGCGTCACTGATGATACATACTGCTAGCGTCACTGATGATACATACTGCTAGCGTCACTGATGATACATACTGCTAGCGTCACTGATGATACATACTGCTAGCGTCACTGATGATACATACTGCTAGCGTCACTGATGATACATACTGCTAGCGTCACTGATGATACATACTGCTAGCGTCACTGATGATACATACTGCTAGCGTCACTGATGATACATACTGTTAGCGTCACTGATGATACATACTGCTAGCGTCACTGATGATACATACTGTTAGAGTCACTGATGTCAGCCTAAAAACTTGTAAATTACAATATTTCATATTTTGTCAAGCGTCGCTGGTTTCACTTAATAATAATAATAATAATAATAATAATAATAATAATAATAATAATAATAATAATAATAATAATAATAATAATAATAATAATAATAATAATAATAATAATAATAATAATAATAATAATAATAATGACTAATTGTGTCGGGGGGACAGGAAGCCCCAGTGTATTCATGCGAGTTATGCTTTTATTGAGGTCCCCCCCCCTTCATTCAACATGTTCACGGGGGTGGTCCTGGAGGCAGTCTTCAAGGGGGGCCCTTAAGCCTTCATTCAACATGTTCGCTGATTGCTATTTTACCTGTTTAGTCCAGCCAGCACTGAAATGATGTGTTTCAGTTGTTACCAATTAAGGTTCTGGTTCTGATAATAACAATGTCTACTTGTGGTGCTGTTATGGTGGCATGTAATTGATCTGCTTTACTTTTGTGTCAACTTTCCTATTATAAATGTTCTACAATTTATGAATAACGCTTTAGATTCATTGTGTCCAAAGTTAATAGATCATGACCAAAGTTTCTCCCTTGTATCCAAAGTTCCGCTTTCTACCCTAAGGTTCTCCCTTGTGCCCTCAAAGTTCCCCCTTGTGTCTAAAGCTTCTTGTATTCAAAGTTTCTCCCTTACATCCAGAAGTGATTATCAAAAGGTGTCAAGCCGGGGATACTATTTAGCACCATCCATGGTGCAGGATTTCAAAATGTGCTAAATATCACCATGGATGCCAATACGAGAACAAAAGTGAATAAGGCGAACAACATCAAAGGTACCTGATTCACCAAGAATTCTATCAAGGGACAAGTGACCGTGAGGGACGGTCGAGAAAGAAAACACACATCCTGGAAGTCAGGCCGTTCAACAAGG
>NC_091152.1:23402343-23555147 GCF_040958095.1 Procambarus clarkii
AACTTTGGTCTGGGCCCAATGTAATGGGGGCTACAGAGCCCGGCCTTCCATCGCAGTCTGACTCGGGGGCCTGGTCGCCCACACCAAAAGCCTGTGTAAGGGAAATCAGTACTGTTTACATACAGCATTACTTCCAAAAGTCTGGGTCTCGGAACCAAGGGATACCAGTTACCAGGGCAGACAGGGAGGCCGAGCGGTGGCTAATGCAGGAAGTCCATCATCCTCAGCGGTGTTTCCCCTTTTTAACAGGGAGGTCCTCCTGCCTCGTACACTCTCCACTGGTGCAAAATCTCATTCCTTCTTTCGCCCCATCCTGGACACCCAACCATCCACCAAAGACAGCCCTTCACGAGCAGGGCTGAGAGTCCAAGATTCCCCCCCTTGAGTCCAAAGTTTTCCCCTTGAGTCCAAAGTTTTCTCCTTGTGTACTAAGTTTCCCATGTCCCCTTTACATCCAAAGGTTGCACCTTGTGTCCAATGTTTTCCCTTCGAACACAAAGTTTCGACCTGAGTCCAGTGTTTCCCATTTGTCCCCAATGTTTCCCCTATGTGTCCAATGTTCCCCTATGGGCCTAAAGTTTATCCCTTATGACTAATTTTTACAATTTGCACTCATCTGTATCCAAAGTTTCCCTTGCTTCCAAAGTTTCCACTATGTTTCCAAAGTTTCCACTTTGTTTCCAAAGTTTCCACTTTGTTTCGAAAGTTTCCACTTGGTTTCGAAAGTTTCCACTTGGTTTCGAAAGTTTCCACTTGGTTTCGAAAGTTTCCACTTGGTTTCGAAAGTTTCCACTTGGTTTCGAAAGTTTCCACTTTGTTTAGAAAGTTTTCACTTTGTTTCCAAAGTTTCCACTTTGTTTCCAAAGATTCCACTTTGTTTCCAAAGTTTCCACATTGTTTCCAAAGTTTGTCCTTGTTTGTTCAAAGCTTCATCCTTGTGTAAAATGTTTCATTTTTTGTCCAAAGTCTCCACTAGTGTCCAAATTTTTCACCTTGTGTCCAAAGTTCACCCCTTCTTTCTAAATTTTTTCTCCTTTGTGTCAAATGTTTCCCTTTGTGTCCAAAGTTCTCTCTTGCGTCCAAAGTTTTTCCTTCAATCCAAAGTTCTCTCTTGCGTCCAAAGTTTTTCCTTCAGTCCAAAGTTCTCTCTCTTGTCAAAAGTTCTCCCTCTTGTCAATATTTTTCTACTATGTCCGACTGTTTCCTTTCGTGAACAAAGTTTTCCATTGTGTCCAAAGTTTTCCACGTTTGTCCAAAGTTTCCCCGTCTAAAGTTTTCCCCTTGTGTCCAAACTTTTACTCCTGTAAAGGCTTTTCTTGTAAGAAACACTATCCACCTAGTGTTTAGAGCTTCCTCATTATGTACGAAGTTTCGTCTTTACGTCTAAAGGCTCCATCTTGTGTCCGAAGTTTCCCCTTGTGTCTAAAGTTATTCCCTTGTTTCCAGAGTTTTTCCCTTGTGTCCATAGGTCTCCTCTCATGTCCTAAGTTTACCCCTTGTGTCCAAAGTTGTCCCCCTTTAGTCCAACGTTCCCTCTTGTGTCTAAAGTTTGTCCCGTGTGCCCAAAGTTTCTCCCTTGTGGGTAGGGTCGCGCAGTTCAGTTGGCGTCATTCTCGACTGACAATCGGGGATCCTGGGTTCGAGACACAAGGAGAGATATGGCTGGGCACGTTTCCTTTGATCTGCCGCCTCTGTTCACCAAACAATGAACAGATACCTGGAAATTAGTCAACAAATGTGGATTTGCATCCTGGGGATGGTCAACAATTTGTGGACACGCATCCTAGGGATGGTTACAACTTCAAATTTAGAGGGACCGCGTTGCAACCCTGATGTATAGATTATGTATAGATATATATAGATCGTACGTTTCTTTTCACTGTTGGTGGTAATTCAAAAATCAATTCTCCAAAATTCATTTTTATTTCTAGTCTGACGCGACACTTGAGCGCGTTTCGTAAAACTTATTACATTTTCAAAGACTTTAGTTTACACATACACAACTGAATAGAACTTACACATCTTCGATTTGTTTATATCTACATTTGAGTGAGGTGGATGGGGTGAGGTGGTATTAATAGGGTATTAAATTCATAAACACAAGACAGAACACGAAACAATGGGTATATATATATATATATATATATATATATATATATATATATATATATATATATATATATATATATATATATATATATATATGTATATATATATATATATATATATATATACATATACATATATATATATATATATATATATATATATATATATATATATATATATATATATATATATATATATATATATATATATATATATATATGTCGTACCTAATAGCCAGAACGCACTTCTCAGCCTACTATGCAAGGCCCGATTTGCCTAATAAGCCAAGTTTTCATGAATTAATTGTTTTTCGACTACCTAACCTACCTAACCTAACCTAACCTAGCTTTTTCGGCTACCTAACCTAACCTAACCCATAAAGATAGGTTAGGTTAGGTTAGGTAGGGTTGGTTAGGTTCGGTCATATATCTACGTTAACTTTAACTCCAATAAAAAAAAATTGACCTCATACATAATGAAATGGGTAGCTTTATCATTTCATAAGAAAAAAATTTGAGAAAATGAATTAATTCAGGAAAACTTGGCTTATTAGGCAAATCGGGCCCTGAATTGTAGGCTGAGAAGTGCGTTCTGGCTACTAGGTACGACATATATATATATATATATATATATATATATATATATATATATATATATATATATATATATATATATATATATATATATATATATATATATATATATATATATATATACAACTTTAGAACACTTTCCCACCAGGAGACTCGAACCCTAGCCAGCACAGAAGCCTTCCAGCAACTGGCATAACAGGTACGCCTTAACCCTCTTCACCACCTGCTCAGACCCTTAAAAGAGATGGTAATTTCGGAGTATTTAAATAGCCCAAAGATCAACACCTCCCAAGAGCACCAGAGCAAGTGAGGGGTCATTTAGACGTTAATTTCATCAAGTCCCTGTTAATATGGGAAGACACAGTGTCTCTGCTTAATGCACAACTCTCCTAAACACGAGAGTTAAGTATACAACTTTAGAACACTTTCCCACCAGGAGACTCGAACCCTAGCCAGCACAGAAGCCTTCCAGCAACTGGCATAACAGGTACGCCTTAACCCTCTTCACCACCTGCTCAGACCCTTAAAAGAGATGGTAATTTCGGAGTATTTAAATAGCCCAAAGATCAACACCTCCCAAGAGCACCAGAGCAAGTGAGGGGTCATTTAGACGTTAATTTCATCAAGTCCCTGTTAATATGGGAAGACACAGTGTCTCTGCTTAATGCACAACTCTCCTAAACACGAGAGTTAAGTATACAACTTTAGAACACTTTCCCACCAGGAGACTCGAACCCTAGCCAGCACAGAAGCCTTCCAGCAACTGGCATAACAGGTACGCCTTAACCCTCTTCACCACCTGCTCAGACCCTTAAAAGAGATGGTAATTTCGGAGTATTTAAATAGCCCAAAGATCAACACCTCCCAAGAGCACCAGAGCAAGTGAGGGGTCATTTAGACGTTAATTTCATCAAGTCCCTGTTAATATGGGAAGACACAGTGTCTCTGCTTAATGCACAACTCTCCTAAACACGAGAGTTAAGTATACAACTTTAGAACACTTTCCCACCAGGAGACTCGAACCCTAGCCAGCACAGAAGCCTTCCAGCAACTGGCATAACAGGTACGCCTTAACCCTCTTCACCACCTGCTCAGACCCTTAAAAGAGATGGTAATTTCGGAGTATTTAAATAGCCCAAAGATCAACACCTCCCAAGAGCACCAGAGCAAGTGAGGGGTCATTTAGACGTTAATTTCATCAAGTCCCTGTTAATATGGGAAGACACAGTGTCTCTGCTTAATGCACAACTCTCCTAAACACGAGAGTTAAGTATACAACTTTAGAACACTTTCCCACCAGGAGACTCGAACCCTAGCCAGCACAGAAGCCTTCCAGCAACTGGCATAACAGGTACGCCTTAACCCTCTTCACCACCTGCTCAGACCCTTAAAAGAGATGGTAATTTCGGAGTATTTAAATAGCCCAAAGATCAACACCTCCCAAGAGCACCAGAGCAAGTGAGGGGTCATTTAGACGTTAATTTCATCAAGTCCCTGTTAATATGGGAAGACACAGTGTCTCTGCTTAATGCACAACTCTCCTAAACACGAGAGTTAAGTATACAACTTTAGAACACTTTCCCACCAGGAGACTCGAACCCTAGCCAGCCGAAATTCCGAAATTACCATCTCTTTTAAGGGTCTGAGCAGGTGGTGAAGAGGGTTAAGGCGTACCTGTTATGCCAGTTGCTGGAAGGCTTCTGTGCTGGCTAGGGTTCGAGTCTCCTGGTGGGAAAGTGTTCTAAAGTTGTATACTTAACTCTCGTGTTTAGGAGAGTTGTGCATTAAGCAGAGACACTGTGTCTTCCCATATTAACAGGGACTTGATGAAATTAACGTCTAAATGACCCCTCACTTGCTCTGGTGCTCTTGGGAGGTGTTGATCTTTGGGCTATTTAAATACTCCGAAATTACCATCTCTTTTAAGGGTCTGAGCAGGTGGTGAAGAGGGTTAAGGCGTACCTGTTATGCCAGTTGCTGGAAGGCTTCTGTGCTGGCTAGGGTTCGAGTCTCCTGGTGGGAAAGTGTTCTAAAGTTGTATACTTAACTCTCGTGTTTAGGAGAGTTGTGCATTAAGCAGAGACACTGTGTCTTCCCATATTAACAGGGACTTGATGAAATTAACGTCTAAATGACCCCTCACTTGCTCTGGTGCTCTTGGGAGGTGTTGATCTTTGGGCTATTTAAATACTCCGAAATTACCATCTCTTTTAAGGGTCTGAGCAGGTGGTGAAGAGGGTTAAGGCGTACCTGTTATGCCAGTTGCTGGAAGGCTTCTGTGCTGGCTAGGGTTCGAGTCTCCTGGTGGGAAAGTGTTCTAAAGTTGTATACTTAACTCTCGTGTTTAGGAGAGTTGTGCATTAAGCAGAGACACTGTGTCTTCCCATATTAACAGGGACTTGATGAAATTAACGTCTAAATGACCCCTCACTTGCTCTGGTGCTCTTGGGAGGTGTTGATCTTTGGGCTATTTAAATACTCCGAAATTACCATCTCTTTTAAGGGTCTGAGCAGGTGGTGAAGAGGGTTAAGGCGTACCTGTTATGCCAGTTGCTGGAAGGCTTCTGTGCTGGCTAGGGTTCGAGTCTCCTGGTGGGAAAGTGTTCTAAAGTTGTATACTTAACTCTCGTGTTTAGGAGAGTTGTGCATTAAGCAGAGACACTGTGTCTTCCCATATTAACAGGGACTTGATGAAATTAACGTCTAAATGACCCCTCACTTGCTCTGGTGCTCTTGGGAGGTGTTGATCTTTGGGCTATTTAAATACTCCGAAATTACCATCTCTTTTAAGGGTCTGAGCAGGTGGTGAAGAGGGTTAAGGCGTACCTGTTATGCCAGTTGCTGGAAGGCTTCTGTGCTGGCTAGGGTTCGAGTCTCCTGGTGGGAAAGTGTTCTAAAGTTGTATACTTAACTCTCGTGTTTAGGAGAGTTGTGCATATATATATATATATATATATATATATTGTAGCCAGAACGCACTTCTCGGCCTACTATGCAAGGCCAGATTTGCCTAATAAGCCAAGTTTTCCTGAATTAAAATATTTTCTCTAATTTTTTTCTTATGAAATGATAAAGCTACCTATTTCATTATGTATGAGGTCAAATTTTTTTTATTGGAGTTAAAATTAACGTAGATATATGACCGAACCTAACCAACCCTACCTAACCTAACCTAACCTATCTTTATAGGTTAGGTTAGGTAGCCGAAAAGTTAGGTTAGGTTAGGTTAGGTAGGTTAGGTAGTCGAAAAACAATTAATTCATGAAAACTTGGCTTATTAGGCAAATTTGGCCTTGCATAGTAGGCTGAGAAGTTCGTTCTGGCTACTAGGTACGCCAGAACGAATATACATATATATATATATATATATATATATATATATATATATATATATATATGTCGTACCTAATAGCCAGAACGCACTTCTCAGCCTACTATTCAAGGCCCGATTTGCCTAATAAGCCAAGTTTTCATGAATTAATGTTTTTTCGTCTACCTAACCTACCTAACCTAACCTAACCTAGCTTTTTTTGGCTACCTAACCTAACCTTACCTATAAATATAGGTTAGGTTAGGTTTGGTAGGGTTGGTTAGGTTCGGTCATATATCTACGTTAATTTTAACTCCAATAAAAAAAAATTGACCTCATACATAGAGAAAAGGGTTGCTTTATCATTTCATAAGAAAAAAATTATAGTAAATATATTAATTCAGGAAAACTTGGCTTATTAGGCAAATCGGGCCTTGAATAGTAGGCTGAGAAGTGAGTTCTGGCTACTAGGTACGACATATATATATATATATATATATATATATATATATATATATATATATATATATATATATATATATGTTGTACCTAGTAGCCAGAACGTCGTACTCGGCCTACTATGCAAGGCCCGATTTGCCTAATAAGCCAAGTTTTCCTGAATTTATATATTTTTTCTAATTTTTTATTATGAAATGATAAATCTGGTTATTTGATTACGTATAAGTTAATTTGTTAAAATTTCAGTTAAAACTAACGTTGATATATGACCGAACCTAACCAACCCTACCTAACCTAACCTAACCTATCTAAACCTAACCTAAACTAACACAACTACGTCAATAATTTATGTTCCTAATATAATATAATAATACTAATTCAAATAAACTAATTGGAAACAATTTAATGCAAAAAAAAAATCACTCGGCCTATTAGGCAAGTCGGGCCTTGCATAGTAGGCCGAGAAGTCTGTTCTGGCTACTAGGTACGACATATATATATATATATATATATATATATATATATATATATATATATATATATATATATATATATATATATATATATATATATATATATATATATATATATATATATATTTATATATATGTGTCGTACCTAGTAGCCAGAACTCACTTCTCAGCCTACTATGCGAGGCCCGATTTGCCTAATAAGCCTAGTTTTCATGAATTAATATTTTTTCGACTACCTAACCTACCTAACCTAACCTAACGTTTTCGGCTACCTAACCTAACCTAACCTATAAAGATAGGTTAGGTTAGGTTAGGTAGGGTTGGTTAGGTTCAGTCAAATATCTACGTTAATTTTAACTCCCCCCAAAAAAAATTGACCTCATACATAATGAAATGGGTAGCTTTATCATTTCATAAGAAAAAAAATAGAGAAAATATATTAATTCAGTAAAACTTGGCTTATTAGGCAAATCGGGCCGTGCATAGTAGGCTGAGAAGTGCGTTCTGGCTACTAGGTACGACATATGTATATATATATATATATATATATATATATATATATATATATATATATATATATATATATATATATATATATATATATATATATATATATATATATATATATATATATATATATATATATATATATATATATATATATATATATATATATATATATATATATATATATATAATATATATATGCGAACAAGCCTGAATGGTCCCCAGGACAATATGCAACTGAAATAATATAATAATAATAATTAAAATAAACTAATTGGAAACAATTTAATGCAAATAAAAAAATCACTCGGCCTATTAGGCAATATATATATATATATATATATATATATATATATATATATATATATATATATATATATATATATATATATATGTATATATATATATATATATATATATATATATATATGGCACAACTCTCCTAAACACGAGAGTTAAGTATACAACTTTAGAACACTTTCCCACCAGGAGACTCGAACCCTAGCCAGCACAGAAGCCTTCCAGCAACTGGCATAACAGGTACGCCTTAACCCTCTCCACCACCGCTCAGACCCTTAAAAGAGATGGTAATTTCGGAGTATTTAAATACCCCAAAGATCAACACCTCCCAAGAGCACCAGAGCAAGTGAGGGGTCATTTAGACGTTAATTTCATCAAGTCCCTGTTAATATGGGAAGACACAGTGTCTCTGCTTAAGGCACAACTCTCCTAAACACGAGAGTTAAGTATACAAATTTAGAACACTTTCCCACCAGGAGACTCGAACCCTAGCCAGCACAGAAGCCTTCCAGCAACTGGCATAACAGGTACGCCTTAACCCTCTCCACCACCGCTCAGACCCTTAAAAGAGATGGTAATTTCGGAGTATTTAAATACCCCAAAGATCAACACCTCCCAAGAGCACCAGAGCAAGTGAGGGGTCATTTAGACGTTAATTTCATCAAGTCCCTGTTAATATGGGAAGACACAGTGTCTCTGCTTAAGGCACAACTCTCCTAAACACGAGAGTTAAGTATACAACTTTAGAACACTTTCCCACCAGGAGACTCGAACCCTAGCCAGCACAGAAGCCTTCCAGCAACTGGCATAACAGGTACGCCTTAACCCTCTCCACCATCTCTTTTAAATTACCATCTCTTTTAAGGGTCTGAGCGGTGGTGGAGAGGGTTAAGGCGTACCTGTTATGCCAGTTGCTGGAAGGCTTCTGTGCTGGCTAGGGTTCGAGTCTCCTGGTGGGAAAGTGTTCTAAAGTTGTATATATATATATATATATATATATATATATATATATATATATATATATATATATATATATATATATATATATATATATATATATATATATATATATATATATATATATATATATATATATATATATGCAAACAAGCCTGAATGGTCCCCAGGACTATATACAACTGAAAACTCACACCCCAGAAGTGACTCGAACCCATACTCCCACAACTGGTATGTACAGGGACGCCTTAATCCGCTTGACCATCACGACCGGACATAAGGAAGTGATAGCCGAGGCTATATGAACCACTTCCCCGCCGGCACTCGGATGGTAATCTTGGGCATAGCATTTTATCAAATCACCTCATTCTTTGGGGCACACGTGAGGAACACAAAGCTTTGTGTTCCTCACGTGTGCCCCAAAGGTAGGGTTGGTTAGGTTCGGTCATATATCTACATTAATTTTAACTCCAATAAAAAAAAATTGACCTCATACATAATGAAATGGGTAGCTTTATCATTTCATAAGAAAAAAATTAGAGAAAATATATTAATTCAGGAAAACTTGGATTATTAGGCAAATCGGGCCTTGCATAGTAGGTTTAGAAGTGCATTCTGGCTACTAGGTACGACATATATATATATATATATATATATATATATATATATATATATTGTTCTGGCTACTAGGTACGACATATATATATATATATATATATATATATATATATATATATATATATATATATATATATATATATATATATATATATATGTCGTACCTAATAGCCAGAACGCACTTCTCAGCCTACTATTCAAGGCCTGATTTGCCTAATAAGCCAAGTTTTCATGAATTAATGTTTTTTCGTCTACCTAACCTACCTAACCTAACCTAACCTAGCTTTTTTTGGCTACCTAACCTAACTTTACCTATAAATATAGGTTAGGTTAGGTTAGGTAGGGTTGGTTAGGTTCGGTCATATATCTACATTAATTTTAACTCTAATAAAAAAAAATTGACCTCATACATAGAGAAAAGGGTTGCTTTATCATTTCATAAGAAAAAAATTATAGTAAATATATTAATTCAGGAAAACTTGACTTATTAGGCAAATCGGGCCTTGAATAGTAGGCTGAGAAGTGAGTTCTGGCTACTAGGTACGACATATATATATATATATATATATATATATATATATATATATGTCGTACCTAGTAGCCAGAACGCACTTCTCAGCCTATATGCAAGGCCTGATTTGCCTAATAAGCCAAGTTTTCATGAATTAATTGTTTTTCGACTACCTAACCTACCTAACCTAACCTAACCTAACTTTTTCTGCTACCTAACCTAACCTAACCTATAAAGATAGGTTAGGTTAGGTTAGGGAGGGTTGGTTAGGTTCAGTCATATATCTACGTTAATTTTAACTCCAATAAAAAAAATGATCTCATATATAATTAAATGGGTAGCTTTATCATTTCATAAGAAAAAAATTAGAGAAAATATATGAATTCAGGAAAACTTGGCTTATTAGGCAAATCGGGCCTTGCATAGTAGGCTGAGAAGTGCGTTCTGGCTACTAGGTACGACATATGTATATATATATGTTATACCTAGTAGCCAGAACGCAGTAGTTGGCTTACTGTGCAAGGCCCGATTTGCCTAATATGCCAAGTTTTCCTGAATTTATATATTTTTCAATTTTTTTTCTTATGGAATTATAAAGGTATCCATTTCATTATGAATGAGTTAATTTTTTTAAATTTGAGTTAAAACTGACGTAGATATATTACCGAAACTAACCAACCCTACCTAACCTAACCTAACCTAACCTAACCTATCTTTCCCTAACGTAAACTTACACAACTAAGTCAATAATGTATGTTTTTAATATATTATATTAATAATAATTCAAATAAACTAATTAGAAGCAATATATTGGAAATAAAGAAAATCCCTAGGCCTATTAGGCAAATCGGGCCTTGCATAGTAGGCCAAGAAGTGCGTTCTGGCTACTAGGTACAACATTTATTTATATATATATATATATATATATATATATATATATATATATATATATATATATATATATATATATATATATATATATATATATATGTCGTACCTAATAGCCAGAACGCACTTGGCAGCCTACTATGCAAGGCCCGATTTGCCTAATAAGCCAAGTTTTCTTGAATTAATAAATTTTCTCTAATTTTTTTCGTATGAAATGATAAAGCTACCGATTTCATTATGTATGAGGGCAATTTTTTTGATTGGAGTTCAAATTAACGTAGATATATGACTAAACCTAACCAACTCTACCTAACCTAACCTAACCTATCTTTATAGGTTAGGTTCGGTTAGGTAGCCGAAAAAGCTAGGTTAGGTTAGGTTAGGTAGGTTAGGTAAACGAAAAAACATTAATTCATAAAAACTTTGCTTATTAGGCAAATCGGGCCTTGCATAGTAGGCTCAGAAGTGCGTTCTGGCTACTAGGTACGACATATATATATATATATATATATATATATATATACATATATATATATATATATATATATATATATATATATATATATATATATATATATATATATATATATATATATATATATATATATATATATACACACATAAGCCCCAAGAAGCCCAATTTTTAAATTGGGTTGTGTGTCCCTTGTGTCCAAGGCCTCTCTTCTTGCTCAGGTACCTCTGCCTTCTTAACCTCATGTTCCTCGTCGAGAGAAGAATTAGACGTCTCTGCGTTGGCAGTAGTCGATACCCTCCCTGTGGCTGGGATTGACGTGGTACTAGCCAACGACTTGGTGACCGATTGGAGCACCAATCATCCCAAGATAGCGGACGAGTCAGCCAGAACATCAAAGTCTGAGGTGTCTACAGGCAATGGTAATGTCCAGGTAAAGACAGACCCGGATGTAAACATATTTAATTTGTCCTCTCGTTTAATTTGTCCTCTCATATATATGTCGTACCTAATAGCCAGAACGCACTTGGCAGCCTACTATGCAAGGCCCGATTTGCCTAATAAGCCAAGTTTTCTTGAATTAATAAATTTTCTCTAATTTTTTTCGTATGAAATGATAAAGCTACCGATTTCATTATGTATGAGGGCAATTTTTTTGATTGGAGTTCAAATTAACGTAGATATATGACTAAACCTAACCAACTCTACCTAACCTAACCTAACCTATCTTTATAGGTTAGGTTCGGTTAGGTAGCCGAAAAAGCTAGGTTAGGTTAGGTTAGGTAGGTTAGGTAAACGAAAAAACATTAATTCATAAAAACTTTGCTTATTAGGCAAATCGGGCCTTGCATAGTAGGCTCAGAAGTGCGTTCTGGCTACTAGGTACGACATATATATATATATATATATATATATATATATATATATATATATACATATATATATATATATATATATATATATATATATATATATATATATATATATATATATATATATATATATATATATATATATATATATATATATATATGTCGTACCTAGTAGCCAGAACTCACTTCTCAGCCTACTATTCATGGCCCGATTTGCCTAATAAGCCAAGTTTTCCTGAATTAATATATTTACTATAATTGTTTTCTTATGAAATGATAAAGCAACCCTTTTCTCTATGTATGAGGTCAATTTTTTTTTATTGGAGTTAAAATTAACGTAGATATATGACCGAACCTAACCAACCCTACCTAACCTAACCTAACCTATATTTATAGGTAAGGTTAGGTTAGGTAGCCAAAAAAAGCTAGGTTAGGTTAGGTTAGGTAGGTTAGGTAGACGAAAAAACATTAATTCATGAAAACTTGGCTTATTAGGCAAATCGGGCCTTGAATAGTAGGCTGAGAAGTGCGTTCTGGCTATTAGGTACGACATATATATATATATATACACACATAAGCCCCAAGAAGCCCAATTTTTAAATTGGGTTGTGTGTCCCTTGTGTCCAAGGCCTCTCTTCTTGCTCAGGTACCTCTGCCTTCTTAACCTCATGTTCCTCGTCGAGAGAAGAATTAGACGTCTCTGCGTTGGCAGTAGTCGATACCCTCCCTGTGGCTGGGATTGACGTGGTACTAGCCAACGACTTGGTGACCGATTGGAGCACCAATCATCCCAAGATAGCGGACGAGTCAGCCAGAACATCAAAGTCTGAGGTGTCTACAGGCAATGGTAATGTCCAGGTAAAGACAGACCCGGATGTAAACATATTTAATTTGTCCTCTCGCCCGCAGATCGACGATATGCCAGCAGAGACGTCTAATTCTTCTCTCGACGAGGAACATGAGGTTAAGAAGGCAGAGGTACCTGAGCAAGAAGAGAGGCCTTGTGTGCAGGCACCCACGGATACCAACGAGTCTGGAGCGAAGGCGGATGTGTACTTGCGGTATGGCAAGGTACAGCATGTAGTGAACCAGCCAGAGATTCCCCAGACGTCAGAGGTATGTGAGGTGTGTTCAAAAGGTCTAGTGCCCTCTTCGGTCCAAGCCAGGCTTGTGGATGTTGCCGGCTATGGACATGACAAGTTCAGGAAGCTTATCCCTCAGATGACCAAATGTTTCCTAGCAGTATTTTGTTTGATTCTCGTATGTGTTCTCGTTTGTGCTCTCAGTGAGGACCAGTGGACGACCCGACGAATGATGGCTCCCATGAACATCGTGAAGAGGTCCCAGGGATTGGAGATTTGTACTGCAGGTGTTGCAGTTGAAGAAGGGACCTGGAAGGTGATGGTTGATACAGGAGGTACGACATATGATAATATGAGTGACTGTTTCCGACAGGTTGACACCCCCCGCGTGATTGCTGAGCCTCAACACAGTGTTATACGGAACGTTGGTCGACCTGACGGTGGCAGAGCGAATGCCATCTGCGACGTGCAAGCAGCCCTGTGGAAACTAGGTGTAAGCCTAGTAGAGGCATATGCAGTAAGTGTCGACTTATCCCCTGTCGCTATCACTCTGAATTATCAGACCCCTGTATTCCAGGTTCCTGTCTCCCTGAAGGACCATCGGACCGGCACCAGAAATGCCGTCTGTGGTCAGCCATCATCGGTGCCACGACATAGGGAAGTGTCGAGTCACCCCAGATCGAGTCTACACGGATCCTTACTCGAGAGGTGTGCCATGATGTCCCTGTTTGCCATCGCAGAGGAGGTGTGGAAGATTATGTCAGGCAGGTCATCGCCTGCCATTTTCAAGGTCCCTTTGTGCCAGGGATTTTCTTTAGTACAATTCAGTAGACAAGACAGCCTCATCACTCCAGTTCATAGTATAAGTAAGTCCATTTGGAGTTGTGTCGCCCTGCTAATTTGGTTTGTGTTTTTTATAGAACCCCAAACCAAATTCTTTTTGGTGGGGAGGTGTTACGAACCCGGATCCAACGTCCGAGCCTGGAGCAGTGGCAAACACGCCATCTGTGGGTCAGCTCCCGAAACCCCCGCCAAACGAACGACGACACCTAGTGAGGACAGCGTGTACTGGCCTCGAGGACCAGTTTCCAGTCTGGTTCAGCGCTCAACACCGCCGCTCCTGACCTCTGGTGAGGTGGTGCTCCGACGACAGCGCCATCTATGGACTGGATACGTCAGGTGTTAGTATCTGAGCCTGTGAGTGTGGTGTATTAGTGTCTCAGTTATTGATGACGTGTCTGCTTACAGAGCCGACCTGGGACCACTGTGTTGAAGGTGGAGTCAGTCTACCCGAGGCAGCCAGTCTCCATACTGTGAAGTTTGCTGCAGCTGGTGTGACGTCGTCCCCCCGGAAGAACACTGTGGTGTGTTAAGCCTGCCAGTGGAGTGGCAGTGGAAGGATTTACCCGGGACCGACGGTTGGAGACGATAATCCACTGGGGTATTGAGGACAGGAGGGTGATTGGTGATATCACACGAGACTCCTGTCTAGGGCGTACCCCTTTTATCGTTCGTGGAGTGGCCGTACCAGCCTTGGTGGCTCAGTACCTGCCAGCAGACCTGCTGGACGTGTGGTTGACGGCCTCCACGACGGTGCCCCCAGTGGACCTGTGTTGTGGCTGACCTGTGGCCAGGGTAGGCTCGGCGTTCTCAGAGGACACGTCTTGAGGCCACGAAGAAAGCACCGCGGACTCAGCACCTAGCTTCGAGGATCCATAGTCTCCAGCAGAAGACTACAGTGTTGATCCCCTTTGTAAAGTGTTAATACCCCTCCCCCTTGTGTACGTTTTACTTTTATATATTTAAATGGTGATGGTGAACATTATATTATATTAAGTTCTTAGCTTTCTTTCCCTACTCCCTTTAAGTTACTTGCGTCACGGATCTCATCCCTTGATAGCCACTACTGGCTTGGGAACGGATACATATATCTTCCTCTAACAACATCAGAGTGAGAACCCCGTTGCGTCCCGAGAGGGCCGTAACAGTGTCCCTTGTGTCCAAAGTTTCTCTCGTTTCCAAAGTTTCCCCCTGTGACCAAAGTTTTCTGCTTGAGTCCACAATTATACATTTGCCCCAATTTTCCCGTGTCCAAAGGTTCCACCTTAGTCCAAAGCTTCCCTTCTTGTGTCCAGTGATTTCCCCCCTTATGTTTAAAGTTTCTCCATGTATTCAATGTTTCCCCCTTGTACGAATTTTTTTTGGTGTCCAAAGATTCCCTTTTGTGTCCAAATTTTTCTTTTGTGTCCAAAGTTTCTCCTCCTTGTCATGTTCACAGAAAACGGTACCATCCGTTTTCTATGTGCTGCGGCTCAGAGGCCGAGAGAGAGGTAAACAAAGAGCGTACAGGACGCCCACCAAGCTTGGTAGCTACTAGTCATGTAATCGTTTATAAGTATTAAAGTCAGTAACCAAGCCATGACTTTATATCAACCCTACAACCAAGACTTCCTCAGCTACACACAAACACCACACTCCTTGTGTCCAAACTTTCCTCCCTTTATGTCCAAAGTTTCCACATTGTATCGAACATTTTTCCCTTAGGCTTGAAATTTCATCACTGGGTAATATTTCCCATGTATCCAAAGAATCCCCTTGTCTCCAAAGTGTTCTCACTGCATCTAGGACTTCCCTTTGTGTGCAAAGTTCCTACCTTGTGACCAAAGTTCCCCCGTGTATCCAGAGTGTCCCCCATTGTTTGTAGAAGTATCCACAGGAGGAAGTCAACCTGAAGAAGGGAAGTGAGAGGGTGGAGAGACATACCTGAGGACGGCCCGGGGGTCGCGCACCAGGTACACCACCTGCAGGTCCAGCGTCTCCTCCTGCAGGAGCGGCAACACCCACTCCAGCCCCAGACGGACCACCTGCAACACCACGCAGTCTCCGCTTCAGTCCTTACCAAAGAATTCCTTAGGTTTGTAAAGTGTAGCTTGAAAGCTTTCCTCTTTGATTGCATGTGAATCATTTGTAACTTGCAAATACGGTAGTTTAAGCATAATGGTTTATTTTGAAGTTGTGAGACTCTGATAAGTTTTTTAACAGGCTCGGAAATGGTCTAATGTTTCCCTGGAAATGTTCTGTCTTCATAGTGTTGGAAAAGTAGAGCTAGCTGTCGCATATTGTAATATTGTAAGTGCTACTGTGGCTGGTGTTATATTTGCTATGCTGAATATCTAGTTCTATGACAACCAAACAATGATGTAGACAAACTGAATGAAATATGTGAAAGAAATACTTCTGGATATAACCTGAAAGACAATCTTTGTAAATGTGATATAATTATTTTTAATCCTTTGGACTTTGTTTTGAGTCCACATCTTTATCTAAAACTACTGGACAGAGAGATTCCTGTAAAATATTCAGGTACAAACAGAATTACATTACATTATTTTATTTTTATTTATTTATATATACAAGAGTTCTTACATTCTTGTACAGCCACTAGGATGCGTAGCGTTTCAGGCAGGTCTTTAATCCTATGTTCCCCGGAATACGACCCCGCGAAAAATCGTTTAACAGTCAGGTACCCATTTTACTGTTGCGTTAAACAGAGGCTACAGTTAAGGATTTGCGCCCAGTAAATCCTCCCCGGCCAGGATATGAACCCAGGACAATCCTAGTATATCATAATAGGACTTGTATGTCAACTTTCTTGCTGTTCTCAGAGACCTAAAAGTCAGAAACCAGCCCGTGTAGTGCTGACTTCACCAGAGCTTTCCTAACTATATCACTATTACAGGAATTACTTCTCTACAGCTCACAACATGGAATATAGTCTTGAAGGACAAAACTGGCAGAAATGTACCCTCTACTAATCCCGAACAGGAAATACTGCTGACCATTTCCTAAAGGCGGAAGATGACCGCCAACTTGCTCATGAAGTTGAACACGTGGATCTTGAGACCGCTTGTAATGCCTTTAAAGATACGAATGTTGTCAAAACATTCATATGCTCTTGACAACAGCATTCTTAATATATAGGCAGGACGAGAAAACACCTTCCAATAAAGGTGTTCCAAAACACCTTCCAATGGCTGCACACCAGCAATAAGACTACACAACCGTCCTCAGTTTTGAAAGTTCTTTCTAAGACGAATAAAAATACAAATAGAATATAGATTTATTTTTCTAATATTGTATATAACTTTTGAGGATCCAGGTAATACAGTCGGGTTCGTTCTAGACGCACAATAGAGAATTCCGGGTTCGAATCCCGGCCGAGACAGAAATGGTTGGGCACATTTCCTTTCACTTAATGTGAAAGTACTGTTCACCTAACAGTAAGTAGTATTTAGGAGTTAGTCAGCTTGTTGTGGGGTTGCATCCTGGGCGGGGTCAGTAATTCGACCGGGGGAATGGGGAACCTCAATGGAAGCATTCAATGGAACCTCAATGGAACCTCAATGGAAGTGTATGAATACACTCTGGCTTCCTGTCCCCCGACACAATGAATTATTATTATTATCATGTTGTATTTTTCTCTCTCCCAAATCCTGCAGCGTATACCTGAATTTACCTCAGGGCCACTAACACTTTAGTGGCCCCCGACGAGGACAGAAATCCGCCGGTTTGTCAAAGGTCCTCCATCTGCACCGATATTTTTTTTCTAGCTGTATTTTAACATTTAACTTTTTTACGGCTTCGGCGGGTAGGCGGTTCCATGGGTTAATAATCCTGTGGGTGAAAAAGCATCTCCTGTTCTCAGTCCTACATTGTGTCTTGTTGAGCTTGAAACCGTTGCTTCTTGTTTGTGTAAAATTTGGCCTTTTGAAGAAATTGTCCAAATTAACATCCTCCATATTATTTAGTATTTTAAAAGTTTCGATGAGATCCGCCCTGTGATGCCTGGTTTGTAGTGTTGTTAACCCTGTGGCCCTCAACCGATCCAAATAGTAGAGTTGACTTAATTCAGGAACGATTTCTGTTCCCCGGTGTTGAACTGTCTCCAGAGCAACTATGTCCTTCTGAAGATGAGGTCTCCATGCTTTGATACAGTAATCCAAATGGGAGAGCACCAGAGATTTATTTAATTGAATCACTACCTTCTTTTCCTTAAGGGGGCCGGGTGACTGTGTACCGAAATCTCATCGAACACACTTAATTTTTATTAATAATATCTTCATGGTAAATGCTCCAGCTTTCCCTAATGGATCAATATCATATAATGAACAGAAGAAAAGTTAAATAAAAAAAAATCACAATTTCAATTTAACTTTAAAATTATTAAAATGTCACCAATTGTTATTTTATTCATTATGGTTTCAGAATAATATATAACCTTCATGTTCCTCAGTGAAAACTATTGTTTGAGAGTAGAGTTTACAGAAAAAACATTTTTTCAATGTGCCCATCGAAATATGTGCCAAATTTATACGCAAAACATTTATAACTCCAAACGTTATGGGTTTATGACTAACCGACACTGATGACACCTTAGAACTAAGAACTTTGCACATAATACGTAAAAATGGTGAGAATCGGTCAGAAACTGAATTTTTTAGCTGTCTCAAAAGTTGAAATTCCTGTTTAGATATAATTGAAGTTGAAGTTTTCGACAATGACTATGGTAGTTCAAATTAATCCATTTTCTTGTATGTTTTAATAAACATTGCTTGACATTCTTACTCGAATATATGAAAGTTGTAGGTCAATATGTGCTGAAATGAAGTCAAGAAAAAACTAAAAAAGCTAAATATAGGGATATGTTAGGGATAATAAACATATATTTTAGTAACTTTATTGCCCATATATAAGTGATAAGGCCCCTCATCTTGTCTTCATTCATCAATAAACCTAAAAAAACAACAAAGAGAATAGAGTTTGAAATCTGAAAATAAATCGGCCCGAAAAAATTAGTCACAAATTCTGCCACCTGTGGCTGACTAACAAGTTGACCAATTTCGTTCAAACTTCATATGCTTAGTGCCGGAAAAACATTCTCCAAGACGTAAAAGTCACAACAAAATCCACATGGAAACAAAGGAGAGAAAAAACAAAAAAGCTCACAAAAAGTGGTTGTCAGCTTTTTGTACAAAGAGACATAAGAAATATTGCCATTGGACAATGTATTTATATGATATGTAATAAAATACAGCATTATAACATACAAACTTCTTATTATGTGTATGTGAAATCTGGTCCTCCAGGTGGCACCAGCTGCATATCAACTTTGTAGACCCTCCTTACTACTGCTATTCTTCTTTGTGCGTCGGACAGGTGCTTACATCTCTTTATCCCTGATTACCAGTAAATAAGAGGTGTTGTCGTTATTATTAGTACCGGTTGCCGCCCGTCGCACAAGCATATATTGTTAACAAATTCGTAAAAAATCCATTTCTTAACATATTGGGATGGAATTTTCACGACGCTGATGCCAAATAACGGGAGATTTGTTTAACATTTTAAACTCAAATATCTCAATATCATTTTCACTTTCCACTTTGTCAAGAATCTTTGTGTCATCTGCCAATTGATGACGTGGTTTGTAATATTCTCATCTATGTCATTGATGTATATGACAAAAAGGGTTGGTCCCAAAATGGACCCCTGTGGTATCCCACTTGCCACATTTCTCTAATCAGATTCATTCCGCATTTAGCACGACTCTGTTTTCTTTTGTTTTAACCATTATTTTATTCATTCTAGTACTCTCCCTATTTATTCCATGTGCCTGTAATTTCCTTATCAATCTTTCATGTGGTACCTAGTCAAAGGCTTTAGCAAAGTCCATGTAAGGTTTAGTAAAATCCATGTAAACTACATTAACCGAAAGTCCTTTGTCAGAATAGCTGGTTACAGTTTCCAAAAATGTGAGCAAATTTGTAAGGCAGGATCTGTTTTTAACAAACCCATGTTGCATCGATTTTACAAGATTGTTCAATTGAGATGATGATTGATTTCCTCCCTTAAAATCTCTTGCCTCCTCTTGTCGTTGGGAGGTTGAATTTGTTGGGGAAATATTCCCGACATTCAACCTCTTTTACCGATCTGCGTGGTCTAGAGGTAAAGTACTGGTTATGTCAAGGTGCGCGAACACCTGGCTTTCCAAGGTACTAGTACGTACACAGGAGAGTGAGCTCTCTGTGTTACCCTTGACTTGTGAGTTTAAGCATGTTTACTGAATATATATATATATATATATATATATATATATATATATATATATATATATATATATATATATATATATATATATATATATGCAAACAAGCCTGAATGTACAAGCCAGGACTATATACAACTGAAAACTCACACCCCAGAAGTGACTCGAACCCATACTGCCAGGAGCAACGCAACTGGTATGTACAGGGACGCCTTAATCCGCTTGACCATCACGACCGGACATAAGGAAGTGATAGCCGAAGCTATTTGAACCACTTCCCCGCCGGCACTCGGATGGTAATCTTGGGCATAGCATTTTATCAAATCACCTCATTCTTTGGGGCACACGTGAGGAACACAAATGCAAACAAGCCTGAATGGTCCCCAGGACTATATACAACTGAAAACTCACACCCCAGAAGTGACTCGAACCCATACTGCCAGGAGCAACACAACTGGTATGTACAGGGACGCCTTAATCCGCTTGACCATCACAACCGGACATAAGGAAGTGATAGCCGAAGCTATTTGAACTACTTCCCCGCCGGCACTCGGATGGTAATCTTGGGCATAGCATTTTATCAAATCACCTCATTCTTTGGGGCACACGTGAGGAACACAAATGCAAACAAGCCTGAATGGTCCCCAGGACTATATACAACTGAAAACTCACACCCCATATATAGTCCTGGGGACCATTCAGGCTTGTTTGCATTTGTGTTCCTCACGTGTGCCCCAAAGAATGAGGTGATTTGATAAAATGCTATGCCCAAGATTACCATCCGAGTGCCGGCGGGGAAGTGGTTCAAATAGCTTCGGCTATCACTTCCTTATGTCCGGTCGTGATGGTCAAGCGGATTAAGGCGTCCCTGTACATACCAGTTGCGTTGCTCCTGGCAGTATGGGTTCGAGTCACTTCTGGGGTGTGAGTTTTCAGTTATATATATATATATATATATATATATATATATATATATATATATATATATATATATATATTTATATATATATATATATATATATATATATATATATATATATATATATATATATATATATATATATATATATATATATATATATATATATACACATTATTAAATATGACCGAAAAAGTAAGATTAATAATTCTAACGCGAATTTTCTCGATCTTTCGTACGTTTCTTTTCACTGTTGGTGGTAATTCAAAAATCAATTCTCCAAAATTCATTTTTATTTCTAGTCTGACGTGACACTTGAGCGCGTTTCGTAAAACTTATTACATTTTCAAAGACTTTAGCTTGCACATACACAACTGAATAGAACTTACACATCTTCGATTTGTTTATATCTACATTTGAGTGAGGTGGATGGGGTGAGGTGGTATTAATAGGGTATTAAGTTCCTAAACACAAGACAGAACACGAAACAATGGGTATTGAATGGAAGTGATTTGTAGAAAGCCTATTGGTCCATATTTCTTGATGCTTCTATATTGGAGCGGAGTCTTGAAGTGGGTAGAATATAGTTGTGCATTAATTGGCTGTTGATTGCTGGTGTTGACTTCTTGATGTGTAGAGCCTCGCAGACGTCAAGCCGCCTGCTATCGCTGTATCTATCGATGATTTCTGTGTTGTTTGCTAAGATTTCTCTGGTGATGGTTTGTTTGTGAGAAGAGATTATATGTTCCTTAATGGAGCCCTGTTGCTTATGCATCGTTAAACGCCTGGAAAGAGATGTTGTTGTCTTGCCTATATACTGGGTCTTTTGAGGCTTACAGTCCCCAAGCGGGCATTTGAAGGCATAGACGACGTTGGTCTCTTTTAAAGCGTTCTGCTTTGTGTCTGGAGAGTTTCTCATGAGTAGGCTGGCCGTTTTTCTGGTTTTATAGTAAATCGTCAGTTGTATCTTCTGATTTTTGTCTGTAGGGATAACGTTTCTACTGACAATATCTTTCAGGACCCTTTCCTCCGTTTTATGGGCTGTGGAAAAGAAGTTCCTGTAAAATAGTCTAATAGGGGGTATAGGTGTTGTGTTAGTTGTTTCTTCAGAGGTTGCATGGCGTTTCACTTTCCTTCTTATGATGTCTTCGACGAAACCATTGGAGAAGCCGTTGTTGACTAGGACCTGCCTTACCCTACAGAGTTCTTCGTCGACTTGCTTCCATTCTGAGCTGTGGCTGAGGGCACGGTCGACATAAGCGTTAACAAAACTCCTCTTGTACCTGTCCGGGCAGTCACTGTTGGCATTCAGGCACATTCCTATGTTCGTTTTCTTAGTGTAGACTGCAGTGTGGAAACCTCCGGTCTTTTCCATGACTGTTACATCTAGAAAGGGCAGCTTTCCATCTCGTAAGTGACACGCAGCACGGAACTCTGCTCAAATGCCTCCTTCAGCTCCTGCAGATGTCTGACATCAGGTACCTGTGTAAAAATGTCGTCAACATACCTGCAGTATATGGCCGGTTTCAAGTTCATGTCGACTAAGACTTTTTGCTCGATGGTACCCATGTAGAAGTTTGCAAACAGGACACCTAGGGGAGAACCCATGGCGACCCCATCTACTTGCTTATACATGTGTCCATCTGGGCTCAAGAAGGGTGCCTCTTTAGTACAAGCTTGGAGTAGTTTCCTTAGACTGTTTCTGGTATGTCAAGAGGAGTACAGGCCGGATCACGGTACACTCTGTCGGCTATCATCCCGATTGTATCATCCACAGGTACGTTGGTAAACAGAGATTCTATGTCCAATGAGGCTCTTATCCCTGTGGCCTGTGTTCCCCGCAGCAAGTCAACAAATTCCTTTGGAGACTTCAGGCTGAAGGCGCAAGGGACATAAGGAGTCAGCAAGCCGTTGAGTCGTTTCGCCAGTCTGTACGTGGGTGTGGGTATCTGGCTGATGATTGACCGAAGTGGGTTTCCAGGCTTCTGTGTCTTGACATTTCCATACGCATATCCAGGTTTATATTCCCCAATAATCTTTGGCAGGTGGAGTCCAGATTTCTTGGCGTTTACAGTTTCGATAAATTTGTTGACCTTTGCTTTCAGTTTGGCTGTAGTGTCCTTTGTTACCCTTTGGAATTTAGTTTGGTAAGAGAGTATGAGGTTCATTTTCGCCAGATATTCGTCTTTTTTAAGAATGACGTATATTGGCGACTTGTCACCTCTCCTGACAACTATCTCCTTGTTCTCACGAAGGCTCTTAGCTGCCGCTTTGAGCTCGGGGGACAGTATGGTGCTTCTGTAGTTGCCTCGATTCTTTCCTCCTTCCGCAATAAGTTCTGCTTGTAAGGTATCTTTGGTGGTGACCTTCTTTTGTACTTCGAAGTCGAATATGTCGTCCGACAGAATCGCCAACTCCACTTTCCGGGCCATCTCACTTGGTCTGGACATAACGTGACAGTTCATACCCAGATTTAGGAGAGTGACTTGCTCCTCAGTGAGGTTGATTCCTGCAAGGTTCAGGAAGCCATCTCTTGGTCGTGGAATTGCCATAGGTCCTCCATATAACGTTGTTAGTTTCTTGATTATCCTTGTTTCAGTGCTGAGGTGATGTCGGTCTGTGAGGATGTCGAGGTGTTGTTCAATGCGAGTACGGAGACTTTCGTCGATGTTGCTGTTTCTCCATTCGTTTGTAGCATGAAGTAGTTGCGCTTTGTTGTCTTTGATTTCATTTTCTGCCTTGTATATCTGATCACGAATCAGATCCTGGCGATATTTTATCGTGAAGGCTTGATTCCTTGCTGCTGGGTCGTGCGTTTTAATGTTAGTATATTTTGGTAGCAGTCTTTCCTGTAGACATATATTATTAAATATGACCGAAAAAGTAAGATTAATAATTCTAACACGAATTTTCTCTATCTTTCTTATGTTTCTTTTCACTGTTGATGGTAATTCAAAGATCAATTCTCCAAAATTCATTTTTATTTCTAGTCTGATGCAACACTTGAGCGCGTTTCGTAAAACTTATTACATTTTCAAAGACTTTAGTTTACAAACACACAACTGAAACTGAATAGAGCTTACACATCTTCGAGGTTTATATCTACATTTGGGTGAGGTGGATGAGGTGAAAAACGAACTTTCAACAATGGGTATTCAATGGGTATTAAATTCCAACACAAGACAGAACACGAAACAATGGGTATTGAATGGGTATTAAATTCAAACACAAGACAGGCTAAGGAAACTACTCCAAGCTTGTACTAAAGAGGCACCCTTCTTGAGCCCGGATGGACACATGTATAAGCAAGTAGATGGGGTCGCCATGGGTTCTCCCCTAGGTGTCCTGTTTGCAAACTTCTACATGGGTACCATCGAGCAAAAAGTCTTAGTCGACATGAACTTGAAACCGGCCATATACTGCAGGTATGTTGACGACATTTTTACACAGGTACCTGATGTCAGACATCTGCAGGAGCTGAAGGAGGCATTTGAGCAGAATTCTGTGTTGCGTTTCACTTACGAGATGGAGAAGGATGGGAAGCTGCCCTTTCTAGATGTAACAGTCATGGAAAGGAGCGAAGTTTTCCACTCTGCAGTCTACACTGAATGCCAACAGTGACTGCCCGGACAGGTACAAGAGGAGTGTTGTTAGCGCTTATGTCGACCGTGCTCTCAGCCACAGCTCAGAATGGAAGCAAGTCGACGAAGAACTCTGTAGGGTAAGGCAGGTCCTAGTCAACAACGGCTTCTCCAATGGTTTCGTCGAAGACATCATAAGAAGGAAAGTGAAACGCCATGCAACCTCTGAAGAAACAACTAACACAACACCTATACCCCCTATTAGACTATTTTACAGGAACTTCTTTTCCACAGCCCATAAAACGGAGGAAAGGGTCCTGAAAGATATTGTCAGTAGAAACGTTATCCCTACAGACAAAAATCAGAAGATACAACTGACGATTTACTATAAAACCAGAAAAACGGCCAGCCTACTCATGAGAAACTCTCCAGACACAAAGCAGAACGCTTTAAAAGAGACCAACGTCGTCTATGCCTTCAAATGCCCGCTTGGGGACTGTAAGCCTCAAAAGACCCAGTATATAGGCAAGACAACAACATCTCTTTCCAGGCGTTTAACGATGCATAAGCAACAGGGCTCCATTAAGGAACATATAATCTCTTCTCACAAACAAACCATCACCAGAGAAATCTTAGCAAACAACACAGAAATCATCGATAGATACAGCGATAGCAGGCGGCTTGACGTCTGCGAGTCACTACACATCAAGAAGTCAACACCAGCAATCAACAGCCAATTAATGCACAACTATATTCTACCCACTTGAAGACTCTGCTCTAATATATAAGCATCAAGAAATATGGACCAATAGGCTTTCTACAATTACTTCCATTCAATACCCATTGTTTCGTGTTCTGTCTTGTGTTTGAATTTAATACCCATTCAATACCCATTGTCACGTGCTGCTTCCTGGGGGTGGAGGCCTGGTCGAGGACCGGGCCGCGGGGACACTAAAAGCCCCGAAATCATCTCAAGATAACCTCAAGGTCATCAACAGGAACTCAAGTGAACAGAGCCGTCACATCAAAACTCATAAGTTTAAAGTCAAAAATTTAAATTAAAAAAGACAACTTGTTAACCAAGTCCGAGTTGTTTGTTATGTGTGAGAGTTGGAAATGGAACCCTACTGCCGGAGACAAGACTTGGACAAGCCATTTGGAAAGTCTATATGCCATAGATAGAACAGAACTAATAATAGTTCTTGCAGGATTATTGGGTCTGTGTGTTTTAATGAGATCATATAGATATGGTAGGGAAGGGGGAACGACTTAAAAACTTAGGATTCAACTCCTTATCGTTCTTGAACAAGGTTTTAAAAGAGTTTTGTTAAAATGCGCAATAACGTTTTCAATCGGGTCACTATTAACCAGTAAGTAAGTGTCTCTGTCATCTAATAACAGGTTCATTTTTTTTACGTTGTCATCCTTGTCCATGATGGCAACAGCATTGGACTTATCAGCCTTTGTGATGTGTTGGGAGTTATCTTTTTATGAGGGTTTTGAACGCTTGAATTAACCTATCTGGACAATTAGGAACTGTACTCTTAATTAAGTAAAGACCCGTACACCAAACCTTTGCAAATCTCACTATATTTTTCCAGATTGCTAAAACCTTTGGCAATGTCTACATAATTCACATCCATATTCGATACGGAAAACCTCAGACTAACCAAGAGCAGTTATCGTATCATTATCCGGTTGTTTACGGGAGAGACTAATAACAAAGTCATTGTTGGAGTGTTTGTTCCAATCACTTTGCTGAATACGCCTGTTCAATCTTGAATCAAATTTATTCCTCACGTTCTTGCAGGCAGATCTCATAGAGGTGTAACACTAACCCATCATCGGGCGGCTCCATTCTGATGGTAGAGCTTGAAGAAATGAATGCTTACGGCTGTTCAACACCTTAAAACATTCACTTACTTCTAATATAAGTAAACCAATATTTTTCTCAAACTTTAAGCGGGAAATATCATGAAACGGTCGGTCAGATAATTTAAGTACACTGTTGAAGGATAAGGAGCGGGGAAGCATTTGTTCACTGAGACATTTTCTAAGTAAGTAAGTAAGTAATTATCAAAAGAAGGCACCAAACCGGGAAGGCTATGTAGCACCATCAAATACGCAAAATAATCAGAGGGCGCTAAATATCACCAAGGATGCCAATACGAGAACAAAAACGCATAAGGCGAACGATATCAAAAGTATCCGAGTCACCAAGAATTCTATCGAGGGACAGGTGACCGCGAGGGGCGGTCGGAAAGCAAGACACACGCTCGTCCTGGAAGTCAGGACATTCAAGAAGGACATGCACGACCGTAAGAGGGACAATGCAACTAGGACAATAAGGAGCAGGGCGGCGCTCCATCAAGTGACCATGGGTTAAGCGAGTATGGCCAATATGCAACCTCGCCAGAGCTGTTTCCCACCGCCGGTTACGGTGGAAGGAGGACGGCCACGAGGGAACACAACATTTAAGAGTACGTAGCTTGTTACCAGTAACAGACAACCAAGAAGCCTGCCAACGGGTAAGGACTGAGGAATGGATAACCGGGTAAAAGTCGGAATACGGAATGCCGTTACGAGAGATGGGACAAGAGCGGACAGCTTCCTTAGCGGCAGCATCCGCACGCTCATTTAAAGACACACCAATATGGCTGGGAACCCAACAAAACTCAACCGACTTAAATTTACTGTGAACGAGAAACAGCCAGTGCTGGATCTCGACAACTACTGGATGAACCGGATTAAAGGACCCGAGAGCCATGAGGGCACTACAAGAGTCAACAACAACCACAAAGGAAGACTGACAACGAGAAAGCAGGAGACGAAGAGCATAGAGAATAGCATAAAGTTCCGCTGTAAAGATGCTAGTCTCCGGAGGCAAGCGACACATATAAGTACGATCAGCTAAAACAACAGAGTAGCCAACACCGTCCGCTGACTTAGACCCATCGGTGAAGACAGAAACGGAGCAGGAGTGAGAAGAAAAGTGCTCGAGGAAAAGGCGCTTTAGAACCGTAGGAGGGGAAAAAGCTTTAGTGATACGGGTCAAGGAAGTACAAAACCGCGGAAGAGGGACCCTCCACGGGGGCAAAGAAGGAACAACACGAGGAGAAACATCAGAAATACGAACGGAGAGAGAATCCTGTAGGCGAGATAACCGGACAGAAAGAGGGAGGTGGTGAAGAGGAACAGGAACCGCAGGAGGGGTAAAAGTTAAAGCATGACAGAGGCGAGAGGAAGGATGTTGCAAGGACCGCGCAAGATAGCGAAGACAGTAGCAATCACGGCGGTCCTGGAGAGACAGGAAGCCAGTGTCAACATATAAGCTAAGGATGGGAGTCGAACGAAAGGCACCAGAACTGAGGCGCAACCCAGTATGGTGCAAAGCATCAAGACGGCGAAGAGTAGAAGGAGAAGCAGACGAGTAAGCAGGGCAACCATAATCGAGCTTAGACAGGACGAGAAAGGAATGTAAAGCAAGGAGAGTGCGCCTATCTGCCCCCCAAGAAGTATGGGACAAGACCCGAAGGAGGGTAAGGGCCTTAGAGCACTCAACACGGAGGTAAGAGATATGGGGAGACCAAGACAAACGAGTGTCAAGGAATAACCCCAAAAGCTTCGCGGAATCTTTGTATTCAAGGGGATGACCATAAAGTGACAAAGAGGGACGAAGAACAACCCGTTTCCGCGTAAAAGTCATGGCACAAGTCTTAGAAGTAGAGAACTTGAAGCCATGACCTGTGGCCCAAGACGACACGGCATCAATTGCAAGTTGAAGCCGGCGTTGAAGGAGAGGCGAATCATCACCCTGACAACAAAGGGTAAGATCATCGACATAGAGAGCGGAGAAGACACCAGAAGGAAGAGAGGAAAGAAGACCATTGAGGGCAACAAGAAAAAGAGTAGTGCTCAGAACACTACCCTGGGGCACACCTTCGTATTGCTGAAAAGAGGGAGAGAGAGCGGTACCAAGGCGCACCCGAAAGGAACGACGAGAGAGGAAGCTGCGGAGAAAGAGAGGGAGATGACCACGAAGGCCAAAAGAATGAAGTTGAGATAGGATATGATAACGCCAAGTGGTGTCGTAAGCCTTTTCTAGGTCAAAAAGGACAGCAACAACGGAGGTCTTCGCAGCAAAAGCAGTACGAATATAGACCTCCAAGTTCACCAGGACATCTGTCGTGCTGCGGCACTTGCGGAAACCAAATTGAGAAGGGGAGAGGAGGTGATGGTGTTCCAGGAACCACATCAGACGAACGTTAACCATACGTTCAAAGAGTTTGCAGACACAACTTGTGAGAGCAATAGGGCGAAAGTCCTTAGGGGAAGTACCCAGAGACCCCGGTTTGCGAACAGGGAGGACAACGGCATCGAGCCAGTTCTCAGGGACTGACGACGACTCCCAGATCCGATTATACAGACTCAGTAAATACTGAGACGTGCTCGGAGGGAGATGGCGAAGCATCTCATAATGAATACCATCAGAGCCCGCCGCCGTAGAACCGCAGAGGGCCAGGGCAGAACGAAGTTCAGAGAGAGAGAAGGGATCATTATAGGGAAGCTGAAGATGAGTGCAGAAATCTAAAGGACGAGACTCAAGGACAGGTTTACGAAGAAGGAAAGATTGGGGAAGATGAAGACCAGAGCTAACAGAAGAAAAGTGGGAACCCAGTTCGGAAGCGACCTGCAACGGGTCCGCCACAAGAGTATCATGGAGGTGAAGGACCGGTGAAACATCGGGAACGAACTTACCCGCTATCTTGCGGATACGCTTCCAGATCTGGGCCAGAGGGGTCTCGGACGTAATTGTTGAGACATAAGATGCCCAACATTCACGTTTAGCCGTACGGATGGCCCTACGGGCCACCGCACTCGCTTTCCGAAAGAAAAGAAAAGAATCGGTCGTCTGCCTATGGCGGTGCCTCTTCCAGGCTGCACGCTTACAGCGGACAGCCCGAGCACAGTCCGCATTCCACCAGGGAACGCACTTTCGTGGACCCCGAGAGGAAGAGCGAGGAATAGAGCGGAGGGCAGCGTTGAAGACAGTGTCATGAAAAAGGAGGAGAGCGCGAGAGAGAGGCAGAAGGGAGAGGTCAGGGAGAGCAGCACTGAGGGTAAATAGGGTCCAGTCTGCCTTAGCAAACTGCCACCTAGGGAAAGAGAGGGAAGGGCGAAAAGAGAAAAAGGAAACAAGGATGGGGAAATGATCACTTCCATGGAGGTCATCAAGAACCTGCCACGTGAAATCTAAGTAAAGAGAAGAAGAGCAGAGAGAAAGATCAAGACAAGAAAGGGTGCGAGTCCGAGAGTCCAAATGAGTGGGCTCACCAGAATTCAGAAGAGACAGGGAAGAAGAGAGGAGAAACGGCTCAAGGAGGCGACCCCGGGTATTCGTCAGAACGTCACCCCAAAGAGAATGACGACAATTGAAGTCACCCAGCAGGAGCACAGGCTCCGGCAAGGAGTCCAGGAGGTGTTTCAAATCAGGAAGAGAGAGCGGGACACTCGGGGGGAGATAAATGGAACAAACTGTGTACCATTTCCCCACAAAGATACGAGCAGCAGAACAATGGAGAGGCGAAGGAAAAAGTAAAGGAACAAAGGGAACATCAGCCCGAATCAAGAGAGCAGAAGAATTAGAAGCCCCAGCAATGGCTGGGGGGGGGAGAGAAAGGAATAGCCACGAAAACGACCAGGACGAGCACCAAGCATTGGCTCCTGGAGACAGACACAAAGGGGCGAAAACCGCGAAATCAGAAGTTGGAGTTTGAGGAAATTGGCGTAATAACCTCGAACGTTCCATTGAAGAATGGACAACGACGAGAAGAGAAAGGACAAAAACAGAGAACAAGGAAGAAACAAAGGCGAAAGAGCAACAGAGCACGTTAAAGAATATCAGGGTCGGGATCAGGGTCAGCAAAGTCAGGGTTAGGGGGCATGGGTAAACTGAGCAAAGACGGAGGGAAGGAAACGGGAGAACAGAGCAGAGGTGGGCGGGCAGGGTCCGGAGGAGGAGGAGGAGGAGGAAGAGGAGGAGACAACGGAGAGGAGCCGTCAAGGACAGCAGCAGGAGGAGGGGGAGTAGAAAGAGGGGAGCGCACCCCAGCAAGAGCAGCAACCGAAAGGGAAGCAGGGGCCAAAGAAACCTCCATAGCAGGAACAGGGGGCGCAAGCACTGAAACGGGAGGGGAAGGAGCAACAGAGCCAGAAGGAGGAGCTGAGGAAGAAAGCGAAGCCTTCTTACCCGCCGGGGAAGAGGAAGAAGAGGAGCCAGGCTTACGCTTCTGACTTAAAGAGACCGGTGTCCCAGCAACCATGTACCGGGCAACGGATTCCAGTGTCTCAACAGGAGAAGCCGAACGAGAGCACACACGACGGCCGTTAGGAGAGCGATGGACATCCGCCCGCACCGACAGGCGGTGGGGAGAGCCGATAGATGGAGGAAGAGGATGGGAAGGAGGATCGGAGGGGGACGAGGAAGAAGACACAGAAGACACGACAGACCGGGTAGAAGGAAGGGGAACCCCAGACAGAGGACCAGGAGGAGGATCCTTCGGGAGAGAACCCAAAGGAACAGAGGAGGGGGCAGTGGGCGCATCAGGGTCCAAGGCCCGGAAACGGTTGTGAGTCTGAGGAAGGCGGGAAGGACGAGGAGAGGAAGAGCGCAATACGCGAGCATAAGAGATAGTAGCATAAGGCGGGAGCCGGCGAACCTGGCGCCTCGCCTCAGGAAAAGATAAACGCTCCCGGTGCTTCAGGTTGAGGACGGCTGCCTCAAGCTTGTAATGGACACACGCACGGGAGAAGGTAGGATGGGCCTCACCGCAGTTGAGGCAACGAGCCTGGGGAGAAGTGCACTCCGACTTAGAGTGACCTTCGCCACCACACAAAGGACAGAGAGAGACAGTCCCGGAGCAGCGAAGGGCACCATGCCCAAACCTCCAGCACTTGTTGCAGAGCCGAGGAGAAGGAATGTACTCCTGGACAGAGCACCTGGCACCAGCAAGAATGACAGAGGGTGGAAGGGTCCTACCATCAAAGGTAATCTTCACAACCCGGAGGGGTTGACGGCGACTACCACGAGGGGGACGAGTAAACGTGTCCACCTGGAGAATAGAATGGCCCTGGGCAGCGAGGATATGTCGAATATCGTCGTGGCAGTTGCGCAGGTCCCGAACACCGGTTGCAACATGGGGCGGGAGCAAAATAGTGCCAACACTGGCATTCAACTGAGCGTTCTTCGAGACCCGAACGGGGGTCTCGCCAAGGCAGGATAAGGCAGCCAAGCGGGAAGCAGCATCCTGAGAAGGAGCAGCAACGACACGTGTACCGAGACGAGTGGGGTTGAAAGTAATGGAGGCATCCACGGAATCAATGAGATGTCGATGAAGGGAGAAATCGTCAGGAGGCGCAGAATCAAGAGGGAGGAGATCAAAATATTTGGCCCACGAGGCGGGACCAAACAAGGCTTGATAGGTAGCAGAACTGGAAGGAATCGAGCGAGGGCGGCCGTGACGAGGACGGCGGTGAGAACCCCCAGAGAGAGAGGGGTTAAAAGGCGCAGTAGTTACAACTAGAGAAGGAGCCGCGCCAGGGGACGAGGTAGTCACCACTGGGGGCTTGGGGCTCGACCCAACCACAGAGGAGGGAGGGGAGCCAGGGGAAGGAGTCAGAGAGGCCAAAGGAGGAGCAAGGTCGGGGCCCAATGCAGCGGAGGCTACAGAGCCCGGTCTTCCAATACGGACCGACTCGGGGGCTTGGTCGCCCACCCCACGAGCCTGAGAAGGTAAGCCAGAAGCAGCCGAAACAGGGGTTATCATCTTGACGAAAAGAAGAATTCACTCACGAATGTGCTCCCACACCCACCATGGAGCCACAATTAGAGGCAGGACACCCAACAAGAAGCTATCGCCGATCTTGTCGGGGCCTCCTAGGGGTGCGTCGTGAGTATACGCCCCACAAACGCCACCTTAAGAAACCGACAGTCCGTCGAGATCGGGTTCAGTGACGAAGTGGGGATTGACAATAAAAGGTTCCCCTCGCTCTCGACGTCGGGTACTGCAGTTCTACGGGTGCATGAGTATGCCTCCTCAAGCACCCGGGCGTCAAAATAGAAGAAGTCCATGGAAGAACCAGAACGAGCAAAAGGTCGGCAGGAAACGGCAAGCAGATAGGAGAAGAGGGGGGAGAAAAACGAAACAGAAGGAAAAGGAAAAGGTGCCCAGCAGAATTGGAGAGGACGGCAGCAGGAGCACAAGGCTAGAAAAGGACAGAGGACTGTCCTAAGGAGCATCACACTCCGGCAGCTGCCCACGAAGCCCCCACACGGCGACAACGAGCTGAGCGGGGAGGGGGAGACATTTTCTAAGAAAACGAAGACGGAGGTTTAAAGAGTGAGAAGTAATACCACATTGGATACCTGTGGCTCATTTGGGTACTAAAGTTTCCACCCGTGTCCCCTTGTTCGTGAACCACCCGTGCTTAACAGTTTATCTTTATCTACCCTGTCAATTCCTCTGTGAATTTTATATTTAGTGATCATGTTTCCCCCAACTCTTCTGTCTTCCAGTGTTGTGAGGTTTATTAGTTACAGTAATCTTTCCTCTTAGCTCATACCCCTCAGCTCGGGGACCAGCTTGGTGGCATACCTCTGAATATTTTCTAACTTCCTTTTGTTTGACTAGATGTGGACTCCAGGTTGGAGCCGCATATTCCAGTATTGGTCTGACATACGAGGTATATAAGATTCTGAACGATTCCTTACACAAGTTCAAGAAGGCAGTTCTTATGTTCACAGGTCTAGAATACGCCACTGCCTTTTGATGTCTATGATATCTAAAGCCAGTTCCTACGTTGACCAGCCAGAGGGAAACAGGAGGCTGGGCTCATATTTTGCATTCAATTCTCCTCTATCTCCGAGGAGGCTTAGCTGGACTTACCCCTCCTTGGTTAAGATTTGGCATTAGAATTGAAAAAATGCAAACAGCATTAGTCCCGTAAAAAGTTTAAAATTATCTTCAGATATTAATTGTTTCAAGTTCCTTACTAAATTTAAGAAGCTAAGAAATACAGAAGTTTTGTACCAGAATCATTGACTCTTGTTTTGGTATATTCAGTATGATATGCTTAGTCAAGGACTTGGATCAACGTTTCGTAATTTGTTAAAGCATCAATGAAGCAGAAAATGACAAGAGAAATCTGCAATACTTAAAGTACCGGGAGAAGAGACAGAACACGACGCAGACTTTGTCAAACATAACTCACAACAAACTATTTTAAAACTATGTAAGTGCATTTCATATATTTATATTAAACTTAACTATATATAGTTCAGTTCATTGGATACAAAATATCCAATGAAAACAATCCAGTTGTTTAGTCCAGATCTTGCTAAATTATGACAATAAAGAAAATAATTCTATCGTAGTGAGACGTTTAGAGAGTTGGAGACGTGAGGCGCGGGTGGGAGGAGGGTGAGGTGGTGGCGAGGCGCGGGTGTGAGGAGGGTGAGGTAGAGGCGAGAACCCGTCCTCTTAAAAATAACGTCACTTTTGGCTCGTATGCGCACTATGGCTAAATTTGGACGTAATTTGAAATGAAATCGACTCACAAAAGTGACGATCTGTTCCGTTTTCTGTTTGAGTCGTCCGGCTTACTCGGCCAGCTTAGAAAAGGAAACTTTCCATTAACGTTTTGCATAACGTTTTGAAACTTTATGAGAATTTCCTGCCCACCTGACCTATCAGAGGACCCTTAACTTACTGTTGTTGAAAAAAAATCCAAAATTTATTTTCATTTTTTTTTCATTTTCAAATTACGTCCAAATTCGGCCATACGGGTAACGGCCAAAAGCGACGTACTTTTTAAGAGGACAGGCTAGAGGCGAGGCGCGGGTGTGAGGAGGGAGAGGTAGAGGCGAGGCGTGGGTATGATGAGGGTGAGATGGAGGCGTTGCGCGGGGAGTGACTAGGGTGAGGTGGAGGCGAGGCACGGATGTGACGAGGGTGAGGTGGAGGCGAGGCGCGGATGTGACGAGGGTGAGGTGGAGGCGAGGCGCGGATGTGACGAGGGTGAGGTGGAGGCGAGGCGCGGATGTGACGAGGGTGAAGTGGAGGCGCGTCACTCACCTTGGCCACGTGAAGACTCGAGGCGCGGCACACCTTGCTGACCAGGGTAACATTGGAGCAGGAGGACCTCTCCTCATCCTGCCGGTGACTCAGCAGCGGCTGCGACTCCTGCTGGCCGGTTGGCGGCTGTTGTTGGTGATCTTGGTGTGGGTAGCGGCAGCGGGAGGCGAGGCGGGTGTTCCAGCGCAGGTACCAGTGTTGCTGGGCCATGTAGGCCACCTGGTCCTGGTGCCGCTCCAGCCGACAGTGGAACAGGTCAGAGAGGAGGGTGATGGCGGCGTGTGTGCTCGAGTCGTTGGCTCGCAACACCTTGATCTTCCACTGGTGCAGCGGCTCGTAGCTGCAACACCATCAACACTGTCATCAACACCTCTACAACACCCACGGTCACAACACTCATCAACACCTCTACAACACCCACGGTCACAACACTGACATCAACACCTCTACACCACCCATGGTCACAACACTCATCAACACCTCTACAACACCCACGGTCACAACACTCATCAACACCTCTACAACACCCACGGTCACAACACTGTCATCAACACCTCTACATCACCCACAGTCACAACACTCATCAACACCTCTACAACACCCACGGTCACAACACTGTCATCAACACCTCTACAACACCCACGGTCACAACACTGTCATCAACACCTCTACAACACCCACGGTCACAACACTGTCATCAACACCTCTACAACACCCACGGACGCAACACTGTCATCAACACCTCTACATCACCCACAGTCACAACACTCATCAACACCTCTACAACACCCACGGTCACAACACTGTCATCAACACCTCTACAACACCCACGGTCACAACACTGTCATCAACACCTCTACAACACCCACGGTCACAACACTGTTATCAACACCTCTACAACACCCACGGACGCAACACTGTCATCAACACCTCTACATCACCCACAGTCACAACACTCATCAACACCTCTACAACACCCACGGACGCAACACTGTCATCAACACCTCTACATCACCCACGGTCACAACACTGTCATCAACACCTCTACAACACCCACGGTCACAACACTGTCATCAACACCTCTACAACACCCACGGTCACAACACTGTCATCAACACCTCTACAACACCCACGGACGCAACACTCATCAACACCTCTACATCACCTGTGAGGAAACTGACCAGTGAGATTTGTTTTTTTGTTTATATTAATTTATATAGTAATTTATATTTTACGTTAATTTATATTTTTCGATAGCAAACTGTTTGACGTTTGAAGTGAACTGTATGATTTAGAATCCCACAAATCGCTTCCTTACACATTCTGGGGGGTTATAGTTTATTTATGTATAGTCATCAATTTAAATTATTTGTTAGTAGACATTCACTACAGTATTAGACTAAATATATTATTAACTAAAATGGGAGGCCTTATCTGTATTGCTGTTATATCCTAGGCAACCAGATATGAACATGTATTAACACGCCAGTCAATACACTTTGTATTTATAATGCGTTTCAGATGTAGATATGATAGAGCCCAATAGGCTCAGGAATCTGTACACCTGTTGATTGACGGTTGAGAGGCAGGACCAAAGAGCCAGAGCTCAACCCCCGCAAGCACAACTAGGTGAGTACAACTAGGTGAGTACTTTATGGACGACGCTGCCCCTCAACTCATGTACTGGAGTACAAGGTAACTAGATTTCATTCTTCTTCCTTTTCCCCTTCAATTACACCTGTCAATGTGCACTCACAAATAATAGCAGTAATCCTAAATATGACAGCTATATCAGGGGAAATATTAATATGTTGATTGAATAAAAGTTAAATAATATTTACCCTGTTTTGTGTCTCGATACGCATCCTAACCGGTTCGTCTTAATATATCTACATTACACTGATCCGGAAGGAAAGATAAAAGGTTTTGGAATTAGGATACTTCCCTTGATAATAGACGAAGTTGTGTTGATAATGGGAGCACTTTACAACCCATAACACTGTTGTTCAAAGGATAAATTATTGGAGCTAAATTTGCCCCAGCGAGACACGTTAAAAAAAATGGCGACTGATCCATCCAGCGTCCTGTCCAGATGTGTCAAGAAGTGGTTTTAAGGCCTACATTTACTCTATTTTGGCACTGATAATTAAGTTTGTTAACGGGAAATATTTTTATGATGTTTACAGTCCAAAGACTGATGTATTAAGGATGTTTCCCATTATTTAGCTGGTGAATTTAATAGCGACATGTGGCAATGATATCCCTTGTTTTCTACTGAGGAAACTTCTTCACCTCTACACCACCCATGGTCACAACACCTCTACAACACCCATGGTCACAACACTGTCATCAACACCTCTACACCACCCATGGACACAACACCTCATCACAACTCTTGGTCACAACACTGTCATCAACACCTCTACACCACCCATGGACACAACACCTCATCACAACTCTTGGTCACAACACTGTCATCAACACCTCTACACCACCCATGGGCACAACACCTCTACAACACCCATGGTCACAACACTGTCATCAACACCTCTACACCACCCATGGACACAACACCTCTACAACACCCATGGTCACAACACTGTCATCAACACCTCTACACCACCCATAGTCACAACACCTCAACACAACTCTTGGTCACAACACTGTCATCAACACCTCTACACCACCCATGGACACAACACCTCAACACAACTCTTGGTCACAACACTGTCATCAACACCTCTACACCACCCATGGACACAACACCTCAACACAACTCTTGGTCACAACACTGTCATCAATAAATTTCAAAGTGGTCTGTATTTAAAGTTATCCTGCTGGTGTTTAACTGTACACAAGTTTGGGGGGGGGGGGGTATATACATAGTCTATACCACAAATAGTGGATATTAATAAACTACAATGTTATTGTTAGTACTACAGCTAAAATGGGTTAATTAAGTGGTAATCATTAGCCTCAGCTGTTAAGTTGTTAGTGTGAGAGCTGGTCCTCTAACTTCAGACTGTGGTTTACCACATGTGATCCGTCCTGGACCTGTATTAATGGCGGCTCTTGGTCATTGTTAAGAGCAAGTAAGCGTATGTACAGGTTCATGCAGGCGTTAACAGCTCTCTGTGATTTCCTCAGTTCGTCAAAGGTTACCTGCCGAGTATTTACACCATAACAATTGCACAACAATATTATAATCTATAAATGTTACATACATGACTTAGGATTGTGTAATGTATAAAACCAGGCTCAACCCTTTTGGGGTGTTCACCCTACTATATAACCGAGTTGAAATTTATCTAATGTTATTAGGCCTTCTAATGAAAGGTAATTAGTTCAAACCGGTTATAAAGGCACTCCTCGATGTAGGTGAGGTCGCTGAGGCAGATTCACTGTTGGTTGACTTCTAATTTCGAGTCTTTGTAGTGATACGTGTCGCAGACCTCTCGAGGAGCTCTTTATTTACATTCAATGAACACCTGAGAGACATTCGAAATATGTGTATAATACTGAACCCTCACATTGTTTGAGTTAGGAAAACACTATTTGACAAATATTGATACTGTTCTTAAAAGATTCCCCCATTTTGCACCCACAAGATAACGTAAGCTTTTAAGGTTGACAGATGTTAATCTTCTTGTTTGAGGAGCTGTTCACTTGAGACAGTTAAGGAAGTCCCAGCTGTGTCTGGGTACAAGTGACAGGATGAACAACCCAGCGGGTTTTCTTCCTTTTAGGGAGTGTTGTACTTGCTGCTATGGCGGTATGCCCACTCACAAGATGAGTGGCGCTGCCCAATAAACTCGCCCCTCGGGGCAAAATTAAAAAAAAAAAAATCAATGACGAGCCGACTGCCTCCTCCCTGGCATCTCCAAAAATATTGTTCTAATTCTGCTTTTTTTTTACATGAGGAGGGAGCCTTTAATTTGATGGTACATTTTATTAGGTTAAAGCATTTAAATCACTTTTCAATTAATTATAATGCCTAGACTGTTAGTTTAAGGATATGATGATGAGTTAAATTTTTGTTTTGATGTTGTGACGGATATCCCATTCTCTATAATACTTCTATGACTAACTAATATAACTAGTATAACCGTGTTTGCTGGTCATATGGGGTGTTAGTAATCTACTATGTTAGTGTCGGATTTCCGTCAATACCACCCACGGACACAGCACTGTCATCAACACCTCTACACCACCCAAGGTCACAACACTGTTCTTCCCCAGCTCCTTCCCTCCTCACCTCCATCCCTCTCAACCTCCATCCCTACCCTTCTCCATCCTAAATGTAGTTATTGTCCTTGTATATAAGACACAGGAGGCAAACCCTCAGCAGTTTAAAGACCAACTAATGAAAATAGAACACTGCTTGGAAAACCTCACAAATCCAGCCCCGAACATCATCCTGCTTGGGGACTTCAACCTACGGCACCTGAAATGGAAGCACCTGGCTAATACAGTAATATCAGAAAGAATATCAAGAAGTAGCCTAAATGAACAGGCACATGCAAATGACCTGCTACAGATGTACGACAGGTTTGTCTTAAATCAGCAAATAGTAGAACCAACTAGGAAGGAGAACACGCTGGACCTCATTTTCACCAATAATGATAATTGATCAGGAACATTATGATAACAAATACCAGTTACTCAGATCACAACTTAATTGAAGTTCTGACAAGAATGGGAAATAGACCTTCAAAACCAGTCCCGATTCCCGGTGGAGGAGATTTCAGCAAATTCAACTTCAATAATAAACAGATAAACTGGGAGCAAATAAACCAGGACTTCACAGAAATAAACTGGGAAGAACAGCTAGAAAATGCAAATCTGAACCTATGCATGGAAAAAATAAGCTCAGTAGCACTAGAAATATGTTCAAACCGCATACCCTCTAAGAAAAAAAAGAGGAAGAGATGCAGATTGGAACGGGAACGTCGTTCCCTTTATAGGCGAAGAAAACGAATCGCGGAACAACTTGAGAGTCGCACCCTATCTCAAGAACGGCGAAGAAGGTTAGGTAGAGAAATAGAAACAATTGAACTCAAGCTACAAGAATCATACAAAACCCAGGAGAGGCAAAGAGAGCAAAAGGCCATCAGTGAAATAGAGAAAAATCCGAAATATTTTTTCTCCTATGCAAAATCAAGATAAAAAACCACATCTAGTATCGGGCCCCTGCAAAAGGGAGATGGAACTTTCACCAATGACAACAAAGAAATGAGCGAGTTACTGAGGAAGCAGTACGACTGTTTTCAGCGAGCCACTAAACACACTAAAAATTGATAACCCAAATGAATTTTTCATGGATATGATACCAACATTAAATCATATATCAGAAGTCACTCTATCCCCGCTGGATTCTGAAGAAGACATAAACAGTGTGCCTATGCACTCTACACCAGGCCCGAATTCTTGGAACTCCATATTCATCAAGAACTGTAAAAAAAACACGATTGCAAGCCCTTCACATTCTTTGGAGACAAAGCCTAGATACTGGCGTTATCCCTGACATACTAAAAACAGCAAAGATAGCACCACTCCATAAAGAAGGAAATAAGGCAGAGGCAAAAAAATACAGACCGATAGCACTAACATCGCACATCATAAAATTCTTTGAGAGAGTGCTAAGAAGTAAGATCACAAAATACATGGAATCACAGCATCTCCATAACCCCGGACAACATGGTTTCAGAACAGTGCACTCTTGCCAGTCACAGTTGCTGGACCATTATGACATGGCATTAGATGCCATGGAAGACAAATAAAATGCTGATGTAATTTACACAGATTTCGCAAAAGTCTTTGACAAATGTGACCATGGTGTTATTGCACATAAAATGCGTTCAAAAGGAATTACCGGAAAAATAGGCAGATGGATCTACAATTTCCTGACTAACAGAACCCAATGTGTAATAGTCAACAAAATAAAATCCAGCGCATCATCCGTGAAGAGCTCAGTCCCCCAGGGTACTGTGCTTGCTCCACTACTTTTTCTCATTCCATATCGGACATAGACAAGGACACAATCTATAACACTGTATCATCCTTTGCAGATGACACTAGGATTTTCATGAGAGCAGGCAACATGAGGACACGGCAAACCTCCAATCAGATGTAGATCAGGTCTTTCAATGGGCTACAGAAAATAATATGGTGTTTAACGAAGATAAGTTCCAGCTCATGCGCTACTGAAAAAATGAAAATATAAAAACGGAAACCACGTACAAAACTCAGGCAAATCATAACATAGAACGAAAAGGCAATGTAAAGTATCTGGGTGTACTCATGTCGGAAGACCTTACCTTTAAAGAACACAATAAAGTAGCCGTCACAACTGCAAGAAAAATGAAAGGTTGGATAACAAGAACTTCACACTAGAGATGCTGTAACGATGATGATACTTTTCAAAACGCTAGTGCTCTCTAGAATGGAGTACTGCAGCACAATAACAGCCCCTTTCAAAGCTGGAGAAATTGCTGACCTGGAGAGCGTGCAGAGATCCTTTACTGCTAGAATCCACTAAAGAGCCTAAATCTGTATTCCCTTGAGCGCAGGCGGGAGAGATACATAATAATTTACACGAGGAAAATAATAGAGGGGGTGGTCCCAAACCTGCACACAGAAATAACATCTCATGATACCAAAAGGCATGGCAGGATGTGCAGAATACCACCGTTGAAAAGCAGAGATACAACGGGTACTCTGAGAGAGAACTCTATCAACATCAGAGGACAGAGACTGTTCAACACGCTTCCACTACACATAAGGACATAACTGGCCGACTTCTCACAGTGTTCAAGATTGAATTGGAAAAGCACCTCAAAAGGATACCTGCTCAACCAGGCAGTGATTCGTACGTCAGGCTGCGAGCAGACGCGTCAAACAGCCTGGTCGATCAGTCCAGCAATCAGGAGGCCTGGTCGACGACCGAGCCGCGGGGACGATGAGCCCAGAAATCACCTCATCGTAAGGTAACAAGGTATTCCCCCTCCCCACATCCGTCCCTACCCTCCTCCGTCCCTCCCCACCTCAGTCCCTCCCCACCTCTGTCCCACCCCACCTCCATCCCTCCCCACCTCCATTTCTACCCACCTCCGTCACTCCCCACCTCCGTCCCTCCCCCACCTCCGTCCCTCCCCACCTCTGTCACTCCCCACCTCCGTCCCTCCCCACCTCCGTCCCTCCACATCTCCGTCCCTCCCCACCTCCGTCCCTTCCCCACCTCCGTCCCATCCCCACCTCCGTCACTCCCCATCTCCGTCACTCCCCACCTCCATCCCTCCGTCCCTCCCTCACCTCCATCTCTCTCCACCTCAGTCCCTCCCCACCTCCATCCCTCCCTACCTCCATCCCTCCCCACCTCCGTCACTCCCCACTTCCGTCACTCCCCACCTCTGTCACTCACCACCTCCGTCACTCACCACCTCCGTCCCTCCCCACTTCCGTCACTCCCCACCTCCGTCCCTCCCCACCTCCGTCCCTCCCCACTTCTGTCACTCCCCACCTCCGTCCCTCCCCACCTCCGTCACTCACCACCTCCATCCCTCCTGACCTCCGTCCCTCCACACCTCCGTCCCTCCCCACCTCCATTTCTACCCACCTCCATTTCTACCCACCTCCATTTCTACCCACCTCCGTCCCTCCCCACCTCCATCCCTCCCCACCACCGTATTAGACTGGAGTTAAGTAAACCTTAGGTAGAACTAAGTAACTTTCTCCATGAGGCGAATTATTCCTGACGTGACTAGTCAAGTCAATCGGAAATGAAATAATCACACCATAAACTTTTATATATTAAATGTAATTTATTTTCTTGGAACTTCCAGTTCAGCATTACAAACAGTAAAACACTGTTTCTTGTGATTGGAACTGATAAAATATTGCATAAAATAACGCTTCTCTGTCCTCATTAATAAGTGGGTAGAAATTCGTGGCGTGACTAGTAACGTGAATATGCCCAGGGGAGGAAGAGAAGCGGTTGTTGATCTAGAAATGGTCTCGTGAGGAACCAAACTTAGCAGAGGCGCTTATCTTCGACATCCGTACTGTTACAGTACGGATGTCGAAGATAATGTTGGATGTTGTCACTACCAACCAGTGTAGGCTGTTAACAGCTGCGGCAACCTCTAATTATGAGTGTACCCTGTATCCGGTTTGTCTAGTATCTAGTCTATTCATATTAATTGACCTTTTTATAATATAATAGATAGACGACCGGTTATAGCGAAGGCGATCCAAAAAATCATGGTGAGCCTATTATATTTAACTAACTAATTCTACTGAACGTGATATATCTGTAATGATTAGTATTTGTAGTAGTTAATACTACAAATATTAGTATTAATATTCTCACCCCACCGACATGAACTAGCCGCCATAGGTCACGAGCATCACACCTCACTCATTAACCCGATGCTCATTTGTCCTCATGTTGAAGCTGTCTAGACACATAAGGCCATTGAGTGTTTAAAATAATAACAGTAGTTTAGTTAACTAACCATTATTACAATTTTCCTATCTTTCGAGAAATATCGATAGATAGGAAAACTACAACTGAATAACCTGCCATGATATGTGTTTAGGGTAAACCCAGTAGAAGTCAAGAACTTTAATACAGTCTACTATTTCCTAATACAGTCAACTCGATATCATCAGCTACATTTAATGAATTTATCTGCTGGAAGATTCCCCACAGTCACTCACCTACCACCGCCCCTCCCCACCTCCGTCCCTCCCCACCTCCGTCCCTCCCCACCTCCTTCCCCTCCCCACATCCGTCCCACCCCACCTCCACCCTACCCCACCTCCGTCCCTCCCAACCTCGGTCCCCTCCCCACTTCCGTCCAACCCTACCTCCACCCCTTTCCAACCTCCGTCCCTCCCAACCTCGTTCCCTTCCCATCTCCACCCCTTCGACACCTCCGTCCCTCTTCCACCTCCGTCCCCTCCCCACTTCCGTCCCACCCCACCTCCGTCCTTCCCCACCTCCGTCCCTCCCCACCTCCATCCCACCCCACCTCCACCCCCTTCCAACCTCCGTTCATGCCAACCTCGGTCCCTACCCTTCTCCACCCCTCCCCTATTCCGTTCTTCCCCACCTCCGTCTCTCCCCACCTCCGTCCCTCCCCACCTCCATCGCTCCCCACCCCCGTCCAATCCCACCCACGTCCAATAGGCGAAGGTGGGAGGGACAGAGTCTATACTCGGTGCGCCCGTCACACTATGGGACCAGTGAAGGTTGGCGACGGTGCGCCCGTCACACTATGAGACCAGTGAAGGTTGGCGACGGTGCGCCCGTCACACTATGGGACCAGTGAAGGTTGGCGACGGTGCGCCCGTCACACTATGGGACCAGTGAAGGTTGGCCGACGGTGCGCCCGTCACACTATGGGACCAGTGAAAGTTGGCGATGGTGCGCCCGTCACACTATGGGACCAGTGAAAGTTGGCGATGGTGCGCCCGTCACACTATGGGACCAGTGAAAATTGGCGATGGTGCGCCCGTCACACTATGGGACCAGTGAAAGTTGACGATGTTGCGCCCGTCACACCATGGGACTAGTGAAAGCTGTTAACGGCGCGCCCGTCACACTTTGGGACCAGTGAAAGCTGGCGATGGTGCGCCCGTCACACTATGGCGCCAGTGAAGTCGGTCGACAGCGCGCCCGTCACACTATGGGACCAGTAAAGGCTGTTAACGGCGCGCCCGTCACAGTATGAGACCAGTGAAGGCTGTTAACGGTGCGCCCGTCACCCTATGGGACCAGTGAAGGCTGTTAACGGCGCGCCCGTCATACTATGGGACCAGTGAAGGCTGTTAACGGCGCGCCCGTCACAGTATGAGACCAGTGTAGGCTGTTAACGGTGCGCCCGTCACCCTATGGGACCAGTGAAGGCTGTTAACGGCGCGCCCGTCACACTATGGGACCAGTGAAGGCTGTTAACGGCGCGCCCGTCACACTAGCGGATGCGAACAGGAATTATTTGTCATAATTCTTACCTGTAGAAGGTGTCTTGAACGGCGGTGGCCAGGAGCTCCCCCAGGAAGGTCGACCCACTCCGCCAGCTGGCGATCAACAGGATGACCCGAGGCCACCTCTCTTGACCTCGTTCGTCGTCCTGTGACCTCTCTTGACCTCGTTCGTCGTCCTGTGACCTCTCTTGACCTCGTTCGTCGTCCTGTGACCTCTCTTGACCTCGTTCGTCGTCCTGTGACCTCTCATGACCTCGTTCGTCGTGTGCAACATCACGTTCCACGTAATATTTTCCTGTCTGACTAAAATTGTAGTCTGTTCTCCCTGCGGCTCCTTCTTGATCACTGTTTCTATAATATACATTGCTATGATTAGCATTCTTACTGCTTTTATATGATTTCGGGTTACTTTCATAATGTAACTTGCCAATTTTATAACTTTGTTGGCTATTTTCTTTATCTAAATTAGCGTTTTCTTTCAGTAGTGACTCTGTTTGGTGGTGATGTGACTCTCTCCGTTCATGTCTCGGGTCTGAAGCACCGGATTCTGTTTGGTCCTGATCTGACTCGTTCTTGTCACGTCTTGACTGTGTTTGGCCGCGACGAACCACTTCGGAGCCAGGAGCACTGGCCATGGGGCTGCCATCTGCTTCCTTCACATTCTTGTCTGTCTTATTCATTTTTCTGGGATCATTATTCACTTTTATATAGTTGTGGGTACTGTCATCCCGGCTGTGGGTACTGTCATCCCGGCTGTGGGTACTGTCATCCCGGCTGTGGGTACTGTCATCCCGGCTGTGGGTACTGTTATCTCGGCTGTGGGTACTGTTATCTCGGCTGTGGGTACTGTTATCTCGGCTGTGGGTACTGTTATCTCGGCTGTGGGTACTGTCCTCCAGACTGTGGGTACTGTCATCTTGGCTGTGGATACTGTCCTCCTGACTGTGGGTACTGTCATTCTGGCTGTGGACGGAACTAGATATATCGTGGGTGTTTTGTCTATGAGGTGAGCTGAGTTGCTTCTGGATATTGATGTAGTTCCCGTGGTTGATATTGTACTTCCCTAGCATCTGGACGGAACTTTCCTGGACGAGGTAGTGATTTCCGTGAGTGTGAGTGTAGTGAGGTCGATGTTCGAGGCGTCCATGGTGTGGCTGTGAGTGTGGCGGAGGTGTGGGCAGGCCCACCAGCAGGCGCCAGTAGCCACACATCATCACCATGGACAATCCGCAGACTGCCGCCAGCGCCGCCCGCAGCCTCGCCGCCACCCGCATCCCCCACCTGCGGCAGGGATAAACACTCACTCACTCAACAGTTCATCCACCCATGCGCTGAAAACCTACCCACCCATGCGCTGCCAACCTACCCACCCATGTGCTGCCAACCTACCCACCCATGTGCTGCCAACCTACCCACCCATGTGCTGCCAACATACCCACCCATGTGCTGCCAACCTACCCACCCATGCGCTGCCAACCTACCCACCCATGTGCTGCCAACCTACCCACCCATGTGCTGCCAACCTACCCACCCATGTGCTGCCAACATACCCACCCATGTGCTGCCAACCTACCCACCCATGTGCTGCCAACCTACCCACCCATGCGCGTGTGGGCCGCGGACTCTCACACGCAAGTGGACAATTAATGGTCACCTCAGGCGACCTCATGGTATCCCCGCCTCCAGCACAGACAGTATTGAATTCTCATTCGAATGTAACCCTGACGACAATAGTTAAAATATTTATATACAAACAGATATGCACACACACACACACACACACACACACACACACACACACACACACACACACACACACACACACACACACACACACACACACACACACACACACACACACACACACACACACACACACACACACACACACACACACACACACACACACACACACACACACACACACACACACACACACACACACACACACACACACACACACACACACACACACACACACACACACACACACACACACACACACACACACACACACACACACACACACACACACACACACACACACACACACACACACACACACACACACACACACACACACACACACACACACACACACACACACACACACACACACACACACACACACACACACACACACACACACACACACACACACACACACACACACACACACACACACACACACACACACACACACACACACACACACACACACACACACACACACACACACACACACACACACACACACACACACACACACACACACACACACACACACACACACACACACACACACACACACACACACACACACACACACACACACACACACACACACACACACACACACACACACACACACACACACACACACACACACACACACACACACACACACACACACACACACACACACACACACACACACACACACACACACACACACACACACACACACACACACACACACACACACACACACACACACACACACACACACACACACACACTCTCTCTCTCTCTCTCCTCTCTCTCTCTCCCCTCTCTCTCTCTCTCTCTCTCTCTCTCTCTCTCTCTCTCTCTCTCTCTCTCTCTCTCTCTCTCTCTCTCTCTCTCTCTCTCTCTCTCTCTCTCTCTCTCTCTTCTCTCTCTCACTGCCTCAATCGCAGGCCCACTTAATATAAGTGGAACAGGGAGGGAAAATGACCGAGGAACATAACACACAGGGATGAGGGAGAATGATGGATACTATCTGTGACTGGATCAACCAGGCACTACAGAGATTCAGCAGAGAACTGCAGTAAATACATACATTAATACAAAGCCTTTGGAGTTAGTTGGGGGATGCCAAGGAAGAGATAAAGAGACTCAGGGAAATCAAAATTCGAACCATTTGAGGTACACAACCTCCTGGAAACTGGATGAAGATAACAGAGGGTTCCTTCCAGAGAGAGACTTGTTTCCAGAAATGCTGCAAAACAACCCAAGTGCCAAGGGCTCTTTAGAGGAAGCAGCTATGAATGCGGCTACTTCCCAGGAAGCTGGAAAGTGCACTGAACAAATGCTGGAAAGAAAAAGAGCAGTTATAGTTGTAGGAGTACAGGAAAAGAGCAGTTATAGTTGTTGGAGTACAGGGACCAGAAGTATCAAGCCTAGAGGAGTGGAGAAAGAAGAATCGAGCAACTATGACAAAGATCTTGGAGGGTCTGGATATAGTTGGGCTAATGGCAACATAGAGAAGGTTTTCGGGCTAGGCAGCTACAAGCAGGAAAGGAAACGACTGATAAAGGTAGTGCTCACAAAAAAGGTAACAAAAGAGGAAATCCTATTAAGGAAGAGCAGTTTTATGACGTTAAAGGGATACAAGGATGTCTTTCTGCAACGGGACATTATGAGGGAAGATAGAAGGAAGGCTGCAGAAACAAGGAGGAGACGCAAAGAAAGGATTGGGGATGGAGGAGCCACAGAACTCTACTCAGTATCTTCAATAACTTTTGAGGGGAGTGGGAATCCCCTCACAAGCATGCCAGTATCCCCAGGAAGGAATATAACAGAAGCCTCCCACCATCCCACACCACAACCATTCCCCACCAATCACCTGCACCTCCCCAGCCAGTAGAGACCCTCTTCAGACCATACCCCCAAGCACCCTGACACCAGGCCCTTCATGTTTCTCCCTAATGCCCTTCTTCCCCAACCCCCTTCCCCCTCCACAGGCCCTCCCTGTTCCCCCTCGCCAGGCACTCCCCTGTTCCCACATCCCATGCCCTCTCATGTTTTTCCAGCACATCCCCTTTCCAGTTTCCCCACCCCAAGCTCCCTTTGCCTCCCCAACCGCAGACCCCCCCTGTCCCCCCCACCCCACCCCAGATTCCCCTGCATTCCCTGCCCCCACCCCAGGCTCCCCTAGCATTCCCCCAACCCATGACCTCCCTCCCCCCTACCACATGCCCCCCCTGCTTCCCCATCCCATGCCCTAATTGACCCCCGTCCCCAGACCCTCTCAACCATTCCACCCCAGACCCTCCTAGTCCCCCTGTACTAGATCCTACAAGCTCCCCTTACACCCAGATTCCATAGTTCCTCTTTCCTAAGCCCTCCCATCCCAGACACTCCATGTCCCCCAACTCCAGTGGAATCAAGAAAAACTGAGGATGGACAGAAGAGAGTCATCTTCAAGGTAATGTACTCGAACATAGATGGGATTCCAAACAAGGCACACAAACTTAGGGAAAGAACACAAGAAGTGAACCCAGATGTCATTGAACTTGCAGAAACAAAACTCTCAGGAATCATAACGAATGCGGTGTTTCCCCAGGACTACACTATAATAGAAAAGAGAGGAAAGGAAGGGAAGGAAGCGGAGTGGCCCTACTGATGAGAGAGGAATGTAGTTGCGAGGATATGGCTTTTCTGGGCTGCAAAAAGTTCAGACTTCATAACAGACACCATGACGATGGGGAGAACCTAGAGTAGTAGTTCCAGTGATATATATAATCCTCCACCAAATGACAGAAGACCCAGGCAAGTGTATGACAGAAACAACATGGCAGTTAATATTTTAATTGAGAGAGCAGCTGCTGCTGCCTGTAGAAATCGATCCCATCTGCTCATCATGGAGAACTTTAATCATGGAAGGATAGATTGGAAAAACAAGAAACCACATGGAGGTGAGGAAAAATAGAAAGCGAATCTGTTGAAGGTGACAAGGAACTTTTTAAGTCAGCATTTCAGGGGACCCACGAGAATGAGAGGCAACAATGAACCAGTGAGATTCGACCTAGTCTTCATTCTGAACGACTCAGACATAAGGGAAATCGGTTTCGAGGCCCCAGTAGGAATGGGTAATCACAGTGTACTGATGTTTGAGTACCTGACCAAAGTTGAGTTAAGGCACTCAGGGAAGGGAGCAGAAAAAAGCCGGCATTTTGCAAGGGAAACTATGAGGAGATAAGAAAATTCCTATCGAAGATCGTTTGGGAAACAGAGCTCAGAGGAAAGATGGCTCAAGACATGATGGACTACATCACACAGAAGTGTGATGTAGGCAACAGACAAGTTTGTCCCAGTTCAAATGAAAAAAAAAACGAAATGCAGATAAGAAACCCATGGTTTAATCAGAAATGAAAACTATCAAAGCAACTAAGTACAAGGGCATAGAGAAGCTATAGAAATAAAAGTACTCTACAGAGCAGAGAAAGATACCAGAGCGCCAGGAATTAATACGTCAGGGTGAGAAGAGAGGCAGAGCAGCAAAATGAAAATGACATAGTGAGCAAGATAAAGACTTAACCAAAATTGCTGAACAGCCACATCAGGAGAAACACAACAGTGAAGGAACAGATAATGAAACTGAGGAGAGGGGCAGACTGATTCACTACAAACTACAAGGAAGCGTGTGAGGAACTCAATAAGAAATTCCAGGAGGTTTTCACAGTAGAGCAAGGAAACGTTCCAGAGATAAGAGAGGGAATATTTAACCAGTCACCACTAGAGGAGTTTGAGGTTACTAGTGGGGAGGTAAGGAAGCATCTGCTAGATTTGGATGTGACAAAGCCTATAGGCCCAGATGAAATCTCACCATGGATGCAAAAGGAAGGAGCAGAAGGCCTTCCACTCTCCATGGTGTACAACAAATTACTGGTAAAATGTGAACTGCCAAAAATTTGGAAGATGGCTAATGTAGTCCCGACATTCAAGAAGGGTGATAGACAGAAGACAAACTGGCACTACAGGCCAGTGTTCTTAACTTGCAGACCATGCAAAATGATGGAGAAAAGTGTGCGAAAAAATCTAATGGAACATCTGAAGCAAAAGCTGCCCCACACACAGCAGAGGATCAGTGATGAGCCCAAAAACAAGGTAAACTGATGCTGATGGATTGTCAAAGTCAATGAACTTACAGAGAGGACTGATCAAACAAACCCTGATGTAAGTAACTAACTATCAAAAGAAGTCACCAAGCCGGGGACGCTTTTTAGCACCGTTAAATGTGCAAGATATTCAAAAGGCGCTAAATATCAATAAGGAACATCAAAGGTATCCGAATCACCATGGATTCTATCAAGGGACAAGTGACTGCAAGGGACAGTTGGGAAGCAAGACGCATGCACATCCTAGAAGTCGGGACATTCAACAAGGATATGCACGACCGTAAGAGAGACAATGCAGTTTGGATAATAAGGAGAAGGCTCCATTAAATGCCGGCGAGTTAAGCGTGTATGGCAAAGACGTAACCTCGCCAGAGCTGTTTACCATCGCCTGTTACGGTGGTAGGAGGAAGGTCATGAGGACACACAACCCTTAAGAGCACGCAGCTTGTTACCAGTAACAAAAACCAACGACCCTACCAATGGACATGAATTGAGGAATGATTAACAGGGTAGAAGTCGAAATAAGGAACACTTTTGAGGAAATGGGACAAGTGCGGTTAGCCTCCTTTGCGGCAGCATCCACATTTAAGGAAACGCCAATATGGCTGGGAACCCAGCCTAACCTGTTTTATATCTGTTAGAGATAAGAAACAGCCAATACTGAATTACGATAGTTAACTACAACAACAAAGGAAGAATGACGGCGAAAAAGCAGGTGATGAAGAGCATACAAAATTGTATAAAATCCGGGTGCAGGCAACACATAGGTGGAGTCTGGAAATACAACGGAGTAGCCTACACCGTCGGCAGACTTAGACCCGTCTGTGAAGACGGAGATGGAGAGGGAGTATGAAGAAAAGTGAGCAACGAAAAGGCGTTTCTGAACTGTAGGAGGGGTAAAAGCTTTAGTCATGCGGGTCAAGGTTGTACAACGCTTAGGAAGAGGGATCCTCCATGGGGTCAAGGATGGAACGACACGAGGAGAAACATTGGTAAGACGAACCGAGAAAGAACCTTGCAAGCTAGACAATCGTAGAGAAAGAGAAAGGTGATGAAAGCGAACAGGAGGGGTAATGGTCAAAGTATGACATAAGCAAGAGTGAAGGGAGTTGTGGGGCCAGTATAAGGTAGCGAAGACAGTAGCAATCACGGCGATCCTGTAGAGACAGGATGCCGGTTTCAACATACAGCTCTGGTTAGAAGTCGAACGAAAGACACCAGAGTTGAGGCGAAGCCCAGTATGGTGAAGAGCATCAAGACAACGAAGAGTTGAGAGAGAGGCAGACGAGTAAGCAGGACAGACATAATCGAGTTTAGACAGAACAAGAGAGGAATGTAAAAAGGAGCGTGCACCTATCAGCTCTCCAGGAAGTATGGGACAAGATCTTAATAAGCAAGTTAAGCACCTTCAACTCGGCATTCAACTCGGCATTCAACTCGAGGTTAAGAGATATGGGGTAACCAAGACAAACGAGTGTCAAAAATTAACCCCAAAAGTTTAGCAGAATCCTTATACAAAAGAGGATTACCATAAAGTGACAAAATGGGGTCAAAAAACGTCCTGCTTCCGAGTACAGGTCATAGCACCAGTCTTAGTTGAAGCCATAATTAATGGCCCAAGACGACACAGCATCAATCGCAAGTTGAAGCCGACGTTGGAAGAAAGGCGCGTCATTCAACCTGTCCTTTACAAATTACGTCGCTTTTCGCTCATATGCGCTAAGGCCAAAAATTGCTATACTCCAAAATGGAAATTTATTTTCGAAATGAAGTGGACCCAAAACAGCAAGTTTTTTTGGTCCTCTGGTAGGTTATGAAGGTAGCAAGTTCTCCTAAGGTTTCAAAATGTCAAGAAAACTGTTAAATTAAACTGTACTATTCTGACCTAACAGACTAAGCCGGAAAACCCAAAACAGAAAACGAGACAGTACATCACTTTCGCGAGCCGCTTTCATTTTCTGTTATGACAATATATAGCCTTAGTGCGCATAAGAGTAAAAAAGTGACGTTCTTTGAAAGAGAACGGGCTGAGTCATGGCCTTCACAGCATTGACAACCCACACTCACTACACAATTCTGCCACACTGACAACCCACACTCACTACACGATCCTGCCACACTGACAATCCACACTCACTACACGATCCTGCCACACTGACAACCCACACTCACTACACGATCCTGCCACACTGACAACCCACACTCACTACACGATCCTGCCACACTGACAACCCACACTCACTACACGATCCTGCCACACTGACAACCCACACTCACTACACGATCCTGCCACACTGACAACCCACACTCACTACACGATCCTGCCACACTGACAACCCACACTCACTACACGATCCTGCCACACTGACAACCCACACTCACTACACGATCCTGCCACACTGAGAACCCACACTCACTACACGATCCTGCCACACTGACAACCCACACTCACTACACGATCCTGCCACACTGACAACCCACACTCACTACACGATCATGCCACACTGACAACTCACACTTACTTCACGATCCTGCCACACTGATAACCGGCACTCACTACTCGATCCTGCCACACTGACAACTCACACTCACTACACGATCCTGCCACACTGACAACCCACACTCACTACACGATCATGCCACACTGACAACCCACACTTACTTCACGATCCTGCCACACTGACAACCCACACTTACTACTCGATCCTGCCACACTGACAACCCACACTCACTACACGATCCTGCCACATTGACAACCCACACTTACTACACTATCATGCCACACTGACAACCCACACTTACTTCACGATCCTGCCACACTGACAACCCACACTTACTTCACGATTCTGCCACACTGACAACTGTTATGACCCCAGGCAGCCGAAAAACGAGTCTCCCCTTTGAGAATTATTCTATCAGGCCTGACCTGACTAGAAGGTCTACGAAATATAGAGATGAAGATACAGATGTAAAACAATTGGTTGGATTTGATAAACAATTTAAGATAATGGGCAGTGAATAAGAAAATAAGTTAATGACTTGACACAAGATGTGGAGAGTTTGGTGGAGGTGTGAGGCTCGCTTGAGAGGAGCTTAAGTCACTTGAGTACCAGACATCGTGAGGGGAAGCTGCACTCCGTTTGAGCTCCCGTTGGAGAGGATCCCCTGTTTGATAGACCTTCAAGAGAAAGGAAGTGTGCAGACGTTCCAGCTGTGGAATCGAGCTAGGAATGTGTGGTCTCAAGTCCTGGACGGCAAGGAGAGTTTGTTAAGCTGTCCAGAGACGTTATCGTGGGCCGTGGGAGCGCCCAAGTCAGACTCCATCAGAGGGAGAGCGCCCTGCAGGGGGACCTTTTTGTGGTAAGCACAATTTTGACCAGTTTACAGTGATTGCCGGTAATTGATCGTGTGCCCAGCGATCATAGCGAACTTTTATTGATACGTTAGACATGTGTTGGTAAGGCAGGAAACCTAAATAAGAGGATGGAGATGAGAGAGACAGCTTGAGGGACGAGCAGCATGTCCTTTCCCGTCGACTGCCTGGAACCAACTGACTGGCGGTGGAGGACCCCTCCCAGAGTGAGGAGCCACCCGCCGGACAAGGCGAGCATGGACCAGCCCAAACGGGGGAGTCCACTCTCTCAGTATGTAGAGAGCAAAGAGATGTTAGGTGTGAACATATTGTGTGGTTATTTTCGTTTATGTGTTTAATGGGAAAATATTTTTATTGGTGCGTCAATGGGTTGCAGGTTTGTCTGGGGAAGAAGTTGCTGAGAACTTCGAAGCCAGCAGAGAGGGAGTAGTTGATGAGACTCCAAGGTTGTGGAAGGTACTGAGCTCTGTGGAAGAACAGTCCCTATAGTGAGGAGTTGGACCTCAACCTGTGAGAGGAGAAGCAGTGGAGCAGAGTTTACATGCTTTCGTGATACCAGTGGTGAAGCACCATTGTTGATCAAGGAAGACTTCATGGTGTAGCAGCCAGGAGCGCTGTGGAGGGCCCTGGTAGAAGTGGTGAAGCACCACTGTTGCTCAAGGTGCAGCAGCCTGGAGGAGCTGCAGAGGATCCTGATAGATAAACCCGGAAGAACTTGAAGATATCAGGGTAATGAGCTTCCAGATGTGGAAGGGAAGTTCTGGTTGATTACTTGTAGGGAGTTGGAAGAGTGTTTGGTTGTCATTAGCGTGCAAGACGCAGTGAAAGGTGAGTGATTGTTTGCCATTTTTGTTCCAAGGAGTACTGATACTGAAGTATAGAGTTACAGTCGTAGGCTGGATTACCTGCAGAGACATACATATGTGTTCTAGGATTGATAGGGTGATCGATTGATCATTGTTGTATATCAAGGAACATTTATACTAATATTTATGTTATTGCATTCATACGCTGGTTTTCCTTGCACATGTTTATAGATATATATTCTCTTGCTGATAGTGCAACATTGTGTTATAAGACTTGACCTACTTGAGGAGGTTGGTAGTATTAGGTGGTGAATCAGGAGATAGGATACCACTTGATAAGCAGATGATAGAGTTCTGATGGTGTTGGAGTGCAACCTGACTGAAATAGTATAGAGTGTAGGATTCATTATTATTATTATTATATGTGTGTATGTATTGTGTATGGGCTTTGTCCAGTAAATGTATTCAAATTTGCTGGTGTTTGCCCTTGTCCTAGTGAAGCTTCCCAGGAAGTAGAAAAGAAGGAGAGAGAGAGAGAAAGAACCAAGAACCACAGCTGTGGACAGGGTAGAACGGAATAATAATAAGTCAAAGGGGATTGAGGAGATCATATCACATAAGGAGAGAGTGGGGAGTCACAGTGGCTCGAGTGGGTGTGTGCACGTGACAACGAGGCTAAGTATTGGAGCCGCATCCCCTAAACGTGTGACGTTGAGCCCCTCTCCAAGAGCAAGAAGCGCCCAGGGTGATCTCCTGGTAAAATATAAGCACTCCACCGAGTTTTGGGTTGGGTTGTCCATAAAGAAGGATCAACGACAACACCAACCCACAATACAACCCACACTTACTTCACGATCCTGCCACACTGACAAACCACACTTACTAAACGATCTTGCCACACTAACACCCCACACTTCACGATCCTGCCACACTGACAACCAGCACTTACTAAACTATCATGCCACACTGACAACCCGCACTTACTTCACGATCCTGCCACACTGACAACCCGCACTTACTTCACGATCCTGCCACACTGACAACCCACACTTACTTCACGATCCTGCCACACTGACAACCCACACTTACTTCACGATCCTGCCACACTGACAACCCACACTTACTTCACGATCCTGCCACACTGACAACCCACACTTACTTCACGATCCTGCCACACTGACAACCCGCACTTACTTCACGATCCTGCCACACTGACAACCCACACTTACTTCACGATCCTGCCACACTGACAACCCACACTTACTTCACGATCCTGCCACACTGACAACCCACACTTACTTCACGATCCTGCCACACTGACAACCCGCACTTACTAAACGATCTTGCCACACTGACAACCCATACTTACTACACGATCATACCACACTGACAACCTACACTCACTACACGATCCTGCCACACTGACAACTCTCACGGTTATGACCACACATATACCAGTATGATCATATTGTGGCTGGTGTATGATGTGTTCAAACTATATAGTTATATCTAGGTTGATTATCCTATTATCACCAATATTATTGTATTTATAATATCATTTTGGAAATACACTAGTAACCTAGAGTTCATAGCGGAAGCTTATTGTCGTGTGTTATGCAAATACGATTACGTGTCTATGCTATGGAATGCTATATAGGACATATTAGGTATATTACGATATTGAATGTATGTATTTTGACCAAACCACACACTAGAAAGTGAAGCGACGACGACGTTTCGGTCCGTCCTGGACTATTCTTAAGTCGATTGTGATCAACTTGAGAATGGTCCAGGCTTCACTTTCAAGTGTGTGGTTTGATCAACATATTTTAGCCACGTTACTGTGACTTTTTCTCTACAGAGTGTATGTATTATGATGTAGAATATATTTTTATATATAACTGAGGTATAACTAACGGGTATACTGTGATCTAAGTCTTAAATGGCGTAGGTATAACGGTCGACCGGTAACTGCTAGATATCTTCCCTAATTCCCTCCCCCCCCAACCCCCAATGTGTACCGTCTTCAGCCAGTATTACCATGTCTAGTGGAAATGACATCTTCGTGTGATTTTGTATATATTCTCCTGTACATTAATTCTTTAATATATATTCTCCGGTAAGATTGTATATTGTAATACGCAGTAATACGTAATCAGAAGGTATTTTTAGAAGGTATGAATTAGAAGGTATTATTTTATTTATAACATAAATACAATATATACAAAAAAGAAAAGCAGGACAGTAGAACAATACACAAACAGAACATGAAACAGGTAAAAAGAAGAAAACTATTTATATCACATATAACCCAGAACCTTGTACAGTATACGGAACACAAAACACACAAGTGAACAAAGTGAGAATTACATAAAAGGAGACAGAAAACACGTGTTAAGACAAGCCATACTGGGCACAGAGAAAGTACATAATACACTGGAACACTCACGAACCAGGAGAGACAAACCAGACCCACACACATGCACACACAGTGGAAACAAAAAACCGGCATATGCAGGAACCGCGGAGGAAAAAGCTCAGCTATACATGGATACACACAGGATCAAACCCGGCACAAACAGTAGAAAGTAGGTGTAGTAATAAACATAAGACGAGAAAGATAACCATTAAAGCCACAGGCCATTAAAACAAGGGTCATATAAATACAAAAATAAATATAACTACAAAGTAATAACAGAACAATGAACACAAAACAGGAACAGAGCAAGTAACGATGCACTCTGCACCAACACCGAATATAAACACACGCGCACACAAAAAAAGGAATGAGCACATAATGGAACAAAGAGATGAACATAAAAGGGGAACACAGACAGCACGGGACAGGGCGAGCCAGAAGGGCTACACGGACACCATAATAAGACTGGAACACACAGGAATCAGAAAATACAGAAACATCGGCACACGCAGGAGCCGGGAAAGGGAACCCACACCATACACACACGCACACACACACACACACACACACACACACACACACACACACACACACACACACACACACACACACACACACACACACACACACACACACACACACACACACACACACACACACACACACACACACACACACACACACACACACACACACACACACACACACACACACACACACACACACACACACACACACACACACACACACACACACACACACACACACACACACACACACACACACACACACACACACACACACACACACACACACACACACACACACACACACACACACACACACACACACACACACACACACACACACACACACACACACACACACACACACACACACACACACACACACACACACACACACACACACACACACACACACACACACACACACACACACACACACACACACACACACACACACACACACACACACACACACACACACACACACACACACACACACACACACGAGACCACGACCACACCCACCGGAACACACAGGGACCAGTAAGAACAGCTCATACACACACACACACCGGGAGCAGCACAGGAACACAACACTCACACAACCCACACCACCCACCGCCGAGGAGGCCCGAAGGAGGGAGAGGGGAAGACAAAAATGAAAACCCACCTACACCACCAACCCAAACCTAACAAACCCACACCCCAGGCCGTGCAAGCATCCAAACCACGCCCAGACGTTAATCACCCCCAAGCACCCTCCTGAACCCACCCCCCCCCCCCCGCCGGTCTCAAAGTATCACCCCGTACAAATGCATCTGTGAACCTACTACAAAAGTCTGCCGGAAAAGCACGCAGCAACCACCACCAGGTACACCGCAGCGGCCCCCGCAGAAACTCCAGAAGCCAGGCAAGCCAATAGCTCTCCATCCGCCAAACCCAAACACACAATACACATAATTGGCAACCAAGACTTTCAGAGTATTACGAAGCCGCCGGGAACCTGGAGGAAAGGAAAGGAAACAAAAATTTCAAAACATCACCCCGATACTCGGGCCCACAAAACACCTCAATCACATCCGGCAACCAATCAAACAAACCTTGAATACGAAAACAAAAACAAAACACGTAATTGCAACTCACACAAGCCACTGTGGACACACTCCGCAGATTCGCACAACCCAAGCATACATAAACAATCATTCGAAGGCAACGACATATGCAACATACGAAAGAGAAATTCCCTCTGCTGTGGCGCTAAATGCCACCACCGGGACACGAAAGAGACATAAACTCAGGGTGACGACAGAGGGCCCGCAGGCTCCCAACCGCCCAGGAATACACAGGAGGCGTAAAGAATGCAACTTCACAACTAGCCTCCAAATCCACCAAATAACTAAAGCGAACCGAACAAAAGTAGACACTCAACGCATTAAGACCCCACACCCAACACCAAACCCTGATGCAGCGCCACTCAAAGCAAGTCCAAAGCCTTGGTAAAGACGTCAGAGATGCCAACACCTCCCTCCTGCACGCACAAGACCAACATAGAACGGCGAACCGGATGGTACCTCCCACACCTCACATAACAATAAATCTGACACTCCAATCCCCGAGCTGACCGCCGATCCAAAGGGAAGCACTGAGTCACAAACCACACCCCTAGAAAGAACCTTACAAGCAACAATCAGTGCCTGCCGATAAATCGTCAACAGGCGTGCCTGTTACGGACCCGAGCCCGACGTCCGACCACGGAGCAGTGACGACCGCGCCATCTGTGGGTCAGCTCCCAAAACCCCCTCCAAATGGACGGCGCCATCAAGTGAGGGCAGGAAATACCAGCCACAAGGGCTAGTTTCCCATCCTGGTCAGCCCATAACACAGCCGTTGCTGACCTCTGGTGAGGTGGCGCTCAGACAGCAACGCCATCTATGGAGTGGATAGGTGGGCGTTTGGGTCTGAGCCGGTAAGTGACGTGCCCTAGTGTGTAATCGTTACTGATGACGTGTCTGATTACAGAGTCGACCTGGGACTGCTGTAATGGAAGTTGAGTCAGTCTACCCAAGGCAGCCGTCTCGTCTCCAAGTGTTTGCTGCAGCAGCTGTGAGTCGCCCCCCGGATGAACACTGTGGTGTTACCCTGCCTGTGACGTGGCAGTTGAGGGATTGTCGTACCCGGGACTGACTGGTGGAGACGCTTAACCACTGGGGTGTTGTGGCGAGGATAGTGGTCTGTGGGATCACACGAGGCTCCTGACTAGGGCTACCCTAGTATCGCTCGTGGAGTGGCCTAACCAGCGTCGCTGATTGGAACCTGCCAGCTACCGGCTGGACTTGTGGTTGATGGCCTCCACGACGGTGCCCCCAGTGGAACTGTGATTTGGCTGGCCTGTGGCCAGGGTAGACTCAAGAGAATCGAAGGATTCGTCGTGAGACCACAAGAGGACCGAGAGCTTAGCATCACTGAGCACTGTGAACATCCAGAGTCTTCAGAAGAAGACAACGTTGTACATTATAGTGTTTATTCCTCCCCCTTGTGATAATCTTTATATTATTTATGGTGACGGTGTTAATTATAGTATTAAGTTTTTGCCTTTATTTCCCTTCCCCTTTAATTTACTTGCGTTACGGATCACATCCCTTGAAAGCCACTATTAGCTTGGGGCCGGATACCCTACCTCTAACAACATCAGAGTAAGAACCCGGTTGCGACCCGAGAGGGCCGTAACAGTGCCGACAACAACCCTATCGCAACCTTGTTACGGACCCGAGTCCAGCATCGGAGCACGGAGCAGTGACGACAACGCCATCTGTGAGTCCGCTCCCGAAACCCACTCCAAATGGACGACGCCATCTAGTAGTGACAGGATAGGCCAGCAATAAGTGTTGGATTCCTGTCCTAGTCAGCTCGTGACGTAGCCGCTGCTGACCTCTGGTGAGGTGGCGCTTAGACAGCAACGCCATCTATGGAGTGAAGAGGTGGACGTTTGTGTCTAAGCTTGTAAGTGAGGTTCCCTAGAGCGCCCCAGTATTAATGACGTATCTGATTGCAGAGTCGACCTGGGACTGCTGTGTTGGACAATGGATCAGTCTACTCAAGGCAGCCAAGGTCTCTTCACCAGTCTGCTGAAGAAGCTGTGAGTCACTCCCGGACGAACTCTATTGAGAGTAATAGCCTGCCTGAGGCATGGCAGTGTTGGGAATCGCCTTATCCGGGGTTGGCTGGTGGAAGAGACCACCCACTGGGGTGCTGTATGAGGAGAGTGACCAGCGAGTCACACGAGGCTCCTGGCTAGGGCACGCATCCCTAAGTATCGGTCGTGGAGTGGCCTACACAGCGGAGCTGATCGGTACCTGCCAGCTACAGGCTGGATTGTGGTTGAAGGCCTCCACGACAAAGCCCCCAGTGGCACTGTGATTTGGCTGGCCTGTGGCCAGGGTAGATTCGTCGTAAAGTTATCGTGGATTCATCGTGAGTCACGGAAGCCGAGACCAGGGCTACCTAGGAGAAGCATCGCCAAGTGTTGAGCGTCTTCAGAGAGGGAGACCTCATTGTACATTGTGTAGTTATAATCCCCGTGTGTGACTTGTTTTATATATATATGGTGGTGGAAATATATATCGGAAAATTGGAATATTTGTATCCCTCCCCCTTTAGTTTTACTTGCGTTACGGAACACACCCCTTGAAAGCCTCTACTAACTTGGGGCCGGATTCCCAAAACTCTACTACCATCAGAGAAGAACCCGGTTGCATCCCAGTAGGGCCATAACAAACCTCAACAGATCGAGACACAGAATCCCAATTCCATGCCAAGGAGCGGTCATATGAGCTGAACCACGTCAACCCAAGAACCTGGATGGACGAAACCACAGGAAACAACAACCCCGCCCACCTGGAGTGGGAGGCCCACCCACCAAATCCCATCACACAAGACTTATTCTGATTGACAATGGCCCCTGTGGCCAATTCAAACCACCAAATAAGCTCCTACACCGCACCAATAGAATCCTCAGAAGCCACAGAAAGCACCATATCGTCAGCATTCCCACAAATTGGAAAACGAAGACCAGAGGGCAACCTCAGAGGAACAGCCAAGGCACAAGCCTTGACTGTATGAAAGAAGGGTTCCTGAAAAAGAACATAAAGCAACATAGACAAAGGACAGCCCTGACACACCAACCGGCGACCAGGAAAGGGAGCACTAAAGATCCTATTAACACAAACACGACTACTACAACGAGCATATAACATGCGGACCCAATCAACAAACAACGAAGGGAACCCAAAACGCTCCAAAGCCTGGAACACAAAGCCCAACGACACCTGGTCGGACGCCTTTCGATCAATCCAAGCTGATCATCGCAGCCAGCAAACGAAACTCAGAGATATACACGTTCAGATCACGAAAGAGAGAATTCCAATGAAGCAGAGACCTACCTGGAATACCACAAAACTGTTCGACAGAAACTACGGAACCAAGAACATCACGACAGTGCCCCGCCAACAGCTTCAACACAATCTTGTAATCAACGTTCAACAAGAAAATAGGTCGCCAATTCGCCAAAAACCGTAAATCACCAGGCTTCGGAAGCAACCGCACGATCCCATCATACTGGAACGCGGGCAGGACACATTTCCTGAAACAAGACCTCATCACCTCCAAAAAAACCTCCCCAAGCAAATCCCAGAAAGTAATATAAAACCCCACAGGAAGTCTATCCGAACCGGGCACCCTCTCAGACAGAAAAGACCGACCTACACCCAAAAGCTCTGACAGCGAGACCTCCCCCACCAGCACAGAACGATCCACACCCGACAACCCAGACGTGCAACAACGCAAAAAAGAATCAGCAAGCCCCTCATCCACTTCCACTCCTCATACAACGCCCCCAACTCCTGCCGCACGTACAACAGGACCCCATCCGTGTTCGACAACACGGAGCCGTCAGAACGATGGAGGCCTGTGAAAAGGAAAGAGTCCTGAACAGCTTTCTCCCTCTGCAAAAAAAAAAAAAAAGACAAGAAAGCCGCTCACCGTCCATGCGCTCCACTACTCGAAGCCGCACCCAAACCCCATCTGCCAAACCGTCCCGCAACCCACCAATACGCTCCATGTACACAGAGACATTGGCAAAACAATCAATCCCCGCATTTAGCCTCGCATACAACCGAGTCAACTGTGCCTGAAGCAACCGCAGCAACCCAAACCTCCCAGCCGTCTCCTTCCTCGCAACCACACCAAAGAAACGCCGGCACTCCACCTTGCACCATTCCAACCAATCTAAAAGAGTAGAAAAGGCACACCACCGGGCAACAATCCCGACCGACTACACACGAAACTGGGCACATACCCTTGGGCAACGCAGCAGCCCACAATTTAATTTCCACCACCCATCCTCACCTGACTACGAACACCAACCCGGACCACCACCAAACAATGATAAAAAAAAAGTTACAGAAACAGTTGTTATGATCTCAGCCTACAGGAGAAACGAGTCTCCCTCCTTGAGAGTTATTCATCAAGCCTGACCTGATTAGAAGGTCTAGCAAATATTGAGGTGATAACGCATATGTAAAATAGTTGCTTGGATATGTATAACAGTTTGAGATTATGGGCAATGAAGGAGAAAACAGATAAATGACTGGCTAGGAGATGTGGACATTTTGCTGGAGGCGTGAGGCTCGCTTCCGGAGGACCTTGACCTCACTTGAGTGCCAGACATCGCAGGGGGTAGCCGCGCTCCCGTTGAGCTCCCATCAGAAGGGAACCCCTAGTGATATATCTCGAAGAGAAGAGAAGTGTGTAGACGTGCCAGCTGTGGAACCGAGCTGGGAACGTTGTGGTCTCAAGTCCTGGTCGAAGAAGAGAGTATCAAGCCGGCCAGAGACATTATTGTGGGCCGTGGGAGCGCCCTGACCAGACGCCGTCAGAGGGAAAGCGCCCTCGACCAGCCGATCTGTGGTAAGCACGATATACGCCAGTTCATAGTGATCACTTGTAGTTGGTCGTGTGCCCAGCGACAGTAGCAATGTTTATTTATAAGTTAGACATGTTTTAATAAGGCAGAAGGCCTGAAATAGGAGAGTGAAGAGGGAGGAACACGGAGCGACGTCCGCCCCCTCTGAGCGCTGGCGGACGACTGAGGGAGCCCGGCTCCGGATGGAGGAAGACCCTCCCAGTGAGTGAGGACCGCCGCCAGGCGAGGTGGAGTATGGACCCGCCCAAAACGGGGGAGTCCACTCTCACTGTATGTAGAGAACAGATAGAGGTTTGAGGCAAGCATATTGTGTGGTTATTTTTGTTTATGTGTTAAAGGGGAACGTTTTATTGGAGTGTCGATGGGTTGCAGGTTTGTCTTTTGGGGAAGAAGTTGCTGAGAACTTCGAAGCCAGCAGATGAAGTAATTGATGAGACTCCAAAGGTAGTGGAGCAGAGGACCTCGAGCTGTGAGGAGAAGCAGCAGTGAAGAGGAGTGTCACGTGCTTCTGTAGAGGTGGAGAAGCACCATACTTGCTCGGGGAAACTTCATGGTGTAGTAGCCAAGAGAGCTGTGGAGGACCCTAGCAGAAGGGTGAAGCACCGTAGTTGCTCAAGGAAACTTCATGATAGCAGCCTGGAGGAGCTGCAGAGGATCCTGGTAGTGAAGCCCGGAAGAACCTAAGGATATTAGGGTAGTGAACTTCCAGAGGTGGAAGGGGAAGTTCTGGTGGATTACTTATAGGGAGTTGATAGTGTTTGGTTGTCATTAGCGTGCAAGACGCAGTGAGAGGTGAGTGACTGTTGGCATTCTTACGTCAAGGAGTGATTTATTCTGAAGCTTAGAGTTGCAGTCGTAGGCTTGATTACCTACAGATATATGTGCTCGAGGACTGACAGTGATCGATTAATCATTGTTGTGTATCAATGAACAAGTGTTATGATCTCAGCCTACAGGAGAAACGAGTCTCCCTCCTTGAGAGTTATTCATCAAGCCTGACCTGATTAGAAGGTCTAGCAAATATTGAGGTGATAACGCATATGTAAAATAGTTGCTTGGATATGTATAACAGTTTGAGATTATGGGCAATGAAGGAGAAAACAGATAAATGACTGGCTAGGAGATGTGGACATTTTGCTGGAGGCGTGAGGCTCGCTTCCGGAGGACCTTGACCTCACTTGAGTGCCAGACATCGCAGGGGGTAGCCGCGCTCCGTTGAGCTCCCATCAGAAGGGAACCCCTAGTGATATATCTCGAAGAGAAGAGAAGTGTGTAGACGTGCCAGCTGTGGAACCGAGCTGGGAACGTTGTGGTCTCAAGTCCTGGTCGAAGAAGAGAGTATCAAGCCGGCCAGAGACATTATTGTGGGCCGTGGGAGCGCCCTGACCAGACGCCGTCAGAGGGAAAGCGCCCTCGACCAGCCGATCTGTGGTAAGCACGATATACGCCAGTTCATAGTGATCACTTGTAGTTGGTCGTGTGCCCAGCGACAGTAGCAATGTTTATTTATAAGTTAGACATGTTTTAATAAGGCAGAAGGCCTGAAATAGGAGAGTGAAGAGGGAGGAACACGGAGCGACGTCCGCCCCCTCTGAGCGCTGGCGGACGACTGAGGGAGCCCGGCTCCGGATGGAGGAAGACCCTCCCAGTGAGTGAGGACCGCCGCCAGGCGAGGTGGAGTATGGACCCACCCAAAACGGGGGAGTCCACTCTCACTGTATGTAGAGAACAGATAGAGGTTTGAGGCAAGCATATTGTGTGGTTATTTTTGTTTATGTGTTAAAGGGGAACGTTTTATTGGAGTGTCGATGGGTTGCAGGTTTGTCTTTTGGGGAAGAAGTTGCTGAGAACTTCGAAGCCAGCAGATGAAGTAATTGATGAGACTCCAAAGGTAGTGGAGCAGAGGACCTCGAGCTGTGAGGAGAAGCAGCAGTGAAGAGGAGTGTCACGTGCTTCTGTAGAGGTGGAGAAGCACCATACTTGCTCGGGGAAACTTCATGGTGTAGCAGCCAAGAGAGCTGTGGAGGACCCTAGCAGAAGGGTGAAGCACCGTAGTTGCTCAAGGAAACTTCATGATAGCAGCCTGGAGGAGCTGCAGAGGATCCTGGTAGTGAAGCCCGGAAGAACCTAAGGATATTAGGGTAGTGAACTTCCAGAGGTGGAAGGGGAAGTTCTGGTGGATTACTTATAGGGAGTTGATAGTGTTTGGTTGTCATTAGCGTGCAAGACGCAGTGAGAGGTGAGTGACTGTTGGCATTCTTACGTCAAGGAGTTTTTTATACTGAAGTATCAATGAACATTTATACTGGTATATGTTATTGCATTCAAATGCTGATTTTCTGTATATATATGTTATCTTGCTGATGGTGCAACAGTGTATGTAGACTTGATCAACTTGAGGAGGTTGATAGTATCAGGTGGTGAACCATGAGATAGGATACCACTTGATAAGCTGATAATAGAGTTCTGATGGTGTTGGAGTGCAACCTGATTGTGATATTATAGAGTATAGGATTCATTATTATTATATGTGTGTATGTATCGTGTATGTGCTTTGTCCAGTAAATGTATCCCAATTTGCTGGTGTTTGCCCTCGTCCTAGTGAGGCTTCCCAGGAGGTAGTAAAGAAGGAGAGAGAGAGAGAAAGAACCAAGAACCACTGCCGTGGACAGGGTAAAAGGTAATACTAATAAGTCAAAAAGGGGATTGAGGAGATCATATCACCTAGGGAGAGAGTGGGGAGTCACAGCGGCTCGAATGGGTGTGTGCACGTGACAACGAGGCTAAATGTTGGAGCCGCATCCCCTAAACGTGTGACGTTGAGCCCCTCTCCAAGAGCCAGAAGCGCCAAGGGTGATCTCCTAGTATAAGCACTCTACCGAGTTGTGGGTTGGGTTGTCCGTAGAGAAGGATCAACGAAGACAACACCAACCAACTCACAGTCTATAATAAATTGGGGGCCTGTCCGGGAGAGTGAACTGACACACCCACACCCTGTCCAAGAGTGGATTTGTACACCCCTGCTGAGATAAACTGTGTGACCGCAGGTGTATACTCTCTCTCTTGGGAAGACTCACAGGACAAAGATGGATAAGGTGCAAGCGTTTGTGGAGTCAGGCAAGCCTGAGGACTTGGAAGGTTGCACGAGGGATCAATTGAAACAAATAGCAGAAAAATGTGGCATTAGGTTGAAAGCATCTAAAGTAGCTGGGATGAAGGATGAGATCCTGAGGCAGTTAAGAGCCAAAAATGAAGCGGCAGAGCAAGGAGCCCAAAAAGGAGCTGAAAGTGGAAAGGAGGATGATGGGCAGGATGAAGTGAGATCCCAGGGATCGAGTTGGAGCAGCAAGAGTAGCCGCAGTAGCAGGAGTAGCCGAAATAGGAGCTTGGAGAGATTCCAGTTAGAGCTCCAGATGCAGCAACAACGAGAGGACAAGGAGAGACAGTTCCAGCTGGAAAAGATGAAATTAGAACTCCAGATGAAAAATGAAGCAGAGAAGGAAAAAGAAAAAACCAGGCTGGAAGTAGAAAAAGAAAAAACCAGACTGGAAATAGAAAAAGAGAAAGCAAGACTAGAGGTGGAGAAAGAAAAAGAGAAAACCAGAGTAAGAGAACTGGAGTTGGAACAGGAGAAAGAAAAAGAGAAAGCAAGGCTAGAGGTGGAAAAAGAAAAAGAGAGAACAAAACAAATGCAGATAGAAGCGAACAGAACCTTGGCTGAGCAAAGGATTGAACATGGGTTGCCAGAGAGCACCACCCAGGTATCACACCCAACAGATGTTAGGGTTAGGGAGAAGGACATTCCCTTGTTTGTGCCCGAAGAGGCAGAGAGCTTCTTCGAGCATTTTGAGAAAGTAGCCAGTATCAAGGAGTGGCCACAGGAGGAATGGGCCCAGCTGGTCCAGTTAAGATTGACCGGTGCAGCCAGGGAGGCATACACCCAATTGTCACTGGAAGAGTGCCAGGATTATGCCACAGTAAAGAGCAGCATATTGCGCTCGTTTCAGTTAACCCCAGAAGCTTATAGGAAGCGCTTCAGAGAGATGATCAGAGTTGGAGCGTGTACGTTTGCTGAGACAGCAAGAGATCTGGAAAGACGATTCCAGAAGTGGATTGAGGCTGCTGGAGTTGGATCTTACGCTGACCTGAAGCAACTGATGGTCATGGAGAAGTTCCTGGAGATGATGCATCCTGAAACAAAGTTCAAGATCCAAGGAGCAGGGATAATGGAGGTGAAAGATGCCGCAGATAGGGCGGATATGATTACTGAAGCGTACAAGAGCTTAAGGGAGAACAGAGTAAGAAGCGAGGCGAGACGCAGCAATGGCAGACCCAGTGGAGTCTGGGGAGGAAGAAATTATGAAAGACCCAGAAGAGTCTGGGGTGAGAAAAATTTTGATAAATGGGCAGATAAAAGTAAGTACCCTAAAACTCAGACGAGTAGGTCGCGCACTTCGTCTGAAAGTGAAGATGGAGGAGCTAAACAAGAAACTAATCGTTATCCTGGAAATCAAGAGTCCAGTAGAACCCCACAGAGTGCAAGTAGTGTACCTGGCCCGAGGAATTCTCATGTGAGTGGGCAGAGTCAGAGCTACTCTGGTACATATAGAAGAGACTTTACCCAGATGAGATGTTACAATTGTAACGGATTGGGTCACGTGATGCGAGATTGTCGGCAGGGCAAGAGAGTTGTGACCCTGGCCATGTGTGACCCCCGAGGTAAATATACTAATGTGTTCCGAGACAAACCACAGAGAGCAAACTTAGTGAACGAGAGGTATAGGCCGTTCATGAGCAAAGGTTGGATCAGTATAAGAGGCCAACCTGAGGTAGAAGTTGGTATCTTGAGAGATACCGGAGCTAATCAGAGCTTGATTACGAGTAGCCTGATTGGGAATGATCGACGGTTAGCTGGCAGGAGTAAGATGAAGGTATATGGGTTGTTGTCTGAAAGTGACATGCCCATTTGTACTGTCCAGCTAAGGTCGGAATATGTGTCGGCAGAGGTGATGTTGGGAGTGTGCCCCGACATACCTATTCCAGGAGTCCAAGTGATCTTGGGGAATGACTTGTGCGGGACAAAGGTGTTGCCAAGAGTCATAGCGGAGACTGTGCCAGAGGAGTGCCCAGAAGGCCATGGCACGGGTGGGACACCTGAGAGTGTGAACCTGACTGACATCCGAGGAGATGAGTCAGGAGACCGCCAAGCCATTGAAAACCCTGTCTCGGTAGTGATGAAGACAGAGGTGGCCGACAAGGAAGACGCTGGAGAAGATGATACAGTGTCGATTCAACCGGTGGAAGATATTGATGTAGACATAGCGTGGCTGTTTGATGAAGGTCCAGCCCAGGAAAATGAAGTCTCGGTGAGGTCAAAAGTGAGGATGACCCAGCCGAAGAAGAATACTGTGAAGAGAGCGGACCTGAGTAGAGCCCAGACTGCTGAAACTAAGAGTCGGAAGGTGAATGCAACTGTGCTGAGTATGAATGAGGAAAGATGTGGACATACTGAGGACGGGAGTAGAGCGTCACGTTGTCCACGAGCACAGAGGCATAGGGATAGTGGAGTTAAGTTGTTTGAGATGTCAGGAGTCGACATGTTTCACAGAAAACGTGAAGAAGAGATAGTGAAGAAGAGTAATAGCCGGGAAAATGAAAGGAGAAGAGACAGTATGTGTGGAGAGATGCTTACGAGCACTCTGGGAGAGGCAAGACGATGCGTACGGTCGAATGCTGTTGGATGTAGTACAGCGCTCGAAGAAGCTTTTAGGGAACGAAGAAGAGTTGAAGGAGAAGAAATGGAGTTGTATAGAGGTGAGAGGTGTGAGAAGAGGATGATGATGCAAGCATGGATGAATAGAAGAAAGCCGAGGACGCGATGGAGGTCAAACAGGATGAGCTCTCGGATAAAGGAGGAGACGGAAGGGAGAATCGTCGGTGAAGACGAGGGAGTGAAGTATGATGACAGGAGGCGAAAGTATAATGGCAGTAGATGGAAGTATGAAGACGACAGAGGAGGTACAGACAGTAGATGTCTGACTCTGGACGAGAAGAGAAGAAGACGAGGAAACGGAGGGTGGAGACAATAAGTAGAGTGGAACGATGGAGTGCAGGCGTCCAAGGAGGACAGCCTAGCCGACAGGTGCCAGATAAGTCAGATCGTTTATGAGAAGATCATGTTTCTGGCGAGTTGTGAGCCAGATGTTGCAAGGAGCAACGAACTAATTGTAGACTCCTAAGGGAGTACGTAAGCAGATCAACCGTTCGAACCAATCGGTTGAAGAACGAGACAGTGTGGTGGCGGATGTATTATCCCGAGCTTTGCCACTGGAATAACTCTCAAAAATAAGGGGAGGGGAGTGTTATGATCTCAGCCTACAGGAGAAACGAGTCTCCCTCCTTGAGAGTTATTCATCAAGCCTGACCTGATTAGAAGGTCTAGCAAATATTGAGGTGATAACGCATATGTAAAATAGTTGCTTGGATATGTATAACAGTTTGAGATTATGGGCAATGAAGGAGAAAACAGATAAATGACTGGCTAGGAGATGTGGACATTTTGCTGGAGGCGTGAGGCTCGCTTCCGGAGGACCTTGACCTCACTTGAGTGCCAGACATCGCAGGGGGTAGCCGCGCTCCGTTGAGCTCCCATCAGAAGGGAACCCCTAGTGATATATCTCGAAGAGAAGAGAAGTGTGTAGACGTGCCAGCTGTGGAACCGAGCTGGGAACGTTGTGGTCTCAAGTCCTGGTCGAAGAAGAGAGTATCAAGCCGGCCAGAGACATTATTGTGGGCCGTGGGAGCGCCCTGACCAGACGCCGTCAGAGGGAAAGCGCCCTCGACCAGCCGATCTGTGATAAGCACGATATACGCCAGTTCATAGTGATCACTTGTAGTTGGTCGTGTGCCCAGCGACAGTAGCAATGTTTATTTATAAGTTAGACATGTTTTAATAAGGCAGAAGGCCTGAAATAGGAGAGTGAAGAGGGAGGAACACGGAGCGACGTCCGCCCCCTCTGAGCGCTGGCGGACGACTGAGGGAGCCTGGCTCCGGATGGAGGAAGACCCTCCCAGTGAGTGAGGACCGCCGCCAGGCGAGGTGGAGTATGGACCCGCCCAAAACGGGGGAGTCCACTCTCACTGTATGTAGAGAACAGATAGAGGTTTGAGGCAAGCATATTGTTTGGTTATTTTTGTTTATGTGTTAAAGGGGAACGTTTTATTGGAGTGTCGATGGGTTGCAGGTTTGTCTTTTGGGGAAGAAGTTGCTGAGAACTTCGAAGCCAGCAGATGAAGTAATTGATGAGACTCCAAAGGTAGTGGAGCAGAGGACCTCGAGCTGTGAGGAGAAGCAGCAGTGAAGAGGAGTGTCACGTGCTTCTGTAGAGGTGGAGAAGCACCATACTTGCTCGGGGAAACTTCATGGTGTAGCAGCCAAGAGAGCTGTGGAGGACCCTAGCAGAAGGGTGAAGCACCGTAGTTGCTCAAGGAAACTTCATGATAGCAGCCTGGAGGAGCTGCAGAGGATCCTGGTAGTGAAGCCCGGAAGAACCTAAGGATATTAGGGTAGTGAACTTCCAGAGGTGGAAGGGGAAGTTCTGGTGGATTACTTATAGGGAGTTGATAGTGTTTGGTTGTCATTAGCGTGCAAGACGCAGTGAGAGGTGAGTGACTGTTGGCATTCTTACGTCAAGGAGTTTTTTATACTGAAGTATCAATGAACATTTATACTGGTATATGTTATTGCATTCAAATGCTGATTTTCTGTATATATATGTTATCTTGCTGATGGTGCAACAGTGTATGTAGACTTGATCAACTTGAGGAGGTTGATAGTATCAGGTGGTGAACCATGAGATAGGATACCACTTGATAAGCTGATAATAGAGTTCTGATGGTGTTGGAGTGCAACCTGATTGTGATATTATAGAGTATAGGATTCATTATTATTATATGTGTGTATGTATCGTGTATGTGCTTTGTCCAGTAAATGTATCCCAATTTGCTGGTGTTTGCCCTCGTCCTAGTGAGGCTTCCCAGGAGGTAGTAAAGAAGGAGAGAGAGAGAGAAAGAACCAAGAACCACTGCCGTGGACAGGGTAAAAGGTAATACTAATAAGTCAAAAAGGGGATTGAGGAGATCATATCACCTAGGGAGAGAGTGGGGAGTCACAGCGGCTCGAGTGGGTGTGTGCACGTGACAACGAGGCTAAATGTTGGAGCCGCATCCCCTAAACGTGTGACGTTGAGCCCCTCTCCAAGAGCCAGAAGCGCCAAGGGTGATCTCCTAGTATAAGCACTCTACCGAGTTGTGGGTTGGGTTGTCCGTAGAGAAGGATCAACGACGACAACACCAACCAACCCACAGTCTATAATACAGTGCAGAATACGAAAACAGAACCCTCCCTCCCTCCCATGAACATAAAAACGATCAAGCCTGAGCACGCCCGGCACACAACAAAGGTATTTTCCAATGCACCGCCAAACATAACCGCAGCATCACGAAACCCGCAACACTGCAGTCTCGACCAACGCCCCAGCAACACTTTGCAGATGAGCACTATTGCAGTCCCACACATGGGTGACGCAATTAAAATCCCCACCAAAATCATATACCACGTATCATGGCACAAAAAATGCAAAATACGCCTTTGAAAAAATCCTCTCTCACCTGATGACATGCCACCCCAGAGGGGGCGTAGACAGTCAAGAGAGGAATCACCACCCCCAATACTACACCTGGACAAACAGCACCCGCCTATCCTCATCCACCTCCGTGTGAAGCATGGATATGGACGCCCTCCTAGAACAAAAATCAATGTACCCCTAAAGGACATCCTCAGAGAGTTGACCACTACATGAAACTCTGCATACAATCCATGCCAGACAGTCATATCCTTAATATTATGCTCCTGAATAAAAGCTATATCCACACACTGCTCACGAAGCACATCCACCAGACCCATCAGAACAGCCAAATCATGCAACCAAGCACCTTCAGTGTCGCACTGGTTATAGAGGGCGCCATCTGGAGAACCATTTAAGGCAACTCTAACCCCTCAGGCCCCACGTGAGATACACACGAACCTACCGTAGTAGAGGCAGCAACAATACACGGGCCACTATCCCACCGCCTCATAGAGGACAGACTTTCAGGGACAGGCGGCTGACGATCATGCCGCACTGACAACCCACACTTATTACACGATCCTGCCCCCTCTGAACACCCAGACTCACTACACGATCTTGCCGGATTGACAACCCGCACTCACTACACGATCCTACCACACTGACAACCCACACTCACTACACGATTCTGCCGCAGTGACAACCCACACTTTACGGTCTTGACACACTGACAACACGCACTCACTACATGATCCTGTCCCCCTGACAACCCACACTCATTACTCGATCCTGGTGTACTTTCAACCCACACTGACATCCTGCACTCACTAAACGATCCTGCCCCACTTACTACCCACATTGACAACCCGCACTCAATACACTTTCCTGCCCCACTGACAACACAAACTCCCTAAACGATCCTACCACACTGAAAACCAACACTGATAACCCGCACTCACTACACGAACATGCAACACTGACAACCCACACTCACTAAATGATCCCACCACACTGACAATTCGCACTCACTACACGACTGCCAAACTGACAACCCGCACTCACTACACGATCCTCGAACACTGACAACCAACACTCACTACACGACTCTGCCATATTGACAACCCGACTCGCTACCAGACACTGCTACACTGACAACATGCATTCACTACATGATCCTGTCAAACTGATAACCTATACTAAAAACCTGCACTCACTACACGATCCTGCCACTCTGACAACCCACATTACCTACACGATCCTAATGCACTGACAATCAACACTCGTACACGATCATGCCACACTGACAAGCGGCACTCACTTAACGATCCTGCCACACTGGCAACCCACACTCACTATACGATCCTGCCACACCGACAACCCGCACTCACAAAACGATCCTGCCACACTGACAATCCACCCTCACTTTACAATCCTGCCCCACTGACAACCCACACTCACTATACGATCCTGCCATGGTGACAACCCACACTCACTTCATGATCCTGTTGCACTGACAACTTCACACTGACAACCCACACTCACTACACAGTCATGACACACCGACAACCCACACTCACTGTACAATCCTGCCACACTAACAACCTACAATGCTAACACGCATTCACTATACAATACAGGAAGACGGACAACCCAACATCACTACACGATCTTCCCACACGTGCAACCCGCACTCACTACACGATCCTGCCACACTGAGAACTCACACTGACAACCAGCACTCACTACACTTTCCTGCCACATTAACAATCCACACTGACAACACGCACTCACTACACGATCCTCACACACTGACAACCTACTCTGACAACCCGCACTAACTACACTTTCCTCCCACAATGACAACCCAATCTGAAAACTCAAACTTACTACACGATCTTGCAACACTGACACCCCGAACTCATTACAAGACACTGCCACACTGACAACCTGCACTCACAAAACGATCCTGCTGCACTGACAATCCACACTCACTTGACAATCCTGCCCCACTGACAATCCACACTCACTTGACAATCCTGCCCCATTGACAATCCACACTCACTTGACAATCCTGCCCACTGACAATCCAAACTCACTACACGATCCTGCCACACTAACAACCTACACTGTAAACTCGCATTCACTACACGATACAGGAACACGGACAACCCAACATCAGTACCCGATCCTGCCACATTGAAAACCCACTCCGACAACCTGCACTCACTACACAATCCTGAATCACTGACAACATACACTGACAACCCACCCTGCCAACCTGCACTCACTACACCTTTCCTTCCACAATGACAACCCAAACTGAAAACCTAAACTTACTACACGATCCTGACACACTGACAACCCTCACTGACAAGTCACACTAGCTACATGATCAGGCCGCACTGACAACCCGCACTCACTACACGACTCTGCTACACTGACAACGTGCACTCACTACAAGATTCTGCCACACAGAAAACCCACATTCATTTCAAGATCCTGCTGCACTGACAATCCACTCTCTACTCGATCTTACCGCACTGACAACCCACACTCACTGCACGATTATGCCAATTGGAAAACCCGCACTCACTACACGATCCTGCCACACTGACACCCCGCACTCACTACGCGGTTGAGAACCTGTTGATTGACGGTTGAGAGGCGGGACCAAAGAGCTAGAGCTCAACCCCCGCAAACACAACTAGGTGAGTACACGAGCGTGCCATAGTGAGAACTCATTCTCAGTACACGATCCTGGCGCACTGAAAACCCACAATCATTACACGATCCTGCCGCCCTGACAACCCACACTCATTACACGATGCTGTCGCACTGACAACCCACACTGACTAAAAGATCCTACTGCACTGAGAACCGACACAGAAAACTCACAGCCACTTTACGATCCTGCTGCACTGACAACCTGCACTCACTACAGGATTCTGCCACACATAAAACCCACAAGCACTTCAAGATCATGCCGCACTGACAATCCACACTCACTACACGATCCTACTGGACTGACAACATCGACAATCCGTAATTACTACGCGATCCTGCCACAATGACAATCCACATTCCCCACACGATCTTGCCACACTGAAAACCCATACTCACTACACGATCCTGCCACACTGACAACCCACACTCACTACACGATTCTGCAACACTGACAACTTGCCCTCACTAAACGATCCTAACGCACTGAGAACTCACACTCATTACTCGATCCTGCCACAGTAACAACTTACACTCACTACACGATCCTGCTGCACTGACAACCCGCACTCACTGCAAGTTCCTGCCACACAGAAAATCCACACTCACTACATGATCCTGCCACAATGGCAACCCGCACTCACTGCAGGATCCTGCCACTAAAATCCACACACACTATACGAATCCTGCCACACAGACAACCAACGCTCACTACACGATCCTGCCGCACTGACAATCCACACTCACTGCACGATCATGCCAAATTGACAACCCGACAAGCACTAAACGATCCTGCCACACTGAAAACCCGCACTCACTACACGAGCGTGCAATACTGAAAACTCACTCTCAGTAAACAATCCTGTCGTACTGACAACCCACACTCACTACTCGAACCTGCCGCCCTGACAACCCGCACTCACTACACGATGTCGCCACATTGACAACCCACACTCATTGCACGATCCTGCAACACTGACAACCCAAACTCACTACACGATCCAACTGCACTGACATCCCGCACTTACTGCAAGATCCTGCCACACAGAAAACCCACACTCACTATATTATCCTGCTGCACTAACTACCCAGACACACTACACGATCCTGCTACACTGACAACCTACACTCACTACACGATCCTGTCACACTGACAACTTACACTCACACTACACGATCCTGTCACACTGACAACCTACACTCACCACACGATCCTGCCACACTGACAACATACACTCGCCACACGATCCTGCCACACTGACAAATTACGATCCAATCCACACTCACTAGAAGATCCTACTGCACTGACAACCGACACTGACAACCCTCAGTCACTACACAATCCTGCCACAATGAAAACCCGCATTCACTGCAGGATCCTGCCACACAGAAAATCCCACACACACTTCAAGATCCTGCCGCACGGATAATCCACATTCACTACACGATCCTGCTGCACTAACAACCTACACTCACTACACGATCCTGCCACACATAAAACCAACACTCACTTCAAGATCATGCCATACTGACAATCCACACTCACTACAGTATCCTGCTGGACTGACAACCCACATTGACAACACATGCTTACTACGCGATCCTGCCACACTGGCAAGCCACACTGACAGGTTACTCTCACGAAACGATACTGCTGCATTGAAAACCCACACTCACTACACTATCAAGCCAAAATGACAACCCACACTGACAACCCGCAAGCACTAATCGATTCTTCCACACTGAAAGCCCACACTCATTACACGATCCTGCCACACTGAAAACCCACACTCACTATATAATCCTCCTGCACTGACAACCCAGACTCACTACACGATCCTGCCACTGACAACCAACACTCACTATACGAATCCTGCCACACAGACAACCCACAATCACTCCAAGATCCTGCCTCACTGCACGATCATGCCACTTTGACAAACCACAAGCAGTAAACGATCCTGCCACACTGAAAACTCGCACTTACTACACGAGTTTGCCATACTGAGAACTCACTCTGAACACACTCACAACCCACACTCACTACACGATCCTGTCGCACTGACAACCAACACTCACTACACGATCCTGCTGCATTCACAACCCACACTCTCTATCCTGTTGCACTGACAACCCACACTCACTACAAGATCCTACTGCACTGACAACTGACATTGACAACCCACAATCACTACACGATCCTGCCACAATGAAAACCCGCACTCAATGCAGGATTCTGCCACACAGAAAACCCACTCACTTCAAGATCCTGCCACACTGACAATCCACACTCACTACACGATCCTGCTGCAGTGACAACCTGCACTCACTACGATCCTGCCACACATAAATCCCACACTCACTTCAAGATCATGCCACACTGTCAATCTACATTCACTACGACACGATCCTGCTGGACTGACAACCCACATTGACAACCCTCACTTACTACGTGATCCTGCCACACCGACAACCCACATTGACAAGTCACTCTAACAAAACGATACTGCTGCACTGAAAACCCACACTCACTACACTATCATGTCAAACCGACAACCCACACTGTCAACCCACACACACTAAACGATTCTTCCACACTGAAAACCCACACTCACTACACGATCCTGCCCCACTGACAACCCACAATCCCTACACGATCTTGCCACACTGGCAACCCACTCTCATTACACGATCTTGCCCCACAACCCGTACTCGCTACACGATCATGCCACACACTGACAACCCACTCTCACCGACAACATGTTATCATACATACAGATTCGAGAACCACCATTGAAACTTTGCAACTAGAATACATATGTGATAACATACATCTGATCACAAATATATCATTAATGCAAACACTGAAACAACAAGGCCAACGCGTTCTTATCAACTGGGTGCCAAGTAATGTGTTTATAATATGAAATGACATTGCAGACGAAGCTGCAAAACTTGCAACTAAGAGAAGAAATGTAGTCATTTATATATCACAGCGTCTATCACAGATTAAGAAAGTAAATAGAAACAGAGCATTGCAAAAGATGTACAGTGACCACAACACAGCAGTTGCAACATCAGGATCTGCGGGTTGGTACAAGAATTCAACCAACTACGAACCACTTAGTTTGATGAAAGGGAGCAGTAGAGCAACAGAAGTACACTAACATGCATGAGAAATAGGCTTACAGATTCCGGAAGATGAGAGAAAATAACAGCACTGTGGAGAAATGCCCGACCGACCACTGGAACATTATCTAACACAGTACACAGTTACAAACCCATTAAGATTTCAACTTAGATTCAACAGAGCAGAAGAAGTTGTTAAACACATATGGCAAAATCTTACTGAAGCGACCATACGAGTCATAAATACTCATACTCCGCCCAATTAAACAGATACAAGCAACACTTAGTGGGCCAGCCAGAGGCTTAGGGCCCGCGCAGGAACATCGCTAAAAAAAATTCGACACGATCCTGCAACACAATCTTGCAACACAGACAACCCACACTCACTACACGATACTGCAACACTGACTTCGTGCACTCACTACACGATTCTGCCACACTGACAACCCACACTTACTACAGGATCGTTCGGCAATGACAACCCACACTCACTACACGATTTTATAACACTGACACCCCACACTCACTACACGATCTTTCCGCACAGACAACCCGCACTCATTACAGGATCCTGCCTCACTGACAACCCACACTCATTACAGGATCCTTCAGCAATGACAACCCGCACTCACTACACGAGCTTGCCACACTGACAACCCACGCTCACTACACGATCCTGCCACAATGACAACCCGTACTCACTGCAGGATTCTGCCACTGACAACCCACACTCACAATATGAATCCTGTCGCACTGACAACCCATACTCATTACACGATCCTGCACCACTAAAAACCGACGCACTCACTACACGATCCTGCCACTGAAAACCCGCACTTACTGCAGGATCCTGTCACACAGAAAACAAACACTCACTCCAAGATCCTGCTGCACTGACAACCCACACTCACCACACGATCCTGCTGCACTGACATCCCACATTGTCTACTCACACTCACGAAACGATTCTGCTGCACTGACAACTCACCCTCACTACACGATCATTGCACGTTGACAACCCACCCTCACTACACGATCATGCCACGCTGACAACCCACACTCACTACACAATCCTGCCACACTGAGAACCCAAACTCACTACTTGATCCTGCCACAACGACAACCCGTACTCACTGTAGGATCCTGCCACTGACAACCCAAACTCACTATACGAATTACGCTACACTGACAAAGCACACTCACTACACGATCCTGCTATACTGACAACTACATTAACAACCCACACTCACTGCAGGATCCTGCCACCGACAACCCACACTCACTATACGAATCATGCTGCACTGACAACCCACACTCACTACACGATCATGACATATTGAAAACCTACACTGACTACCAGCACTCACTACACGATCTTGCAGCACTGACAACCCACACTCATTACTCGATCCTGCCGCACTGACAGCCCAAACTCACCCCACGATTCTGCCTCACTGACAACACACACACACTACAAGATTGTGCCACATTGACAACCCACACTCACTACACGATCCTGCCACACTGACAACCCACACTCACTACTCGATCCTGCAACACTGAAAACCCACTACACACTTCATTACACACAGAAATCACAATAACGTGATGAATCAAATGAACAAATCCACAAGGGCCGTGACGAGGATTCGAACCTGTGAATGAGATGCTGTTGGGACGCAGGTTCGAATCCTCGTCACGGGCATTGTGGATTTGTTTATTTGATGCATCGCGTTATTGTGATTTCTGTGTGTAATGAAGTAAGGGCGAAGAGGGAGAATGGCCTATTAACAAAATTCGAGTGCATGGGGGAGTTGTGTAAAACTCTGGTTTGTGTCTCAGAGAGACTGCAGGATCCAGTGGGTTCAGTAGAACTTCGATTTCAAGTCTACTGACCATGTCGTAGCTCAGTCGATTAAGGCAGCGTCTGGGATGCTCTTGAACGCAGGTTCGAATCCTATACATGGCCCTTGTGGATTTGTTCATTTGATGCATCACGTTATTGTGATTTCTGTGTGTGTAATGAAGTAAGGGCGAAGATGGAGAACGGCCTATTGACATAGCTAGAGTGCATAGAGGAGTTGTGTAGAACCCTGGTTTGTGTCTTGAAGAGTAAGTAGTAAGTAATTATCAAAAGAAGGCACCAAACCGGGAAGGCTATGTAGCACCATCAAATACGCAAAATAATCAGAGGGCGCTAAATATCACCAAGGATGCCAATACGAGAGCAAAAACGCATAAGGCGAACGATATCAAAAGTATCCGAGTCACCAAGAATTCTATCGAGGGACAGGTGACCGCGAGGGGCGGTCGGAAAGCATGACACACGCTCGTCCTGGAAGTCAGGACATTCAAGAAGGACATGCACGACTGTAAGAGGGACAATGCAACTAGGACAATAAGGGGCAGGGCGGTGCACCATCAAGTGAAGTGCAGTCTTGAAGAGACTGCAGGATCCAGTAAGTTCAGTAGAACTTCGGTTTCAACTCTTTTGACCATGTCGTAGCTCAGTCGATTAAGGCAGTGTCTGGGATGCTCTTGGATGCAAGTTCGAATCCTAATCACGGCACTTGTGGATTTGTTCATCTGAAAACCCACACTCACTATACGATTTTGCAACACTGACAACCCACACTCTCTACACGATCCTGCCACTTTGACAACCTACACTGAAAAGTCACTCTCACGAAACGATACTGCTGCATTGAAAACCCACACTCAGTACACTATCATGCCAAACTGACAACCCACACTGACAACCCGCACGAACTAAACGATCCTTTCACACTGAAAACCCACACTCATTACACTATCCTGCCCCACTCACAACCCACACTCCCTACATGATCTTGCCACACTGACAACCCACATTCACTACACGATCCTGCCACACTGAGAACCCATACTCACTATTCGATCCTGCAACACTGAAAACCCACACTAACTACACGATCTTGCAACACTGACACCCCGCACTCACTACACGATCCTACCACACTGACAACCTGCACTCACTACACGATCCTGCCACACTGGGAACCCACACTCACTACACGATTCATCCGCAATGACAACCCGCATTCACTAAATGATCCTAAGGCACTGAGAACTCACACTCAGTTCACGCTCCATTCGCTCTGGCAACCCACACTCATTACTCAATCCTGCTGCACTGATAACCACACTTAATAAACGTTGCTGCCACACTGACAACCCAAACTCACTGCACGATCCTGCCACCATAAAAACCCACACGCACTATACATTCATTCCGCACTGCCAACCCACACTCACTACACGATCCTGCAGCACTGACAACCCACACTCATTACTCGATCCTGCTGCACTGACAACCCACACTCATTACTCGATCCTGCTGCACTAACAACCCACACTCATTACTCGATCCTGCTGCACTAACAACACACACTCATTACTCAATCCTGCCGCACTAACAACACACACTCATTACAAGATCCTGCAGCACTGACAACACACACTCATTACAAGATCCTGTGTGCACTGACAACACACACTCATTACAAGATCCTGCTGCACTGACAACACACACTCATTACAAGATCCTGCTGCACTGACAACACACACTCATTACAAGATCCTGCTGCACTGACAACACACACTCATTACAAGATCCTGCGTGCACTGACAACACACACTCATTACAAGATCCTGCTGCACTGACAACACACACTCATTACAAGATCCTGTGTGCACTGACAACACACACTCATTACAAGATCCTGCTGCACTGACAACACACACTCATTACAAGATCCTGCAGCACTGACAACACACACTCATTACAAGATCCTGCTGCACTGACAACACACACTCATTACAAGATCCTGTGTACACTGACAACACACACTCATTACAAGATCCTGTGTGCACTGACAACACACACTCATTACAAGATCCTGCAGCACTGACAACACACACTCATTACAAGATCCTGCGGCACTGACAACACACACTCATTACAAGATCCTGTGTGCACTAACAACACACACTCATTACAAGATCCTGCGGCACTGACAACACACACTCATTACAAGATCCTGCGGCACTGACAACACACACTCACTCCTCGATACTGCCCGACTGACAAACCACTCTCACTATACGATCCTGGTGCACTGACAACATGCACTCACCACACGATCCTCCCGCACAGACAACCGCGACTTACTACATGGTCCTGCTGCACTGACAACCCACACTCACTACACGATCCTGCCACACTGACAACCTACACTGAAAATCCAAATTTACTACACGATCCTGCAACACCGACAACCGACACTTACAATGCACACTCACTACTCGATCATGCCGCACTGGCAACCCGCATTCACTAAACAATCCTATCACACTGACAACCTGTACTCACTACACGACTATGCCACGTTGCCAGTCCACACTCACTACACGATCCTGTAACACTGACAACCCACACTCACTACTCGATTCAGCTACATTGACAACCCACACTCAGTACACGATCCTGCTGCACTCACAACCCCCACGCACTACACGATCCTGCTGCACTCACAACCCGCAGTAATTACACGATCCTACTGCACTGACAACCCACACTCACTACACGATCCTGCCCTACTTAAAACTAACACCCACTACTAGATCCTGCTGCACTGAGAAGCCACACTCAGTAAACGATCCTACTGCACTGACAACCCACACTTACTACACGATCTTACCACACTGACAATCTACTCTCACTACACGATCATGGCGCACTTACAATCCACACTCAGTATACCATCCTGATAACCGACACTCACTACACCATCCTTCCTCACTGACAACCGGCACACACTACACAATCCTGTCCCACTGACAACCCACACTCACTGTACGATCCTGCTGCACTGAGAACCTACACTCACTACTCGATCGTGGTGCATTGAAACCCCACACTCACTACACGATCCTATCACACTTACAACCCACACTCACTACATCACTACATTTGTTCAGCAGGACAAAAAATTATAGTAGTAGTCATATATAACCCCCACCAAACGACAGAAGATCCAGACAGGAATATGATAGAAACAACATGGCCACCATGAATATAGTAGCTAGAGCAGGTTCTGTAGCTAGCAGGAACGGATCCAGACTACTAATCATGGAAGGCTTAAACCACGGGAAGATTGATTGGGAGAACAGAGACCCACATGGAGGACCAGACACATGGAGAGCTAAGCTGCTGGACGTGGTAACAAGAAACTTTCTAAGCCAATACATCAAAGGACCGACAAGAATGAGAGGAGAGGATGAACCAGCTATGCTTGATCTGATATTTATTCCTAAATAAGTCGGATATATGGGAAGTTAAGTTGGAAGCCCCCTTGGTAATGAGTGATCACAGTGTATAGATCTTTGAATACCTGTAGAGCTAAGAATTATCTTCCCAAAAAAGAACCGGGAAACAACGGAAACAACGGGCTGTCATACCGAAAGGGAAATTATGAGGAAATGAGAAAATTCCTAAGGGATATGCCATGGGACGAGAAGAATCTGTGGTTTAATAGGGCATGTATGAAAGCAAAGGAACTGAACAAAAGGGCGTGGAGGAACTTCCGAAATAACAGAACACCAGAAAGCAGGGAGGGAGATACCAGAGAACCACGAACGAGTATGTTAGTGTGAGAAGAGAAGCAGAGAAAAAGTATGAAAACGATATAGCTAATAAAGCCAAGACCGAACCAAAACTACTCCACAGTCACATCAGGAGGAAAACAACAGTGATGGAACAGGTAATGAAACAGAACGGGTTTCATTGTGCCCTGACAGGTACACAAAGAATGACTTAGAGGTGTGTGAAGAACTCAACAAGATGTTCCAGGAGAAACTTCACAATAGGACAAGGTGACAGTTATCCAGACGGCCTTGAATGGGGTCGAAATTACTAGAGATGCAGTCAAGAGGCATCTGTTGGATCTGAACGTGAGAAAGGCTGTTGGCCCGAACTGAATCTCACCATGGGTATTGAAAGGGTGTGCAGAAACACTTTGCTTGCCCCTCTCCATAGTGTATAGTAGGTCACTGGAGACAGGAGACCAACCAGAAATATGAAAGATGGCTAATGTAGTCCCAATATACAAAAAGGATGACGGACAAAAGGCACTGAACTACAGGCCAGTGTCCTTAACATGTATACCATGCAAGGTGACGGAGAAGATCGCGAGAAAAAACCTAGTTACACATCTGGAGAGAAGGGACTTCGTGACAACCCATCAACATGGGTTCAGGGAGGATAAATCTTGCCTTACAGGCTTAATAGAATTATACGATCAGGTGACAAAGATTAAACAAGAAAGAGAAGGATGGGCAAACTACATTTTCTTGGACTGACGGAAAGCCTTTGACATAGTACCCCACAAGAGTTTGATGCATAAGCACTGACAACACGCACTCACTACACGATCCTGTTGCATTGACAACACGCACTCACTACACGATCCTGCCCTACTGATGTCACACACTCATTACACTATCCTGGTGCCCTGACAATCCACACTCACTACACGATCCTGCTGCACTGAAAACCCACACTGATTACACGATCCTACCACACTGACAACCTGCTCTCACTACACGATCCTGCTGCACTGACACCCCACACTCACTACACGATCCTGCTACACTGACAACCAATATTCACTACACGATTTTGCCACAATGACAACCCACACTCACTACACGATACTGACATAATGACAACCCCACACTAAAATATCCTGCAACACAGACAACCCATGCTCACTACACAATCCTGGCACACTGACACCCAAATTCACTACACGATCCTGTTACACTGACATCCCACACTCGCTACACGATCCTGCCGCACTGACAACCCACACACTATACGATCCTGCCGCACTGACAACCCACACACTATACGATCCTGCCGCACTGACAACCCACACACACTATACGATCCTCCCGCACTGACAACACACACTGACAACACACACGAGATCCTGCTGCACTGACAACCCACACACACTATACGATCCTCCCGCACTGACAACACACACTGACAACACACTGACAACACACACAAGATCCTGCTGCACTGACAACCCACACACACTATACGATCCTCCCGCACTGACAACACACACTGACAACACACTGACAACACACACAAGATCCAGCTGCACTGACAACCCGCACTCACTACACTCACTTGGAATGCATTAGGAAGTGATGTGGGAAGGCTGACTCCATACACAGTTTCAAGTGTAGATATGATAGAGCCCAGTAGGCTCAGGAACCTGTACACCTGACGATTGACGGTTGAGAGGCGGGACCAAAGAGCCAGAGCTCAACCCCTGTAAGCACAATTAGGTTTGTACACGATCCAGCTGCACTGACAACCCACACTCACTACACTGACAACCTACATCCAGCTACACTGACAACCTACGCTCACTACACGCTCCTGCTACACTGACATTCAACGCTCACTACTTGATCCTGCTACACTGCCATCCAACGCTCACTACTTGATCCTGCTGCAATGACATCCCGCAGCACACAATCTGGCCGTACAGACATTCACAGGATAAGGCAAGTGGCCTTGTACACATCACGAGGCTTCCTCCCATGCAGTGCACTGTGGGAGGCTCACCTGGTTCTGCAGGTGAGGTACAGGTGTGTTAGGCGGTGCGGTGAGGACTGGTAATGTGCAGCAGCGTGCGGTGAGGACCAGCCGCGCGCGTGTGTGTGTGTGTGTCGGCTCCGGACTCACCACACACACATACACATATACACCACACTCGCCGCAGTGCTGACGTCTCCCCGTGACCCAGGGACACCCCGGGATTACTGCCCTCCCCTCACCACCTCATGTCCGATAAACATATGCTTCATTCCCATTCCAGCGTTCCTATCCCACACAACACACGCTACACGTAACACGCCACACAACACACGCCACACAACACACGCCACACAACACACGCCACACAACACACGCCACACAACACACGCCACACAACACACGCCACACAACACATGCCACACAACACACGCCACACAACACATGCCACACACCACATGCAACACACCACATGCCACACAACACACGCCACACAACACATGCCACACAACACACGCCACACACCACATGCCACACAACACACGCCACACAACACATGCCACACACCACATGCCACACAACACACGCCACACAACACATGCCACACAAAACACGCCACACACCACACGCTACACAACACACGCCACACAACACACGCCACACACACCACACAACACACGACACACAACACACGCCACACACCACATGCCACACACCACATGCCACACAACACACGCCACACAACACATGCCACACAACACACGCCACACACCACATGCCACACAACACACGCCACACAACACACGCCACACAACAAACGCCACACAGCACACGCCACACAACACACGCCACACAACACACGCCACACAACACACGCCACACACCACACGCCACACACCACACGCCACAAACCACACGCCACACACCACACGCCACAAACCACACGCCACACAACACACGCCACACAACACACGCCACACACCACATGCCACACAACACACGCCACACAACACACGCCACACAACAAACGCCACACAACACACGCCACACAACACACGCCACACAACACACGCCACACAACACATGACACACACCACATGCCACACAACACACGCCACACAACACACGCCACACAACACACGCCACACAACACACGACACACAACACACGCCACACAACACACGCCACACAACACACGCCACACAACACACCCCACACAACACACGCCACACAACACACGCCACACAACACATGCCAGTCACACAACACACGCCACACAACACATGCCACACAACACACGCCACACAACACACGCCACACACCACAAGCCACACAGCACACGCCACAGAACACACGCCACACAACACACGCCACACAACACACGCCACACACCACATGCCACAAAACACACGCCACACAACACACGCCACACAGCACACGCCACACAACACACGCCACACACCACATGCCACACAACACACGCCACACAACACACGCCACACAACACACGCCAAACAACACACGCCACACACCACATGCCACACAACACACGCCACACACCACATGCCACACAACACACGCCACACAACACACGCCACACAACACACGCTACACAACACACGCCACACAACACACGCCACACAACACACGCCACACACCACATGCCACACACCACACGCCACACACCACATGCCACACAACACACAACACACGCCACACAATACACAACACACGCCACACAACACACGCCAGCCACACAACACATGCCACACAACACACGCCACACAACACACGCCACACAACACACGCCACACACCACATGCCACACAACACACGCCACACAACACACGCCACACAACACACGCCACACAACAAACGCCACACAACACACGCCACACAACACACGCCACACAACACACGCCAAACAACACGCGCCACACACCACATGCCACACAACACACGCCACACAACACACGCCACACAACACACGCTACACAACACACGCCACACAACACACGTCACACAACACACGCCACACACCACATGCCACACACCACACGCCACACACCACATGCCACACAACACACAACACACGCCACACAATACACAACACACGCCACACAACACACGCCAGCCACACAACACATGCCACACAACACACGCCACACAACACACGCCACACACCACACGCCACACACCACATGCCACACAACACACGCCACACAACACACGCCACACAACACACGCCACACAACAAACGCCACACAACACACGCCACACAACACACGCCACACAACACACGCCACACAACACACGCCACACAACACACGCCACACAACAAACGCCACACAACACACGCCACACAACACACGCCACACAACACACGCCACACAACACATGACACACACCACATGCCTCACAACACACGACACACAACACACGACACACAACACACGCCACACAACACACGCCACACAACACACGCCACACAACACACGCCACACAACACACGCCACACAACACACGCCACACACCACATGCCACACAACACACACCACATGCCACACAACACACGCCACACAACACACGCCACACAACAAACGCCACAAAACACACGCCACACAACACACACCACACAACACACGCCACACAACACACGCCACACAACACACGCCACACAACACACACCACACAACACATGCCACACACCACATGCCACACAACACACGCCACACAACACACGCCACACAACACACGCCACACAACACACGCCACACAGCACACGCCACACAACACACGCCACACAACACATGCCAGTCACACAACACACGCCACACAACACACGCCACACACCACACGCCACACAGCACACGCCACACAACACACGCCACACAACACACGCCACACAACACACGCCAAACAACACACGCCACACAACACACGCCACACAACACACGCCACACAACACACGCCACATGCCACACAGCACACGCCACACAACACACGCCACACAACACACGCCACACAACACACGCCACACAACACACGCTACACACCACACGCCACACAACCACACCACACAACGCACGCCACACGACATACAACACACGCCACTCAACAAACGCCACACAACAAACGCCACACACAATATGCCACACAACACACGCCACACACCACACGCCACACAACACACGCCACACACCACATGCCACACAACACACGCCACACAACACACGCCACACAACACACGCCAGACAACACACGCCACACGCCACACAACACACGCCACACACCACACGCCACACAACACACGCCACACACCATATGCCACACAACACACGCCACACAACACACGCCACACAACACACGCCACACAACACACGCCAGACAACACACGCCACTCACCACACAACACACGCAAAACAACACACGCCACACAACACACGCCACACACCACATGCCACAAAACACACGCCACACAACACACGCCACACACCACATGCCACACAACACACGCCACACAACACACGCCACACAGCACACGCCACACACCACATGCCACACAACACACGCCACACAACACGCGCCACACAACACACGCCACACAACAAACGCTACACAACACACGCCACACACCACACGCCACACAACACACGCCACACACCACATGCCACACAACACACGCCACACAACACACGCCACACAACACACGCCACACAACACACGCCACACACCACACGCCACACACCACACGCCACACAACACACGGCGCACAACACACGCCACACAATACACGGCACACAACACACGCCACACAACACACGCCAGACAACACACGCCACACAACACACGCCAGACAACACACGCCACACACCACACAACACACGCAAAACAACCCACGCCACACAACACACGCCACACACCACACGCCACACAACACACGGCGCACAACACACGCCACACAACACACGGCACACAACACACGCCACACAAAACACGCCACACAACACACGCTACACAACACACGCCACACAACAAACGCCACAGAACACACGCCACACAACACACGCCACACAACACACGCCACACAACACACGCCACACAACACATGCCACACACCACACGCCACACAACACACGCCACACAACACACGCCACACAACACACGCCACACAACACACGCCACACAACACACGCCACACAACACATGCCACACCACACATGCCAGCCACACAACACACGCCACACAACACACACCACACACCACATGCCACAAAACACACGCCACACAACACACGCCACACAACACACGCAACACAACACACGCCACACAACACACGCCAAAAAACACACGCCACACACCACAAGCAGCACAACACACGCCACACAACACACGCCACCCACCACATGCCACAAAACACACGCCACACAACACACTCTACACACCACACGCCACACAACACACGCAAAACAATACACGCCACATAACCACACCACACAACGCACGCCACACGACATACAACACGCCACACAACACACGCCACACAACACACGCCACACAACACACGCCACACACCACACGCCACACACCACACGCCACACAACACACGCCACACAACACACGCCACACAACACACGCCACACAACACACGCCACACACCACATGCCACACAACACACCCCACATGCCACACAACACACGCCACACAACACACGCCACACAACAAACGCCACAAAACACACGCCACACAACACACACCACACAACACACGCCACACAACACACGCCACACAACACACGCCACACAACACACGCCACACAACACATGCCACACACCACATGCCACACAACACACGCCACACAACACACGCCACACAACACACGCCACACAACACACGCCACACAGCACACGCCACACAACACACGCCACACAACACATGCCACACCACACATGCCAGTCACACAACACACGCCACACAACACACGCCACACACCACACGCCACACAGCACACGCCACACAACACACGCCACACAACACACGCCACACAACACACGCCAAACAACACACGCCACACAACACACGCCACACAACACACGCTACACACCACATGCCACACAACACACGCCACACAACACACGCCACACAACACACGCCACACAACACACGCCACACAACACACGCTACACACCACACGCCACACAACCACACCACACAACGCACGCAACACGACATACAACACACGCCACTCAACAAACGCCACACAACAAACGCCACACACCATATGCCACACAACACACGCCACACACCATATGCCACACAACACACGCCACACAACAGACGCCACACAACACACGCCAGACAACACACGCCACACACCACACGCCACACAACACACGCCACACACCACACGCCACACAACACACGCCACACACCATATGCCACACAACACACGCCACACAACACACGCCACACAACACACGCCACACAACACACGCCAGACAACACACGCCACTCACCACACAACACACGCAAAACAACACACGCCACACAACACACGCCACACACCACATGCCACAAAACACACACCACACAACACACGCCACACACCACAAGCCACACAACACACGCCACACAACACACGCCACACAGCACACGCCACACACCACATGCCACACAACACACGCCACACAACACACGCCACACAACACACGCCACACAACAAACGCTACACAACACACGCCACACACCACACGCCACACAACACACGCCACACACCACATGCCACACAACACACGCTACACAACACACGCCACACAACACACGCCACACAACACACGCCACACACCACACGCCACACACCACACGCCACACAACACACGGCGCACAACACACGCCACACAACACACGGCACACAACACATGCCACACAACACACGCCAGACAACACACGCCACACAACACACGCCACACAACACACGCCACACAACACACGCCAAACAACACACGCCACACAACACACGCCACACAACACACGCTACACACCACACGCCACACAACCACACCACACAACGCACGCCACACGACATACAACACACGCCACTCAACAAACGCCACACAACAAACGCCACACACAATATGCCACACAACACACGCCACACACCACACGCCACACAACACACGCCACACACCATATGCCACACAACACACGCCACACAACACACGCCACACAACACACGCCAGACAACACACGCCACACGCCACACAACACACGCCACACACCACACGCCACACAACACACGCCACACACCATATGCCACACAACACACGCCACACAACACACGCCACACAACACACGCCACACAACACACGCCAGACAACACACGCCACTCACCACACAACACACGCAAAACAACACACGCCACACAACACACGCCACACACCACATGCCACAAAACACACGCCACACAACACACGCCACACACCACATGCCACACAACACACGCCACACAACACACGCCACACAGCACACGCCACACACCACATGCCACACAACACACGCCACACAACACGCGCCACACAACACACGCCACACAACAAACGCTACACAACACACGCCACACACCACACGCCACACAACACACGCCACACACCACATGCCACACAACACACGCCACACAACACACGCCACACAACACACGCCACACAACACACGCCACACACCACACGCCACACACCACACGCCACACAACACACGGCGCACAACACACGCCACACAATACACGGCACACAACACACGCCACACAACACACGCCAGACAACACACGCCACACAACACACGCCAGACAACACACGCCACACACCACACAACACACGCAAAACAACCCACGCCACACAACACACGCCACACACCACACGCCACACAACACACGGCGCACAACACACGCCACACAACACACGGCACACAACACACGCCACACAACACACGCCACACAACACACGCTACACAACACACGCCACACAACAAACGCCACAGAACACACGCCACACAACACACGCCACACAACACACGCCACACAACACACGCCACACAACACATGCCACACACCACATGCCACACAACACACGCCACACAACACACGCCACACAACACACGCCACACAACACACGCCACACAACACACGCCACACAACACATGCCACACCACACATGCCAGCCACACAACACACGCCACACAACACACACCACACACCACATGCCACAAAACACACGCCACACAACACACGCCACACAACACACGCAACACAACACACGCCACACAACACACGCCAAAAAACACACGCCACACACCACAAGCAGCACAACACACGCCACACAACACACGCCACCCACCACATGCCACAAAACACACGCCACACAACACACTCTACACACCACACGCCACACAACACACGCAAAACAATACACGCCACATAACCACACCACACAACGCACGCCACACGACATACAACACGCCACACAACACACGCCACACAACACACGCCACACAACACACGCCACACACCACACGCCACACACCACACGCCACACAACACACGCCACACAACACACGCCACACAACACACGCCACACAACACACGCCACACACCACATGCCACACAACACACCCCACATGCCACACAACACACGCCACACAACACACGCCACACAACAAACGCCACAAAACACACGCCACACAACACACACCACACAACACACGCCACACAACACACGCCACACAACACACGCCACACAACACACGCCACACAACACATGCCACACACCACATGCCACACAACACACGCCACACAACACACGCCACACAACACACGCCACACAACACACGCCACACAGCACACGCCACACAACACACGCCACACAACACATGCCACACCACACATGCCAGTCACACAACACACGCCACACAACACACGCCACACACCACACGCCACACAGCACACGCCACACAACACACGCCACACAACACACGCCACACAACACACGCCAAACAACACACGCCACACAACACACGCCACACAACACACGCTACACACCACATGCCACACAACACACGCCACACAACACACGCCACACAACACACGCCACACAACACACGCCACACAACACACGCTACACACCACACGCCACACAACCACACCACACAACGCACGCAACACGACATACAACACACGCCACTCAACAAACGCCACACAACAAACGCCACACACCATATGCCACACAACACACGCCACACACCATATGCCACACAACACACGCCACACAACACACGCCACACAACACACGCCAGACAACACACGCCACACACCACACGCCACACAACACACGCCACACACCACACGCCACACAACACACGCCACACACCATATGCCACACAACACACGCCACACAACACACGCCACACAACACACGCCACACAACACACGCCAGACAACACACGCCACTCACCACACAACACACGCAAAACAACACACGCCACACAACACACGCCACACACCACATGCCACAAAACACACACCACACAACACACGCCACACACCACAAGCCACACAACACACGCCACACAACACACGCCACACAGCACACGCCACACACCACATGCCACACAACACACGCCACACAACACACGCCACACAACACACGCCACACAACAAACGCTACACAACACACGCCACACACCACACGCCACACAACACACGCCACACACCACATGCCACACAACACACGCTACACAACACACGCCACACAACACACGCCACACAACACACGCCACACACCACACGCCACACACCACACGCCACACAACACACGGCGCACAACACACGCCACACAACACACGGCACACAACACACGCCACACAACACACGCCAGACAACACACGCCACACAACACACGCCAGACAACACACGCCACACACCACACAACACACGCAAAACAACCCACGCCACACAACACACGCCACACAACACACGCCACACAACACACGCCACACAATACACGCCACACACCACACGCCACACACCACACGCCACACAACACACGGCGCACAACACACGCCACACAACACACGGCACACAACACACGCCACACAACACACGCCACACAACACACGCTACACAACACACGCCACACAACAAACGCCACAGAACACACGCCACACAACACACGCCACACAACACACGCCACACAACACACGCCACACAACACATGCCACACACCACATGCCACACAACACACGCCACACAACACACGCCACACAACACACGCCACACAACACACGCCACACAACACACGCCACACAACACATGCCACACCACACATGCCAGCCACACAACACACGCCACACAACACACGCCACACACCACACGCCACAAAACACACGCCACACAACACACGCCACACAACACACGCAACACAACACACGCCACACAACACACGCCAAAAAACACACGCCACACACCACAAGCAGCACAACACACGCCACACAACACACGCCACCCACCACATGCCACAAAACACACGCCACACAACACAAGCTACACACCACACGCCACACAACACACGCAAAACAATACACGCCACACAACCACACCACACAACGCACGCCACACGACATACAACACACGCCACACAACACACGCCACACAACACACGCCACACAACACACGCCACACAACACATGCCACACCACACATGCCAGCCACACAACACACGCCACACAACACATGCCACACACCACATGCCACACAACACACGCCACACAACACACGCTACACAACACACGCCAGACAACACACGCCACACACCACACAACACACGCAAAACAACACACGCCACACAACACACGCCACACAACACACGTCATACAAAACACGCCACACAACACACGCCACACAACACACGCCACATTACACACGCCAAACACCACACGCCACATGCCACACAACACACGCCACACAACACACGCTACGCAACCCACGCCACACAACCCACGCCACACAACCCACGACACACAACACACGCTACGCAACCCACGCCACACAACACACGCTACGCAACCCACGCCACACAACACACGCTACGCAACACACGCCACACAACACACGCCATACAACACACGCTACACAACCCACGCCACACAACCCACGCCACACACCACATGCCACACAACACATGCCACACAACACATGCCACACAACACACGCCACATGACACACGCCATTCAACATACGCCACATGCCACATGCCACACACCACACGTTATACAACACACACTACATGCCACACAACACACGCTACGCAACCCACGCCACACAATACACGCAACTCACCACACGTGTGTGTGGACAGGAACACAGAGAGTGACAAAGAGGTATGTGAAGAACTCAACAAAAGGTTCCAGGAGGTTTTTATAATAGAACTGGGAGATGTCACGGCGCTAGAAGAGGTGGCAGCAAACCAGGTGACCTTGGATAGGTTCGAAATTACAAGAGATGAGGTCAAGAAGCACCTATTGGAGCTGGATGTGAGAAAAGCTGTTGGGCTGGACGGAATCTCACCATGGGTATTGAAAGAGTGTGCAGGAGTACTTTGCTTGCCACTCTCCATAGTGTATAGTAGGTCACTGGAAACGGGAGACCTACCAGAAATATGCAAGACTACTAATGTAGTACCAATATACAAAAAGGGTGACAGACAAGAGGCACTGAACTACAGGCCAGTGTCCTTAACTTGTATACCATGCAAGGTGATGGAGAAGATTGTGAGAAAAAACCTAGTAACACATCTGGAGAGAAGAGACTTCGTGACAACACATAAACATGGGTTCAGGGAGGGTAAATCTTGCCTTACAGGCTTGATAAAATTCTACGATCAGGTGACAAAGATTAAGCAAGAAAGAGAAAGATGGGCGGACTGCATTTTTTTGGACTGTCGGAAAGCCTTTGACACAGTACCCCATAAAAGGTTAATGCATAAGCTGGAGAAACAGGCAGGAGTAACTGGTAGGGCGCTCCAGTGGATAAGGGAGTACCTAAGCAATAGGAAGCAGAGAGTTACAGTGAGGGATGAGACCTCAGAATGGCGTGAAGTCACCAGTGGAGTCCCACAGGGCTCTGTACTTGGACCTATCCTGTTTCTGATATACGTAAATGATCTCCCAGAGGGTATAGACTCATTCCTCTCAATGTTTGCTGACGACGCCAAAATTATGAGAAGGATTAAGCCGGAGAGGACAGCTTGAGGTTTCAAGAAGACCTGGTCGAACAAATGGCTGTTAGAGTTTAACCCTAGCAAATGTAATGTAATGAAGATACGAGTAGGAAACAGGAGACCAGATACAAGGTACCATTTGGGAGATGAAATACTTCAAGAGTCAGAGAGAGAGAGAAAGACCTGGGGGTTGATATCACGCCAGACCTGTCCCCTGACGCTCATATCAAGAGGATAACATCAGCAGCATATGCCAGTTTGGCTAACATAAGAACGGCCTTTAGAAACTTGTGTAAGGAGTTTTTCAGAACATTATATACCACATATGTCAGACCAACCCTGGAGTATGCGGCTCCAGCATGCAGTCCATATCTAGTCAAGCATAAGACTAAAATGGAAAAGGTTCAAAGGTTTGCCACCAGACTAGTACCCGAGCTGAAAGGTATGAGCTACGAGGAGAGACTACGGAAATTAAACCTCACTTCGTTGGAAGATAGAAGAGTTAAGGGGGACATGATCACCACATTCAAGATTCTCAAGGGAATCGACAGGGTTGATAAAGACAGGCTATTTAACACACGGGACACACGCACTAGGGGACACAGGTGGAAACTGAGTGCCCAAATGAGCCACAGAGATATTAGAAAGAACTTTTTTAGTGTCAGAGTGGTTGACAAATGGAATGCATTAGGAAGTAATGTGGTGGAGGCTGACTCCATACACAGTTTCAAGTGTAGATATGATAGAGCCCAATAGGCTTAGGAACCTGTACACCTGTTGATTCACGGTTGAGAGGCGGGACCAAAGAGTCAGAGCTCAACCCCCGCAAGCACAACTAGGTGAGTACAACTAGGTGAGTACACTCACTACACGATCCAGCTTCACTGACAACCCACACTCACTACACGATCCAGCTTCACAGACAACCAACACTCACTACACGATCCAGCTTCACAGACAACCCACACTCACTACACGATCCAGCTTCACAGACAACCCACACTCACTACACGATCCAGCTTCACTGACAACCCACACTCACTACACGATCCAGCTTCACTGACAACCCACACTCACTACACGATCCAGCTTCACTGACAACCCACACTCACTACACGATCCAGCTTCACTGACAACCCACACTCACTACACGATCCAGCTTCACTGACAACCCACACTCACTACACGATCCAGCTTCACTGACAACCCACACTCACTACACGATCCAGCTTCACTGACAACCCACACTCACTACACGATCCAGCTTCACTGACAACCCACACTCACTACACGAACCAGCTTCACTGACAACCCACACTCACTACACGATCCAGCTTCACTGACAACCCACACTCACTACACGATCCAGCTTCACTGACAACCCACACTCACTACACTGTAGTGAGTGTGGGTTGTCTGTGCAGCAGGATCATGTAGTGAGTGACAACCCATTACACTTACAAGTAAATGTAAGGTAATGAAACTAGGAGGAGGAACTAGGAGGCCAGTCACTGGATACCGAATGGGAGATGAAGTCCTTCACGAAACGGATAGAGAGATCTGGGAGTCGATATCACGCCAAACCTGTCTCCCGAAACCCACATCAAAATGCTTTCAGAAACCTGAGTAAGGAATCCTTCACCACCACATATGTAAGGCCAATCCTGGAGTATGTAGCCCCAGCATGGAGCCCGTATCTAGTCAAGCACAAGACGAAGCTGGAAAAAGTTTAGAGGTATGCCACTAGGCTAGTCCCAGAACTAAGAGGCATTAGTTATGAGGACAGACTACGTGAACTGCACCTCACGTCGCAGGAAGACAGAAGAGCTAAGGGAGACATGATCACCACATACAAAATTCTCAGGGGAATTGACAGGGTGGACTAGGATGGGCTAATTAACACTGGTGGCACACGCACAAGGGGACACAGGTGGAAGCTGTGTACCCAGATGAGCCACAGAGACATTAGAAAGAACTTTTTCAGTGTCAGAGTAGTTAGTAAATGGAATGCACTAGGAAGTGATGTGGCGAAGGCTGACTCCATACACAGTTTCAAATGTAGATATGACAGAGCCCAATAGGCTCAGGAATCTGTACATCAGTTCTTTGACGGTTGAGAGGCGGGACCAAAGAGCCAGAGCTCAACCCCCCGCAAGCACAATTAGGTGAGTATAATTAGGTGAGTATAATTAGGTGAGAACACACATCACACAATACATTCCACACAATAGTCGCCACACGCCACACACTACACGGCACACAACACACGCCACACACTACACGCCACACAACACACGCCACACACTACACGGCACACAACACACGCCACACACTACACGCCACACAACACACGCCACACAAAACACGCTACACAGCACACGCCACACAACACACGCCACACAACACACGTTACACGCCAAACAACACACGCCAAGCAACACACGGCACACGAAACACAACATACGTCACACGCATCACAAAACACGCTACACAACACACGTTACACGCCACACAAACACGCCATACAACACACGCCACACAACACACGCCACACAACACACGCCACACAACACACGCCGCACAACACACGCCACACAACACACGCCACACAACACACGCCTCACAACACACGCCACACAACACACGCCACACAAAACACAACACACAACACACGCTACACGCAACATGCCACACAACACACGCCACACAAAAGATACTACACAACACCCATCACACACAATTCACAAAATGCAACACACAAAACACACCACACAACACACGCTACACTCAATACAACACACGCTACACGCCACACAATACACGCCACCCGCCACACAACAAACGCCACACAACACACGTTTCACGCTACACAACACACGCCACACAACACACTCCACACAACACACAAAACATACAACACAACACACGCTACACCCCATAAACTACACACCACATGACACAACACACGGCATGCAACACTCGCCACAAAACACACACCAGACAACACACGTAAAACTCCACCCATAACACGACACACAACACACCCCACATGCCACACCACACACGCAACAGAACGCCCGCCACACAATACACGCAACAAAACATACGCCACACAACACACGCCTCACGCCATGCAACGCACACCACATGCCACACAAAACACGCCACATGCCACATAACACACGCAACACACCACATCGCCAGACAACCAACGCCTCACAAAACACGCCACACAACACATGCCACACAAAATACACCACACAACACACGGCCCACAACATACAGCACACGAAACACCATACACAAAGCACGCTACACGCCACAAAAAACATGCCACACGCCACACAACACACGCCACACAACACACAAAACACACCACACAACACACGCCACACACAACACACAAAACGCAACACACAAAACACACCACACAACACACAAAACGCAACACACAAAACACAACACACGTCATGCGCCACACAAAATACACCACACAACACACGCTATCTCCATACAACACGCTACACGCCACAGAACACACACCACACACCATACACCTCACAACACACGCCATACAACACACGCCGCACGCACCACTCACCACCTGCCACATAACACACGCCACACAACACATGTTTAACGCTACACAACACATGCCACACAACACATGCCACACAACATATGCCACAGAACACACGCAACACAACGCACGTCACACAATACACACCACAGAATACATGCCACACAATACCCGCCACACAACACTCACTACACAACACACGCCACACAACAAACGCCACACAACACACGCAACACAATGCACGGCTCACAATACACACCATGCAACACACGCCTCATCCCATACACCACATGCCACACAACACACAGCATACAACAGACGCCACACAACACCCGGGACTCAAAACACACTACACAAAAAACGCCACACAACACACAACACCAAAGTAGTGGAAAGTAGGCCATAGAGAAGCCGTTTTGCTTTTTCCGACGGCTTCGCTATGGTCTAGGCTTTTTTAGTTATCCCAGTGAGATTCGACGGCTTCTCTATGGCCTGGCGTTTTCGTTGCCCCAGCCAGTGATTGCTCGTCTCCAGGTCTTAGCATTTTGCTCAAGGGGATTAAAAGCCTGTCTATGAGTCAAGTGATTTGCGCTACAATGGTGACCCTGAAACCTAATATACAATAACGTCCCTAGTATATTATAAATCGCCTATTTATTTCCAATCTATGTTATCCAGAACACCAACTGTCGCTATTAGATGAACTTCAGTAGGTCTATTCCCAATTAATATCCTCTTTTTTCACCATTTATACACATCAATAATGTAACTTCATTAATATTCAGAAAGTCCTATTTATTCCCCTTACTTATCTAGAAGCTTAATATTCAGTGCCCGGCCACGGATCGTTTATTGAGCATAGGAATAAAAGAAATCCACCATCAACCATTGCGTGTAACAAAGGTGAGCAACACAGAGCGTGAACTAATCTTAGAGTTCACCCCTGTTACCAAACCAGTATTTACCCAGGTATTTTTTCCTAAATCTAATTTATACCCATTGTTTCGTGTTCTGTCTTGTGTTGAAACTTTTAATGGGTTATTAATATCCCCCTTTATCATGTCCATTCACTCGCACCCCTCTATCATGTCGCCTCTATTTCTTCTCCTTTCTAGAGAATGTAATTTAAGCTTTGTCAATCTTTCTTCAAGGATCAGTTATTGAGCATAGGGAGACTTCAACAGGGATTTCAGTAGTAATCTCAAGTGCATGAGAATATATATATAATTTTTCAAAACAGGCTACACCAGCACTCATTTTTTATTTAATTCCTCCTTCACTGCTAGTGTGGTGTACGTCTCAAATTCGCTGAAAACATTTTCCCCACAACCCTACTGCAGCATATAACAAATCAAATACTCATCCAGTATACATATATATGAACAACAATGAATAAAAGCAAGCCTCTCATGTTTTGAGAGGCTTGGAACTCTGAGAGCAGAGATGGATTCCCTACGGGAGGAGGTACGACAGCTGAAACATCGAGAAGAAACGAAGGAGGAGACCAATATTAACAAGACCTCGTCGTGGAAAGTCGTTAAGGACAGGGGCCTTAAGAAGACCTTGACAAGGCCGCCTACAGACGCCCTAAGGACATCAAATTCATTTGCCGTGTTGGAAGACGAGTGCTGTGGTGCGCCTGCAGTTCACTCGAAAGGGAAATCAACGAAGAGCAACAAAGTGCAGGCCCCTCAAGGTGCTCAGAAAGCTAAGGAGGTACCTAAGCGAATTTTGGTTGTGGGAGATTCACTGGTGAGGTATTTAGACAGGACGTTTTGTGCCAGAGATAGGGGGAACAGGTTAAGGGTTTGCTATTCGGGAGCTGGAATTGGAGATATTGTTGACAACATGAAAGATATTATGACGGAAATGGGAACAAACCCATTATTTGTGTTAGTGCGGGGGGTAATGATGTTGGATGAGTTAGGAGTGAGGAACTGATACAGAAATTTAACAAAGCCATAGAATTAGTTAGGAGCAAGGGAGGAATCCCGATCATATGTGGCATTCTTCCAAGAAAGATCGTTGGGAATGAATGGATGTCGAGGGCACTTAGTGCTAATTGCTGGCTGGAAAGATATTGCAAAACAAATGCAATATCTTTCATAGACAACTGGGAACACTTCTATGGAGGAAATGAAATGTATGCTCGTGATGGGGTGCATCTATCGAGGGCTGGGGTTGTTGTTGTTACGAACTCGTTGGAACCAGTGGTTAGAGACATTTGTTTGGGTTTAAACTGTTAGTAGATAGTGGTATGGGAATTGATAAGGAGGAAGGAGGTAATAAAAGTATGTGTTTGTTGGAGAAACAAATTGGAAAATGATCAGGGAAAGAGAAGGGCCTCAAAATAACAATTCACTTAGGGTATATTACACTAACAGTAGAAGTCTAAGAAACAAAATAAGCGAGTTAAATGCTCTTGTCTGTACAGAAAAAATAGATATTATTGCATTGTTGTATTTGCTCAAATATAGCAAATTACTTATACATTTAGACAATCAAAATGCGCTTTTAATTAAGTAAAATTTTAAATTAGCTTTTTAATTAACTAAAATTACACAATTTCACAAACATAATTTTCACAAAATACCCCACACATTGTCTCCTAAAGCGAAATACACTTTTACATATGCACATGAAGATATATTTTTTCAGATTACATGTACAGAACTTACACAAATACAGAATTTGCACACAAAAAATACAGTTGCACCAGTTCCACTTCAGCAAATGAAAAACACAACTTGCGTAAATACACAATTCGCACAAGATGATTATAAAACATGGACAATTATTACATAAACTGTGTAATTATTACACATCTTTGCACAATTAATACAAGCAACTTTGCTATATAATTACATAACTTGCTCAATGACAATCAATACACAACAGATGTAAATACACAATTCCTCCATATATAATTACACTACATGCACAAATTAATACACAACTTGCACAATTATTATACATCTTTCATAATTATTATTACACAACTTGCATAAATACAAACAAATACATATCCAGCACAAATACGTACAATATATAACTAGCCCAAATATGTAACTACACAACTAGCACAAATACACAATTCACACAAATACAATTACAACACATACACAATTAATACACAACTTGCACGAAAATATAAACAATACACATCTAGCCCAAATATGAACGCTACATAACTAGTGCATATACATCAAATACACAACTACACAATTCCACAAATACACATACGAAACATGAACAATTAATATACAACTTGCACAAATAATACACAATTTGTATGAATATATTCAATACATAATTGCAATCAACATCATACAACTTATACAAAATACAGAATTTGCCCAATTAATACACGACTTGTACAACTATAATAATTGTGCTATTTGTACAAATACAATCACAGCCAACTAGGTCAAACAATACACAATTTGCATTATATTTTTCTAGGTATGTTTAGGTCATCCTTTATAATATGCTGAGTTTAACTAACTCCCAAAAAGTCAGAGTTTCACATGAATGAATGATACGTCTGACATCCTATGAGCTCAATATAAAAACACATACATTTTCCATTAATGTTTCAACATTATTAGTGCTAAACTATTCATCTAGCATATGTCCATTGTTTTTATTTATCCAAATGTTTTGTATCATAGCACAGCCAATGTCCATTTTTACCCACATTTCACCTATTCCATCCTACCCTACACCATCTTACCTAACCTGATTTAGCATATCCCAAGCTAGATTTGAATAAAGTTGGCGAAATTTAAGCTATCCCACCTAAATTCGACCTAATTTAAGACAATTTCCATCAAATATTTCCAAAATGTTTTGTATCATAGCACAGTCAAAGTCCATTTTACCCCCACATTTTCACCTATTCTATCCTACCCTACACAACCTTACCTAACCTGACCTAGCATATCCCAAGTTAAATTTGAATAAAAGTTGATTAAATCTATACTGTCCCACCTAAATTCTACCTAATTTATGACAATTTACTCAAAATATACCCCAAATGTTTTGTATCTTAGTATAGCCAAAGTTCACTTTACCCAAGTTTTCACCTTTTCCATCCTGCCCTACACAACCTTACCTAACCTGACCTAGCATATCCCAAGCTAGATTTGAATGAAAGTTGGTTTAATTTATGCTGTCCCACCTAAATTAAACCTAATTTAAGAGAATTCGAACCAAATATACCCAATGTTTTGTATCATAGGACAGCCAAAGCCCATTTTTACCCACATTTTCATCTATTCCAACCTAACCTAGCATATCCCAAGCTAGATATGATTAAAGTTCGTGAAATTTATGCTGTCCCATCTGAATTCAACCTAATTTAAGACAATTTCTATCAAATATACCTAAATTGTTTTGTATCATAGCACAGCCAAAGCCTATTTTATCCAAGTTTCATCTATTCCATCTAAACTTCCAATATCCAACATCCAGTCTCGGCACAACATCCCCCATTCCCAAGACCATTTCATAGAACTAGTGTTCTAGTCGTCTAGCTATTTCCAATTTCCAGATGTGTTTTCTATCAATTCTACCAAACGAGACCTAACCTAACATATCCTAACACAACATTAGCTAAATTCATCCAAATTATTCCAATTTGTAACAATTCCAGTAAATTTATCCTAATTATGTCTAACCAAAACCCCTAACGTCTACTAAATGTACTTATGCACATCACATCCAGAGCAAGCCACCCAGCACCTTACCTCCCTTTATCTAACTTCCAATTTATTGTATTTATGGGATTGTTGTTGTTTAAGAATCGCTTCTCAGAACGATAAGTTCCAGTAACACGGGCTATGGTGAGCCTGTAAGTGGAGGCTCTTTGGAGCCATTATCTGTATCAGTGGCTGATACTAGAGATGTGGCGATGGATGGGGGTCTTCATGATGGTTTTCAACTTGGAAGGCTGGCTATACCAGTTATGGAGCTGGTGGGATTAGTGTAGACCTCTAGGTTTTCCGTTTTTTCTTTGCCTGTGACTTTGGCTGAGCAGTGCTGTCGTTAGAGTTTGGTGACGCGGCCTCCATGGGGAAGTCTTGAATCGTGTAGGTGTCGTATTTGTGATGCGGCGGTGGAGTTCCTACTATGATTTCCTCGTCTGAGGAATCTGTAACCTCCGTAGTGGGCGTTTTTGTCTTTCGCCTCGCAGCCTTAGGTAGGTTTAGGTGTCGTTGATTGGTGGTTGTAGCGATTTCAGGAGCGCTGGTGGTGCTGTTATCGTTTGTAGACAGCACGTCTGCTAGTGTGGCTGCTGAGATAGTGATGGTAGGAGTGTTGGGAGCTGGAGAAGGAATTACCTGTGTCGCCCGGGTCATGGGCGGTTATGGAGTCGGTGTTGAAGTTGACCACCTGGTCGTCCTGGTGGTAGTCTCCGGAGTGGTAGAGGAGGCAGTGAGATTTACGCTAGTGGCTATGATGGGGGCCAGGCCATTGTCTATGTATAATGCGTTTAGTTCACTGACAAAGCGCTGGTTGTCTGGTCCTGCAAGCCTTTCCGCTAGTTTAAGAAGACCAGGGATAATGCCTGCACGTGATGCAGGGGGCTGTGAAGGAGCCTGTGGGACCTTGGGGACCTTGGGTCCCCAATGAGAAGGCTGTGTCGCCTGCTGAGAGGAGCCACATGTTGGTAGGACCGGAAAGTCTTCTGGTCGACTAGAGAGAGCTAAGGTGGTGGGTTGAACGCTTGGGGCTCTGGTCGAGGAGATAGACGAGTTGTTTCTTTTGGCTTCAACCTGGGCCTTGATGATTTCCTGTCTGCGGGGGCAGTGGTAGGAAATTGCGGGGTGATTGCCATCACAGAGCAAGTAGTGATGGATTGTTGCCTTGCATATGGAGTAGTGATGGTCCAGTGCGCACAGGCTGCAACTCTGGACAGGGTGCTGACACTTGTTGGTCGGGTGGGAGAGCTCGTAGGTCGGGTGGGAGAGCTCGTAGCACTTAAAGCACTGCTGGATCTCATGGTATCATTCCTCTTTTATTTGGTGGGGTGGTGTTTAAATAAGGAGCTATTTAACAGGAACTATGAGAGTTGTTGTAGGGTATTCATAATTTATTATCCTGATACATGTGAAAGGTGCTGCAACTAGGCCAAGTTTCAGCATCTCAGCCTAAATAGAGAAGGAGAAAAAAAAAAATTTAGACAATTTTTCAACAATGTTCAATTGCTTTCACAGCCCACAATTGTGAACCAAAATCATTTCTATGACACTCAGCTATGACCTTACTATATAATAAAGATTTGCACCAAGGAATTTTATCCCAGATGTATTTAGTGCAATAATACAGATTTTTAAAGTTTCCCAAAAACGTATGCAACAAAATGAAGTTTATCATTATTTATGAAATCAATAAATCTACGTAGATAAGAAAAACTACATGTTTTTTTAGAGGCATAAACTCTACATATAATGTGCAAGTTTCATGTAAATTGAATAATAAATAAAGGCTGTGAAGGCAGATCTAGTTGTAAAAGTTGGAGTGACGTAGCGGGCTGCGACAAGTTACTCTACTCGCGGCTGAGAGGCCGCCACAATCTTCACTCGTGACAATGCGTGATTTACGCATTGCGGCCAGCTCGTACCTTCTATGGAGAGCTCGCATGCATCTAGCTTTCAATGCTTTTCTCTTGTTCGTTTGGTACATCATATTGCAGTACAAATAGCAAAAATAGCATGAGTTCTGGGAGATATTGTGAGAGCGCGTCAACGATACATCCACTTGCTGAGGGACACACACAGTGACTGACTGCTAAGCCACGAACCCCACCCTCTCCCTAACATGAGACTGTTGCCAATGAGTGAGTTTATATTCGTTTTATGCATAACATGTTATTTTCAACCCTATTACGAAATATTAGACTTCTACAACGTAAGACACAATACCCCGCAGCGCACCCAGGCCGCGAGGACCGGATTCACGAAAGTTGCAGTGGGAAATTTGACTCTAATTACGTTATTTTTCAAGATAACATAAAACGGTTTGCACCACAGTGTTGTCAGAACGTTGTAGTATTTTTCGTAATTTTTTGTAAATATTCCATTTTTCTTCGGATTTTTGGGTCCCTTGGCCCCTTTTAGGCCAAAGCAGTAGAATCCTTGTGTGGCAGACTGGGTGGCCGCAGCTATGGTGGTGAACGTAATCTTCATTGATGTTTTGTCGGTGTTGCAGAACTCTAGGTTGAATACCGACAGGTTTGGATTTTCGTCCTCGATATTGTTTATGATATGATGTTGAGGTCGCTCAACGATCCACCGGCTGGTCCTGCTGGTAAAAACAGTTCTTCCGGCCAGGAACTGACGTGGAAAGTGAGGATGTAGGTAGTGCTCTTTGCGAAGAAAGGCATCGTTAGTGAGGAGTTTTTCTAGCTCCTCTTCACATGAAAAGTAGAGCACGATATCTTCACCTTCCTGACTAATGTCAGCGGGTTTGAGACCAGTTACGTCCTTCAGGACCTTTAAAGTATTGCTTCTTCTGATAGCATGACCATCAAGTGGAGTAGCTCTGACCTTAAGACGTTTGGGTCGCATTGTGACCACACTGCACCTTGTGATGTGTTGGAGGGAGATGTCTCTCCCGTCCTGTGAATTCGGGGTTTTGAAATGGTCAAAGGATTGGCAGATGCAGTTTAATGCTGATAAATGTAAAGTTCTGAGGCTAGGTAATGATAGAGTTACAAGATACGAGCTAGATGGTGTTGAGATTGCGAAGTCGGATTGCGAAAGGGATCTGGGAGTTATGATTAGTAAGAATTAGTAGTAAGAATAGGACACTGGAATATATTAATCGAAGCGTTAGTAACAAGACACCTGGTGTGGTTCTTAAGCTATATCTTGTTCTGGTTAGGCCCCATTTAGATTATGCAGTTCAGTTTTGGTCGTCGTATTATAGAATGGATATAAATTCACTTTAACGTGTCCAGCGTAGGATGACTAAGTTAATTCCCCAAATTAGAAATCTTTCATATGAAGAAAGATTAGCAAAGCTTAAGTTGCATTCATTGGAAAGGCAAAGAGTTAGGGGTGACATGATAGAGGTTTACAAGTGGATGAATGGACATAACAAAGGGGATATTAATATGGTATTAAAAGTATCAACACAAGACAGAACACGAAACAATGGGTATAAATTGGATAAGTTTAGATTTAGGAAAGACTTGGGTAAATACTGGTTCGGTAACAGGGTTGTTGATTTATGGAACAAATTACCGCGTAACGTGGTGGAGGTGGGGTCCCTCGATTATTTCAAGCGCGGGTTGGACAAGTATATGAGTGGGATTGGGTGGTTATAGATAGGAGCTGCCTCGCATGGGCCAATAGGCCTTCTGCAGTTGCCTTTGTTCTTATGTTCTTATGTAAAGTCACTACCAGGCCATGCCCAGCACCAGCATCCGCACTATCCCTGGCAGCGGAAGCCACCACACCCCACTGTGGAGAGCCCCCCGACGGGGAAGGAACAGAAGGCACACCCGAGACACGGAGGTTCATGTGCCAGTACCAGCAGGCACATGAACCTCCGCCACCACCAACCGCGGAGACAATGATGCATCCAGATCCACGCTTTCAACACCCAAAGACCCTGAAAGTCACTGAAGTCCCCAACATCGGCCCAGGCAGTAGACGAACGCCTGGAACGTTTGGGCACAGCTAGGCCGGATATTGTCAGAGCCGGAAGTGGAACCAGAAACAAGGGCACCACCAGCAGGACGAACCGACGCCCGATGCAGGACAGCAGCAGCCTCTACCATAGGGGGGAACTGGACCACACACAGCAGGAGGCTCCGCAGCCACCCCAGCACCACGCACAGGATAGACCCGAGGTGAGGATGCAGGGCCAAGCTCAGCAGCCGAAGACGAGGGAGCAGACGGCGACGCCTCACAGGGAGGACCAGCAAGGGCCACGGGAGCAGCAGGGCCAGAGACAGGATCAGGAGTAACATCCGACGGCACCGCAACATCCGGAGGAGGGTCTGCGACGCCGGGGGAGCCTCAGCAGCAAACGGGACGCTCACCTCCTCACTCTCAGAGTCCTCCTCCAGAAAGAGCGGCGGGAAATCCTCTTCACGGAACAAATTCATGGGGGCAACCAGATCAGCAGTGCACCCGGCAGCCTGATGTCCCAACAAGCCACACCGGAAACAAGTACGGAGTTGCTGGGCATAAAACACCAGCACGTAGTACCCTAACAGCCGGACAGAGGACGGAATGTCTGACCTCAGTCGCATCCCGAGGGTACGAATGTTGGTCTTCACACCCGAATATTTCCTCGATGACAGCGAGTTCATCCGCACACTGATGACGGGGCCATACCTCTGGAAGAAACGCCGGAGGAGGGTCTCAGGAAACTCCATGGGGGCACCATGGACACTTACATATGTCACAGCACCACTGCGGTCCAAAATTGTCACAAACCCGTTGCCGTCCTGCAGTAGCAAAGTACGCTCCTCGTACCTCCCGAGAAAATCATGGTACACAGCCTCACCCACAAACTGAATAATCGCATGGCGAGCAGTGACCAGCTCGACACCGTAGACGTCCTGGACCGGGACCCTGAGCATGTCACGTAAGATCAAGTCCACCAGAGGGTAACCCGCACGGCTGGTAAACTCCAAACCTATGGAGTTCACCCTCACGACAGCTGGAAGATGGCCGCCCATCGTAAAAACGCCACATCCCTCGTCACACATAGTTGAACAGTCAGGTTGCTGTGGGGGAGCCTTAATACCAATTTGCTAATGACAGCCAATATTCTATCCATATACTGAGGTCGCTTTTTGCGACGGGGGGCTAATTACTGTATATTGCATTTGCTTATTTGTTTATTTAGGTTAGGTTAGGTTTGATAGTTTTTTTGAATTGAATATCAAAAAATAAATATGAGAAATGAGCAAAAAAAAAAAAACGAGCATCAGAACATCGCCTGTGATGAAACAGAGCACAGAGCACAGTTGAAGTATTTAGAGTGGTTAAGAGATTGCACTAATGTGTGAACCTCCTAGGAACCGCATGTAGAAAGTCGGCTAAAAGCTATGCACTCATTGGTGGAATGCACCGCATTAGGGATGAAGACCGTGAATGAAGGTAACTGCAGAAGGCCTTATTTAAAAAACTTGAGAGGCTTGCTTCTACTCATTGTAGTTCATATATATGTATACTGGATGAGTATTTGATTTGTTATATGCTGCAGTAGGGTTGTGGGGAGAATGTTTTCAGCGAATTTGAGACGTACACCGCACTAGCAGTGAAGGAGGAATTAAATAAAAAATGAGTGCTGGTGTAGCCTGTTTTGAAAAATTATATATATTCTCATGCACTTGGGATTACTACTGAAACCCCTGTTGAAGTCTCCGTATGCTCAATAAACGATCCTTGAAGAAAGATTGACAAAGCTTAAATTACATTCTCTAGAAAGGAAAAATAGGGCGACATGATAGAGGGGTGCGAGTGAATGGACTTGATAAAGGGGAATATTAATAACCCATTAAAAGTTTCAACACGAGACAGAACACGAAACAATGAGTATAAATTGGATAAGTTTTAGATTTTGGAAAAAAGACCTGAGTAAATGCTGGTTTGGTAACAGGGGTGAGCTCCAAGATACATATTAGTTCACGCTCTGTGTTGCTCACCTTTGTTACATGCAATGGTTGATGGTGGATTTCTTTCACTCCTATGCTCAATAAACGATCCGTGGCCGGACACTGAATATTAAGCTTCCAGATAAGTAAGGGGAATAAATAGGACTTTCTGAATATTAATTGAGTTACATCATTGATGAGAATAAATGGTGAAAAAAGAGGATGTTAATTGGGAATAGACCTACTGAAGTTCATCTAATAGCGACAGTTGGTGTTCTGGATAACATAGATTGGAAATAAATAGGCGATTTATAATATACTAGGGACGTTATTGTATATTAGGTTTCAGGGTCACCATTGTAGCGCAAATCACATGACTCATAGACAGGCTTTTTAATCCCCTTGAATAAAATGCTAAGACCTGAAAACGAGCAATCACTGGCTGGGGCAACGAAAACGCCAGGCCATAGCGAAGCCGTCAAATCTCACCGGGGTAACTAAAAATGCCAGGCCATAGAGAAGCCGGCGAATCTCACCGGGGTAACTAAAAATGCCTAAGCTATAACGAAACTGGCGAATCTCACTGGGGTAACTAAAAATTAATAGACCATAGAGAAGCCAGCGAATCTCACTGGGGTAACTAAAAATTCATAGGTAATAGAGAAGTCGGCGGAAAAAGCAAAACGGCTTCTCTATGGCCTACTTTCGACTACTCACACAACACAAAACACAAAACACATGCCATACAACACACAACACACTACAAACAACATGCAACACAACACATACCACACAACATTCACTACACAATACACGCCACACGCCAAACAACACATGCCACACGCCAAACAACACATGCCACACAACATACGCCAATCGCAACACAAAACTCTCCACACCACACAACACATGCCAGAAAACAAGCCACAAAAAACACAACACACAACATATGCCACACAACACACGCCACACATTACACAACACACGTGTGATGGGAAACGTTGGTGGTCGTGCAGTCTCTGTAATGCCAGTCACAAAATATTAAAAAAAAAAGAAATAAAAGTTAAACTACAAAGGTGTCTTCACTGTGAGATAAACTGTAGGATAAAGTAGAGGGAAAAATCATTTAAAAATACTTTACTTTGATCTAAAAAATAAATTAAACAAATTACAAAAATATCCAGGCTTGGTTCTAATACAAAGTGTGCAAAACAAACAAGATGAATAATAAAATTTACGTTATGTTAAGGTGCAAAATATAATATGGTGCGGAATACTCTGAGCTAGTCTGACTAAATCCGTTACCACACCGAGATGTGTCACCGGGTCCACTCAGTTGAGCACGCAGGAGTAATCTAACTCCTGGTGGGCAAGGACGCTCTATTTATACAGAATGTCGGCCGGGTACCACACAAAACACGCCACACACCAAACAACACTCGCCACACAACACACGCCACACACCTCAAAACACGCCACACAACACACGCTACACTCCATACAACACACAAGACACGCCTCACATCACACGCCACATAACACACGCCACATAACACACGCCATACAACACTCGTCACACAACACACAACACACGAAACACAACATACGCTGCACAACGCACGTCTCACGCTACTCACCACTCAACACATGCCACACAACACGCTAGAAAACACAAGCCTTAATACACGCCACACAAAAAACGCCAAACGCCAAACACACGCCACACGCCACACAACATACGCCACACAAAGCACGCCACAAAACACACGCCAGAAAACACACGACACTCAACACATGCCACACAAAACACAACATACAACATACGGCACACAACACACTTAACACAATACACGCCACACGCCAAACAACACACAACACACGCCACACAAAACTCAATAAACAACACACGTACACGCCAAACAAAACACGTCATACGCCCAAACAACACACACCACACAAAACACGCCACACAACACACGCTACACAACACACGCCACACAAAACACGCCATTCAAAACACGCCACATAACACATACCACACAATACACGCGACACGCAACACAATACATGCCACACAACACACGTCACACGCCAAACAACACACGTCACACAAAACGCTCCACACACCACAGAACACAGAACACAACACAAAACATAAAACACACTACACAACACATGCTACACTCCATACAACACACGCTACACACCATACAACACACGCTACACAGCACATACCACACCACACACGTCACACAACACATGTTTCACCCTATACAATACACGCCACACACGACACACCACACAACACGCACAACAACACACCCACCACACAATATATTCCTCACAATACACAACACAAAACACACAACACACAACACGCGCCACTAAAAACACGACAAACAACACACGCCACACAACAAACGGTTCCTTCAGAACCTTGTATACCACATATGCAAGGCCAATCCTGGAGTATGCAGCCCCAGCATGGAGCCCGTATCTAGTCAAACACAAGATGAAGCTGGAAAAAGTTCAGGACCTAGATTCACGAAGCTCCATGTATTTCTTCGTAAGTAGGTTTGCTACGAAGGTTCCTAAGTATGCCCTAAGATGCTTAAGTGCAATTCAGGTAAGTCCACTTACGAAGATATTTGGGTTTTGGGTCTGGTTCACCTGCATGTCGACAGAGGCCACTACTGTGTTTCGTTTGGCCACTCAGAGAGCAGGCAACATTCTTCATATTGAAGATTTAGCGCTGGCTTATCAGAGCTCTACTGCCTCCTATTTACGTCGAATTTTCTTATAAAATTAGTATATTTCGAAGTAAAACAATTTTTTTTCAACTTCTACAGCCAGCACCGACATTGTAGTAAACAAATATGTTACATTTGTTGTTTACCTACGTAATTCTAAGAGATACTGTGTAGCTGTCCGTGTTGCTCGGAAGATGCGCTGACAATTATTGTATATATTTACTGAATTTACCCAAGGGCCACTAACTATCTAGTGGCCTCGACGAGGACAGAAAGCCGGCGGCTTGTTAAAGGGCCCGCCAATTGTCTTAATGATATCTTTTAGCTGGAATTTGGTATTTACGGCTTCAGCGGGTAGGCGGTTCCAAGGGTTTACAACCCTCTTGGTGGAAAAAACATCTGTTTTCAGTTCTACTTGAAAGAACATACTCTCCAACACTATATCTGTGATTGCCCTGTTATCAGTGAGTTCATACCAAATGGTATGAAGTACTTTGGGCTCTGTAATTACTTCATACACTCAGGAATATTGGAAGATATTCTTGTGCTGCACCCAGATTTTGCCAGTGGAGGCTAATAGATCAGCCTTAAGTGCTTTGTTCTCTCTGATTCCATGTATGACTGGCCATCCTGTGAGGTGAGGATGTTGGATGAGCTTGTAGCTGGTTTTTGAACTACACTGTATGGTCCTTCATACAGAATGGGGAAGCAGCACATTGCTGTGTATACCTAAACATGTTAAAACATACATTGTTCGAGAGGAGTCTTGTAGAAACTGGTAAGAGTAATTATAATGTTTCCATGATTCAGTGCTTACCTCTCGTGAAAATAGTGAAGAGTTGTTTAGTCAGAGTTGATTTACTTTTTTGGATTGAGGCTGGTATTTTCTACCTTCATTCCATGTGTGTCTAACCATCCTGTGAGATGGGCGTATTAGATAAACTTATAGCTAGTTTTTTATCTACACTGTGTAATATTCCATATAGAATAGGGTAGCAGCACATTGCTGTGTATACCTAAGCTTCTTAATTAAACAAATCCGTAATAATGATATTAAATTATAGTTTGTATTATTACAAGTATTATCCTAATTAAATCATGTTAACCATGGATCATTAAAATCTCATGTTGATATGTACTAGTCATATTTCTTTTGAACTGCTAATCATTTTTTAATCATTCAAATTGTGCATTATGTCTCAATTTTTCACTTCCTTGGATAAACTGCACAGTACAAAAAGATAGGATAAAAATAAACCAGTAATATTTCTTTCATTATATTTTTTATTTAAATAACTGCATCAATATTTTTACAGCTAACAGGATTTGTTTTACCATACAGGTGCATTATTTGTTAAAAAAAATTTGGTTTCTTGTTACACACAATGGTGCTACATAGCCTTCCCAGCTTGGTGCCTTCTTTTAATACTTACTCACTGATTAATAAATAAATAATAACAAATAAATTTTATTTAGGAAAAGTACATACAGTTGATTTACAAACATAATGTTGGATTTATAGACAGAGCTAGTACATACAATACCTAAAGCCACTAATACTCATAGCATTTCGGGCAAGGTGTGGGGAAAAAACACTTAGACTAAAACTTAATAGTAATCGAGATTAGGTATAAATTGTGTTGAAAGAAGGAATAAAAAATAAAAAAAGGGGGTTAACATAGCATAAATCAGCAATTGCACATGTTGGTGAACAAACAGCATTGTTTAAAAAATAGCAAGACATGGGTTGACATTTTGGGGTAAGGTAGGTTACATGGAGTTAATTAGGTAGTACTTGGTTTTACTCTTAAACTGGTTGAGAGAGGTACAGCCTTTGGCATGATTCGGGAGGTCATTCCACATTCTGGGTCCCTTGATTTGTAGAGCACTTCTAGTTTGGTTACACACAGCCAAATTGTGTAACAGGAAGAGGTCTTGGACATAAATTTCTTCCATGCTAAATGTAGAGGAATCAGCTGAATATTCCTCAAATAAAATAAGCTGCCTCAGCTAATAAGGTAAATAAAATAAGCATTCCTCAAATAAGTAGCTGCCTCACCTCACTGCCTTACTGCTACATAGCCTTCCCGGCATGGTGCCTTCTTTTGATAATTACTTGTTCCACACCCAAATTGTGTAACAGGAAGAGGTCTTGGACCCCTACTTCCCTCTCTCTTTTTTAATAGTCCATATAGTCATAATTATAGTTTTAAGTATTTAATGAATAAAGTTTTTGACGTTTTTATCCTTCTCCTTACCTAACATCATTTATGCAGCATATTTTTGTTTTATGTCTCACCCAGATTTAATTTAAAAATAAAACAAAACTTAAATAAATTAGAAATGGGTATGTATAGCTAAGGTACACCCTTACTACTAGGTGAACAGGGCATTTGGTGATAGTAAATGATCCCATCAGGTAGGGGCTCATCACCTTCTCTCATATTTTACGTTTACCAGTATTTATTTACTTAATAAATACTGGTATAATATCTTGCTATTATAAAACTAATTCTAATATCATAAAAGACACATTTACTTCAAGTTTCAAGCAGAGAATGCATATATAACTAACACGAAGGACTCCTCTTCACGAGATTCACCTGCTATAATCTTTTGTTTATGTTCCAAAATCTTAAAATCGATCCTCCGTGTTGTGTAGTAGAGAAAAATTGAGTTATATCCAGTTTACGTAAAGCTATGAGTGGTCGACAGCAAACTTAGCTGACGGAGCAAACTTACGAAGGTTTTCCTTCTTAGTGTAGCTACCTGAATACCGACGTAGCCGCTACGAAGGCGCTAAGAAGAAAACACATCGTAGCTAAGAAGAAAAACCTTCGTAATTACCTTCGTGAATCTGACCCCTCAAGTATGCCAGAAAGCTAGTTCCAAAACAAAGAGGCATGAGTTATGAGGACAGACTACGAGAACTGCACCTCTCGTCGCTGGAAGACAGAAGAGTTAGGGGAAGACATGATCACCACATACAAAATTCTCAGAGGAATTGACAGGGTGGACATGGATGGATTATTTAACACGGGTGGCACACGCACAAGGGGACACAGGTGGAAACTGAGTACCCAAATGAGCCACAGAGACATTAGAAAGAACTTTTTCAGTGTCAGAGTAGTTAGTAAATGGAATACACTAGGAAGTGATGTGGTGGAGGCTGACTCCATACACAGTTTCAAATGTAGATATGATAGAGCCTAGTAGGCTCAGGAATCTGTACATCAGTTCATTGACGGTTGAGAGGCGGGACCAAAAAGCCAGAGCTCAACCCCTGCAAGCACATTTAGGTGAGTATAATTAGGTGAGTACACACCACACAATACATTCCACACAATACTCGCCACACGCCACACAACACACGCCACACAACACACGCCACACAACACACGCCACACAACACACGCAACACAACACACGCCACACAAAATACACCACACAACACACGAAACACAACACACGCCACACAACACACGCAACACAACACACGCCACACAACACACGCAACACAACACACGCCACACAAAATACACTACACAACACACGAAACACAACACACGCCACACGCATCACAAAACACGCCACACAACACACGCCACACAATACACGCCTCACAAAATACACAACACAACACACGCCAAGCAACACACGACACACAACACAGCACACGAAACACAACACTCGCTACACAACACACGCCACACAACACACGCCACAAAACATACGCCACACAACACACGCCACACCCCATACACCACACAACACATGCCACATAACATACGCCACACAACACACGCCACACCCCATACGCCACACAACACACGCCACACCCCATACGCCACACAACACACGCCACACCCCATACGCCACACAACACACGCCACACCCCATACGCCACACAACACATGCCACACCCCATACGCCACACAACACACGCCACACCCCATACGCCACACAACACATGCCACACCCCATACGCCACACAACACACGCCACACCCCATACGCCACACAACACATGCCACATGACATATGCCACACCACAAACGCAACACAAGACATGCCACACAACACACGCCTCACGCCACACAAAACACACCACATAACACACGCCACATACAACACACGCATCCCAACACACAAAATACAACACATGCCACACGCCACACAAAACACACCACACAACACATGCTACACTCCATACAACTTACGCTATACTCCATACAACACAGGCTACACGCTATACAAAACGCACGCTACACTCCATACAACGAAAGCTACACTCCATGCAACACACTCTAAATGACACACAACACACGCCACACAGCACACACCAAACAGCAAACACCACACACCACACAATACACCCCGCACACACAAAACTTGTGTATGCGGCAAAACTTGTAACTTGCATTCCATGCAAGATGGTGGAAAAGATTGTGCGAAAAAAGCTAGTGGAACATCTGGAGCGAAAGAACTTTGTAACACAACATCAGCATGGGTTCAGAGATGGTAAATCATGCCTAACAGGATTAATTGAGTTCTATGACCAGGCAAAAAAAAAAATCAGGCAAGAGAGAGAGGGCCGGGCAGACTGCATATTTCTGGATTGCCAGAAAGCTTTTGACACAGTATCACATAAGAGACTAGTGCACAAACTGGAAATGCAGGCAGGAGTGAAAGGGAAGGTACTCCACTGGATAAGAGAATACCTAAGCAACATGACACAGCGAGTCACCGTGAGGGGTGAGGTCTCGGAGTGGTGGGGAGTCACCAGTGGAGTCCCACAGGGATCAGTCCTTGGATCTATACTGTTTCTGATATACTTAAATGATCTCCCAGAAGGAATTGACTCGTTCCTCTCGATGTTTGCTGATGATGCAAAAATTATGAGAAGGATCAGGACAGAGGAGGATAGTATGAGGCTACAAGATGACCTAGACAAACTGAAGGAATGGTCTGACAAATGGCTACTAAAGTTCAACCCAAGTAAATGCAAGGTAATGAAACTAGGAGGAGGAAGCCAGTCACTGGATACTGAATAGGAGATGAAGTCCTTCACGAAACGGACAGAGAGAAAGATCTGGAAGTTGATATCACGCCAAACCTGTCTCCCGAAGCCCACATCAAAAGAATAACATCAGCGGCCTATGCGAGGCTGGCTAACATCAGAACTGCTTTCAGAAACCTGTGTAAGGAATCCTTCAGAACCTTGTATACCACATAAGTAAGGCCAATCCTGGAGTATGCAGCCCCAGCATGGAGCCCGTATCTAGTCAAGCACAAGACGAAACTGGAAAAAGTTCAGAGGTATGCCACTAGGCTAGTCCCAGAACTAAGATTCATGAGTTATGAGGACAGACTACGTGAACGTCGCTGGAAGACAGAAGAGCTAGGGGAGACATAATCACCACATACAAAATTCTCACTGGAATTGACAGGGTGGACTAGGATGGATTATTTAACACGGGTGGCACACTTACAAGGGGACACAGGTGGAAGCTGAGTACCCAAATGATCCACGGAGACATTAGAAAGAACTTTTTCAGTGCCAGAGAAGGTAGTAAATGGAATGCACTAGGAAGTGATGTGGTGGAGGCTGACACCATACACAGTTTCAAATGTAGATATGATAGAGCCCAATAGGCTCAGGAATCTGTACATCAGTTGAGTGACGGTTGAGAGGCGGGACCAAAGAGCCAGAGCTCAGCCCCCGCAATCACAATTAGGTGAGTACACAGGCACACACCGGCGCCGCACAGGCGCAGGGGGCTGGTGGCTGCCTGGACAGCACGCTTTATGCGTGATCCTGAGGTTCCCTCAGGATCACGTGTGTTGAGGTTCGCCTCAACACACAACACACGCCACTCAAAACATGCCAAGCAGCACACTCCACACGCAACACAACACACTCCACACACACTCACACAAAACAGGCCACACGCATCACAACAAACGCCACACACACCACACAATACAAACCACACAACACACGCCACACAACACACAACAAAAGCCACATAACACACGATTCACGCTACAAAACACAAGGCACACAACACACAACACAAAACACACAACTCAACACACATTACACAACACACACCACAACACACAAAACACAGCTCACAAAATACGCCACACGTCACACAAAACATACCACACAACACACGCCACACAGTAGACACCTCACAACACACCACACTCGCCACACAACACACGCCACACAACACGCACCTCACACAACACACACCACAAAACACAACACACGCCACATATCAGGAGAAAAACAACAGTAAAGGAACAGGTTATGAAATTAAGGATAGGGGCGGAAGGACTCACGACAAATGTCAAGGAAGTGTGTGAGGAACTGAATAAGAAATTCCAGAAGGTCTTCACCTTAGAGCAAGGAGAAAGTCCGGAGATAAGAGAGGGAATAGCTAACCAGGAACCACTGGAAGAGTTTGAGATTACCAGCGGGGAAGTCAGGAAGTGTTTACTAGAGTTGGATGTGACAAAGGCTATAGGCCCAGATGGAATCTCCCCTTGGATACTAAAGGATGGAGCAAAAGAACTGTGCCTTCCACTCTCCATAGTGTATAAAAAATCACTGGCAATAGGGGAACTGCCAGATATTTGAAAAGCAGCTAACGTAGTGCCGAAATACAAGAAAGGGGATAGAGAGGAGGCACTGAACTGCAGGCCAGTGTCCCTAACCTGCATACCATGCAAGCTGATGGAGAAGATTGTGCGAAAAAAGCTAGTGGAGCATCTGGAGCGAAGGAACTTTGTAACACAGCATCAACATGGGTTCAGGGATGGCAGGTCCTGCCTCACAGGGTTGCTTGAATTCTACGACCAGGCAACAAAAATAAGGCAAGAGAAGGGTGTGCAGACTGCATATTTTTGGATTGTCAGAAAGCCTTTGATACAGTACTACACAAGAGGCTAGTGAAAAAGCTGGAGATGCAGGCTGGAGTGAAAGGGAAGGTACTCCATTGGATAAAGGAGTACCTAAGCAACAGGAGACAACGAGTCAGTGTGAGGGGTGAGGTCTCAGATTGACGAGACGTTACGAGTGGAATCCCGCAGGGGTCAGTCCTTGGACCTATACTGTTTCTGATACATGTAAATGATCTCTCAGAGGGTATAAATTCGTTCCTCTCAATGTTTGCCGATGATGCAAAAATTATGAGGAGGATTGAAACAGAGGATGATAGTAGGAGGCTACAAGATGACCTAGACAGACTGAGTGAATGGTCCAACAAATGGCTGTTGAAGTTCAACTCGAGTAAATGCAAAGTAATGAAACTAGGCAGTGGAAACAGGAGGCCAGACACAGGATGCAGAATAGGAGATGAAGTACTCAATGAAACAGACAGAGAGAAAGATCTAGGAGTTGATATCACACCAAACCTGTCTCCTGAAGCCCACATAAAAAGAATAACGTCTGCGGCATATGCGAGGCTGGCTAACATCAGAACAGCGTTCAGGAACCTGTGTAAGGAATCATTTAGAATATTATACACCACATATGTAAGACCAATCCTGGAGTATGCGGCCCCAGCATGGAGCCCGTACCTTGTCAAGCACAAGACGAAGCTGGAAAAAGTCCAAAGGTATGCTACTAGACTAGTCCCAGAACTAAGAGGCATGAGTTATGAGGAACGGCTGCGGGAAATGCACCTTACGACACTGGAGGAGTAAGGGGGGACATGATCACAACCTACAAAATCCTCAGGGGAATCGACCGGGTAAACAAGGATAAACTATTCAACATTGGCGGGACGCGAACAAGGGGACACAGGTGGAAACTGAGTACCCACATGAGCCACAGGGACGTAAGAAGGAACTTTTTCAGTGTCAGAGTAGTTAACAGATGGAATGCATTAGGCAGTGATGTGGTGGAGGCTGTCTCCATACACAGTTTTAAATGTAGATATGATAGAGCCTAGTAGGCTCAGGAACCTGTACACCAGTTGAGAGGCGGGACCAAAGAGCCAAAGCTCAACCCCCGCAAGCACAAATAGGTGAGTACAAATAGGTGAGTATAAAACATACCACACAACAGACGCCACACGGCGCACAACACACGCCACACAGCACATACCGCACAAAACACGGCACACGCCTCACAACACACGCAATACAACACACGCCACACAACACACGCCATACGCCACTCACACCACAACACACGCCACACAACACACACTCAATTTATTCCACACAATACAAGCCACACGCCACACAACACACAACAAATGCCACACAACACACGCTTCACACTACACGGCACACAACACAAGCCACAAGGCACGCCACACATCAAACAACACAAGCTATATACCACACCACACGCTATATACCACACCACATGCCACATGGCACACGCCACACAACACACGCCACACAAAACACAGCACACGCCACACAACAGCACACACCACGCCACAACAGCAACATTTGCAGAAATGCTAAAACTGAACAAGGAAGTAATGTTCACAGTGAGGGAGGTAGCCATGAAAGCAGCCACCTCACAGGAAGCAGCAAAGGCCACTAGTCAGCTGCTGGAAATGAAAAGATCAGTGGTAGCTGTGGGTATTAAAGAGCAGGAAGGCTCCAATAGGACAGAATGGAACGATAAGGACAGAGCAGCAGCGAATGAAATACTAAGGAGGCTAGAGATGGAAGGGACTGAACATAGAATTGAGAAGGTTTTCAGGATGGGCTGGTACAACAAGGACAGAGACGGTGTGTTAAAGATAGTGTTTGCAAACGAGGCCACAAAGGAAAAGATTCCAACAAGGAAAAGTTACCTGCAATATGTGGGAGAATTAAAAAAAAGTATTCCTCCAGAGGGACATGACGAGGGAGGAGAGAGCCATGGCTGCAGAAGAAAGGAAGAAGCGCAGGAGGAGAGGACAAAACCAGGAAAATACAGCTCCCAACACAACATCCCCAGGGGTGAGTGGGAACCCACAACCAGCAACCCAGTACCACCAGAGAGAAGGGCAACTCCACCACCCTCCTCTGTATAGAAACCACCCCTACCCCAAACCCTCCCTGCCCCCAACTCAAATATTCAGCCAACTCTCCCTCCCCCCCCACCCCACTCCCACCCTGCTACCCCTCCCTTACTCCCACAATGTCCCCCTCCCCCCTTCAGCTTCACCCATCAGCAGAATGCTCACCAAGAAGGGAACATGAGAAGGGACAGAAGAAAGTGAGTCTCAAGGCAATGTACACTAACATAGATGGGCTTACAAAAAAATACAGATGAATTTGGAGAATGGGTACTTGAAGAAAACCCAGACATATTAGCACTCACAGAAACAAAGCTAACGAAAACCATAACAAATGCAGTGTTTCAACAGGACTACTGTGTTGTGAAGAAAGAGAGAGAAGGAAGAGGAGGTGGTGGTGTAGCTCTGCTGGTAAGAAAAAGCTGGGATTTTGAGGAGATGGTTATTCCGGGCTGTGAAGGTTTCAGTGACTACATAACAGGTACAATAGCAACTTTAGGACAAAAAATTATAGTTGCAGTCATATATAACCCGCCACCAAAGGATTGAAGACCCAGACAGGAATATGATAGAAACAACATGGCCACCATTAACATAATAGAGAGAACAGCATCTCTCGCTAGTAGGAATGGATCTGGACTACAAATCATGAGGGACTTCAACCACGGGTAGATAGATTAGGAGAACAGAGATCCGCATAGAGGTCCAGATACATGGAGAGCTAAGCTGCTGAACGCGGCCACAAGAAACTTTCTAAGCCATCACATCAAGGGACCGACAAGAATGAGCGGGGAGGATGAACCAGCTATGCTTGATCTGATATTTACCCACAATGAGTGGGATATAAGGGAAGTTAAGATGGAAGCCCCCTTGGGAATGAGTGATCACAGTGTATTGATCTTTGAGTACTTGGTAGAGCTTGGACTTATCTCCCCAAAAAAAGAGCTAGGAAACAAAAGGCTGGCATACCGAAAGGGGAATTATGAGGAGATGAGAAGTTTCCAAAGGGATATCCATGGGACACAGACCTAAGAGCTAAGTCTGTACAAGACATGATGGATTATGTCACCCAAAAGTGTCAGGAGGCTGTAAACAGGTTTATCCCGGCCCAAAGGGAAAAATCCGAGAAGCAAAAGAATAATCCATGGTTTAACAGGGCATGTATGGAAGCAAAGGAAATGAACAAACGGGCGTGGAGGAACTTCCGAAATAACAGAACACTAGGAAGCAAAGAGAGATACCAGAGAACCAGGAATGAGTATGTTAGTGTGAGAAAGGAAGCAGAGAAAAATTATGAAAATGATACAGCAAGCAAAGCCAAGACCGATCCAGAGCTACTCCAAAGTCAAATCAGGAGGAAAACAACAGTGGAAGAACAGGTAATGAAACTTAGAATGGCGAGGACAGGTATACAGAGAATGACAAAGAAGTGTGTGAAGAACTCAACAAGAGGTTCCAGGAGGTCTTCACAATAGAACATGGTGAGGTCACTGCGCTAGGAGAGGGGGCAGTAAACCAGGCGGCCTTGGAAGGGCTCGAAATTACGAGAGATGAGGTCAAGAGACATCTGTTGGATCTGGATGTGAGAAAGGCTGTTGGTCCAGACGGGATCTCACCATGGGTATTGAAAGAATATGCAGAGACACTCTGCTTGCCACTCTCCATAGTGTATAGTAAGTCACTGGAGATGGGAGACTTACCAGAAATATGGAAGACGGCTAAATGTGACCCCCAATATACAAAAAGGGTGACAGACAAGAGGCACTAAACTACAGGCCAGTGCCACAAGGCACTCAAGGCATCAACTTGTATACCATGCAAAGTGATGCCGATCATGACAAAACATCTAGTAACGCATCTGGAGAGAAGGGACTTCGTGACAAATGGCCAACATGTGTTCAGGGAGGGTAAATATTGCCTTACAGACATAACAGAATTCTACGATCAGGTGATAAAAATTAAGCAAGAACGAGAAGGCTGGGCGGACTGCACTTTTTTTGGACTGTCGGAAAGCCTTTGACACAGTCCCACATAAGAAGCTGGTACATAGGCTGGAAAGACAGGCAGGAGTAACTGGTAAAGGTCTCCAGTGGATAAGGGAATACCTAAGCAATAGGAAGCAAAGAGTTACAGTGAGAGGTGTAACCTCAGATTAGCGTGAAATCACCAGTGAAGTCCCACGGGGCTTTGTACTCGGTCCTATGCTGTTTCTTACATATGTAAACGATCTCCCAGAGGGTATAGACTCATTCCTCTCAATGTTTGCTGACGATGCCAAAATTATGAGATGGAGTAAGACAGAGGAGGACTGCTTGAGGTTTCAAGAAGACGTAGATAAACTAAACGAATGATCGAACAAATGGTTGTTGGAGTTTAACTCAAGCAAATGTAATGTAATGAAGATAGGTGTAGGGAGCAGGAGGCCAGTTACAAAGGTATCATTTGGGATGTAACAAACTATGCTTGTTGTAAGAATTATCCAGAAGGTTCCAGAAGTCGTGTAGGGACCTGACCTCACAACACGCATTCCTCTGGGGATTAGCAAGTCTGAAGTCACAAAATGGCTGGCGTCCTTGTTCATAGTTCGTATAATGAATCATTCTATAGTACTCAGTATTTTAGAGAAATTAGCCTTCATTCATTTTGTATTCAAATTGTGTTGTATAGTATTACTGTTTAGAATATCAAGAGTATTCTAATTATTAGGATATTGAGTTTAAGTCACCATCAGTGACGTCACTATCCATGACTAGACCTCGGCGTGGAAGAATTTGAGTGACCTGGCGGTCATAGGTTAACAGTTTCCACATTCAGTAATTCTCAAAGGTCAAATAGCTATTTTGGGATCGGAAATAGCTCTTCCTTAAGATGCTTGTGAAATTTAACTTCAGTTAAAATAATTCAACCAATCTGGATCATTCAGTACAAACAGAGGTTAATTGTTAAACTTAAGCCTTGCTAGTAACTTGGTAAAACTTAGACTAGGCGGAAGGATATGATGCTCTAGTCTGGGGAAGACCAGACGAGGAGAGATCAGTGTGGGCTCGAGATCAACTGGGGGAGGTCAACCATCTCACCTCTCCCCCCCCCCAAGACCAGCACTCCACCCAAGCTGGTCAACATAGAGGTATAGTTGCTATTGTTATTTATAGGGATAGCCAATTCATTGCCAAGTAGGGAGTGTTAAATTGATAGGGAGTGCACATCTTTAGATTTTGTTTTAGTTTTCTTTTAATAAACTAATCAGTTAGTAATTTGTCTTTTTATTAATTTCCATGTGTGTGTTCTATTTATGTGAGTTGGTCCTTGTCACATGGTCCCCACGAGGCAGAGTTGAATTCGGCGCCGATTCTAACATCGAATCTGAATTCATCATTCCCATTGATTTTTAATTCCACGAGTAAGACCCAAGGGTATATGTTACTTGTGGGGATCAAGCAAAGTTATTAATTAGCATGATCGATCCAGACCTCGATCATTGCTCAGTGTTACTGGTCTGGTGGTGGCAGCGTAAAGGCGACCCTAGGGTTTTGCTAGAAGCCTAGTCCACGTCATACGGGTTGTAGAATCTCAGGTCGGTATCGTCTTGAGACCACGTGGCGTGGGGTAGGCTCAAGTGAAAGTTTTGGGGTCCCTTGGTAGAGAACTAAAGTAAGAATACGGGTAGAGGGAGAAAAAGGAGGAAAGATCATTCGAGGCCCTGCCCCCCGTGTTACAGGGAGATGAAATTTTTCAAAAGTCAGAGAGAGAGAGAAAGACCTAGGGGTTTTTATCACGCCAGATCTGTCCCCTGAAGCCCACATCAAGAGGATAACATCAGCAGCATATGCCAGGTTGGCTAGCATAAGAACGGCATTTAGACACTTGTGCAAGGAATCATTCAGAACTTTCTATACCACCTATGTCAGACCAATCCTGGAGTATGTAGCCCCAGCATGGAGTCCATATCTAGTCAAGGATAACACTAAACTGGAAAAAGTTCAAAGGTTTGCCACCAGACTAGTACCCCGGGCTGAGAGGTATGAGCTACGAAGAGAGATTACGGGAATTAATTATATAATTTAGTCTGTACGTAGGTGTGGGTATCTGGTTGATGGTTGGCCAAAGTAGGTTTCCAGGCTTGTGGGTCTTGACATTTCCATACGCATACCCAGGTTTGTATTCCCCCAATAACCTTTGGCAGGTGTAGTCCGGATTTCTTGGCACTCACAGTTTCGATCAATCTGTTTACCTTTGTTTTCAATTCGGCTGTAGTGTCCTTCATTACCCTTTGGAATTTAGTTTGGTCAGAGAATATGAGGTTCATTTTCGCCAGATATTCGTCTTTTTTAAGAATAACGTATATTGGCGACTTGTCACCTCTCCTGAGAAGTGCGTTCTGGCTACTAGGTACGATATATATATATATATATATATATATATATATATATATATATATATATATATATATATATATATATATATATATATATATATATATATATATATATATATATATATATATATGTCGTACCTAATAGCCAGAACACACTTCTCTGCCTACTATGCAAGGCCCGATTTGCCTAATAAGCCAAGTTTTCATGAATTAATTGTTTCTCGACTACCTAACCTACCTAACCTAACCTAACCTAACTTTTTCTGCTACCTAACCTAACCTAACCTATAAAGATAGGTTAGGTTAGGTTGGGTAGGGTTGGTTAGGTTCTGTCATATATCTACGTTAATTTTAACTCTAATAAAAAAAATTGACCTCATATATAATGAAATGGGTAGCTTTATCATTCTATAAGAAAAAAATTAAAGAAAACATATTAATTCAGGAAAACTTGGCTTATTAGGCAAATCGGGCCTTGCATAGTAGGCTGAGAAGTGCGTTCTGGCTACTAGGTACGACATATATATATATATATATATATATATATATATATATATATATATATATATATATATATATATATATATATATATATATATATATATATATATGTCGTACCTAGTAGCCAGAATGCACTTCTCGGCCTACTATGCAAGGCCCGATTTGCCTAATAAGCCAAGTTTTCCTGAATTAATATATTTTCTCTAATTTTTTTCTTATGAGATGATAAAGCTACCCATTTCATTATGTATGAGGTCATTTTTTTTTTATTGCAGTTAAAATTAACGTAGATATATGACCGAACCTAACCAACTCTACCTAACCTAACCTAACCTATCTTTATAGGTTAGGTTAGGTTAGGTAGCCGAAAAAGTTAGGTCAGGTTAGGTTAGGTAGGTTAGGTAGTCGAAAAACAATTAATTCATGAAAACTTGGCTTATTAGGCAAATCGGGCCTTGCATAGTAGGCTGAGAAGTGCGTTCTGGCTACTAGGTACGACATATATATATATATATATATATATATATATATATATATATATATATATATATATATATATATATATATATATATATATATATATATATATATATATATATAAGAGGGAACTGGTCGGCCGAGCGGACAGCAAACTGGTCTTGTGATCCTGTGGTCCTGGGTTCGATCCTGGGCGCCAGCGAGAAACGATGGGCAGAGTTTCTTTCACCCTATGCCCCTGTTACCTAGCAGTAAATAGGTACCTGGGTGTTAGTCAGCTGTCACGGGCTGCTTCCTGGGGGTGGAAGCCTGGTCAAGGACCGGGCCGCGGGAACACTAAAAACAAAGTTCCGAAATCAACTCAAGATAACCCCATCTCAAGATATATATACATATATATATATATATATATATATATATATATATATATGTCGTACCTAATAGCCAGAACGCACTTCTCAGCCTACTATTCAAGGCCCGATTTGCCTAATAAGCCAAGTTTTCATGAATTAATGTTTTTTCGTCTACCTAACCTACCTAACCTAACCTAACCTAGCTTTTTTTGGCTACCTAACCTAACCTTACCTATAAATATAGGTTAGGTTAGGTTAGGTAGGGTTGGTTAGGTTCGGTCATATATCTACGTTAATTTTAACTCTAATAAAAAAAAATTGACCTCATACATAGAGAAAAGGGTTGCTTTATCATTTCATAAGAAAAAAATTATAGTAAATATATTAATTCAGGAAAACTTGGCTTATTAGGCAAATCGGGCCTCGAATAGTAGGCTGAGAAGTGAGTTCTGGCTACTAGGTACGACATATATATATATATATATATATATATATATATATATATATGTCGTACCTAGTAGCCAGAACGCACTTCTCGGCCTACTATGCAAGGCCCGATTTGCCTAGTATGCCAAGTTTTCCTGAATTAATGTATTTTCTCTAATTTTTTTCTTATGAAATGATAAAGCTACCCATTTCATTATGTATGAGGTCAATTTTATTTTATTGTAGTTAAAATTAACGTAGATATATGACCGAACCTAACCAACCCTACCTAACCTAACCTAACCTATCTCTACAGGTTAGGTTGGGTTAGGTAACCGAAAAAGGTAGGTTAGGTTAGGTTAGGTAGGTTAGGTCGTCGAAAAAACATTAATTCATGAAAACTTGGCTTATTAGGCAAATCGGGCCTTGCAAAGTAGGCTGAGAAGTGCGTTCTGGCTAGTAGGTACGACATATATATATATATATATATATATATATATATATATATATATATATATATATATATATATATATATATATATATATATATATATATATATATATATATATATATATATATATATATATATATATATATATATATATATATATATATATATATATATATATATATATATATATTTATATATATATATGCGAACAAGCCTGAATGGTCCCCAGGACAATATGCAACTGAAAACTCACACCCCAGAAGTGACTCGAACCCATACTCCCAGGAGCAACGCAACTGGTATGTACAAGACGCCTTAATCCACTTGACCATCACGACTGGACAAAATGAGGTGATAGCCGAGGCTATTTGAACCACCCCACCGCCGGCACTCGGATAGTAATCTTGGGCATAGCATTTTACCAAATCACCTCATTCTTTGGGGCACACGTGAGGAACAGTGCTGAGTGCCGGCGATGGGGTGGTTCAAATAGCCTCGGCTATCACTTCATTTTGTCCAGTCGTGATGGTCAAGTGGATTAAGGCGTCTTGTACATACCAGTTGCGTTGCTCCTGGGAGTATGGGTTCGAGTCACTTCTGGGGTGTGAGTTTTCAGTTGCATATTGTCCTGGGGACCATTCAGGCTTATTCGCATTTGTGTTCCTCACGTGTGCCCCAAAGAATGAGGTGATTTGATAAAATGCTATGCCCAAGATTACTATCCGAGTGCCGGCGGTGGGGTGGTTCAAATAGCCTCGGCTATCACCTCAATTTGTCCGGTCGTGATGGTCAAGTGGATTAAGGCGTCTTGTACATACCAGTTGCGTTGCTCCTGGGAGTATGGGTTCGAGTCACTTCTGGGGTGTGAGTTTTCAGTTGCATATTGTCCTGGGGACCATTCAGGCTTGTTCGCATTTGTGTTCCTCACGTGTGCCCCAAAGAATGAGGTGATTTGGTAAAATGCTATGCCCAGGATTACTATTCGAGTGCCGGCGGTGGGGTGGTTCAAATAGCCTCGGCTATCACCTCATTTTGTCCGGTCGTGATGGTCAAGTGGATTAAGGCGTCTTGTACATACCAGTTGCGTTGCTCCTGGGAGTATGGGTTCGAGTCACTTCTGGGGTGTGAGTTTTCAGTTGCATATTGTCCTGGGGACCATTCAGGCTTATTCGCATTTGTGTTCCTCACGTGTGCCCCAAAGAATGAGGTGATTTGGTAAAATGCTATGCCCAAGATTACTATCCGAGTGCCTGCGGTGGGGTGGTTCAAATAGCCTCGGCTATCACCTCATTTTGTCCGGTCGTGATGGTCAAGTGGATTAAGGCGTCTTGTACATACCAGTTGCGTTGCTCCTGGGAGTATGGGTTCGAGTCACTTCTGGGGTGTGAGTTTTCAGTTGCATATTGTCCTGGGGACCATTCAGGCTTGTTCGCATTTGTGTTCCTCACGTGTGCCCCAAAGAATGAGGTGATTTGGTAAAATGCTATGCCCAGGATTACTATTCGAGTGCCGGCGGTGGGGTGGTTCAAATAGCCTCGGCTATCACCTCATTTTGTCCGGTCGTGATGGTCAAGTGGATTAAGGCGTCTTGTACATACCAGTTGCGTTGCTCCTGGGAGTATGGGTTCGAGTCACTTCTGGGGTGTGAGTTTTCAGTTGCATATTGTCCTGGGGACCATTCAGGCTTGTTCGCATTTGTGTTCCTCACGTGTGCCCCAAAGAATGAGGTGATTTGGTAAAATGCTATGCCCAGGATTACTATTCGAGTGCCGGCGGTGGGGTGGTTCAAATAGCCTCGGCTATCACCTCATTTTGTCCGGTCGTGATGGTCAAGTGGATTAAGGCGTCTTGTACATACCAGTTGCGTTGCTCCTGGGAGTATGGGTTCGAGTCACTTCTGGGGTGTGAGTTTTCAGTTGCATATTGTCCTGGGGACCATTCAGGCTTGTTCGCATTTGTGTTCCTCACGTGTGCCCCAAAGAATGAGGTGATTTGGTAAAATGCTATGCCCAGGATTACTATTCGAGTGCCGGCGGTGGGGTGGTTCAAATAGCCTCGGCTATCACCTCATTTTGTCCGGTCGTGATGGTCAAGTGGATTAAGGCGTCTTGTACATACCAGTTGCGTTGCTCCTGGGAGTATGGGTTCGAGTCACTTCTGGGGTGTGAGTTTTCAGTTGCATATTGTCCTGGGGACCATTCAGGCTTGTTCGCATTTGTGTTCCTCACGTGTGCCCCAAAGAATGAGGTGATTTGGTAAAATGCTATGCCCAAGATTACTATCCGAGTGCCGGCGGTGGGGTGGTTCAAATAGCCTCGGCTATCACCTCATTTTGTCCAGTCGTGATGGTCAAGTGGATTAAGGCGTCTTGTACATACCAGTTGCGTTGCTCTTGGGAGTATGGGTTCGAGTCACTTCTGGGGTGTGAGTTTTCAGTTGCATATTGTCCTGGGGACCATTCAGGCATGTTCGCATTTGTGTTCCTCACGTGTGCCCCAAAGAATGAGGTGATTTGGTAAAATGCTATGCCCAAGATTACTATCCGAGTGCCGGCAGTGGGGTGGTTCAAATAGCCTCGGCTATCACCTCATTTTGTCCGGTCGTGATGGTCAAGTGGATTAAGGCGTCTTGTACATACCAGTTGCGTTGCTCCTGGGAGTATGGGTTCGAGTCACTTCTGGGGTGTGAGTTTTCAGTTGCATATTGTCCTGGGGACCATTCAGGCTTGTTCGCATTTGTGTTCCTCACGTGTGCCCCAAAGAATGAGGTGATTTGGTAAAATGCTATGCCCAGGATTACTATTCGAGTGCCGGCGGTGGGGTGGTTCAAATAGCCTCGGCTATCACCTCATTTTGTCCGGTCGTGATGGTCAAGTGGATTAAGGCGTCTTGTACATACCAGTTGCGTTGCTCCTGGGAGTATGGGTTCGAGTCACTTCTGGGGTGTGAGTTTTCAGTTGCATATTGTCCTGGGGACCATTCAGGCTTGTTCGCATTTGTGTTCCTCACGTGTGCCCCAAAGAATGAGGTGATTTGGTAAAATGCTATGCCCAAGATTACTATCCGAGTGCCGGCGGTGGGGTGGTTCAAATAGCCTCGGCTATCACCTCATTTTGTCCGGTCGTGATGGTCAAGTGGATTAAGGCGTCTTGTACATACCAGTTGCGTTGCTCCTGGGAGTATGGGTTCGAGTCACTTCTGGGGTGTGAGTTTTCAGTTATATATATATATATATATATATATATATATATATATATATATATATATATATATATATATATATATATATATATATATATATATATATATATATATATATATATATATATATATATATATATATATATATATATAAAATATATATATATATATATATATATATATATATATATATATATATATATATTAGTATATTTTGGTAGCAGTCTTTCCTGTAGACATATTTTATTAAATATGACCGAAAAAGTAAGATTAATAATTCTAACACGAATTTTCTCAATCTTTCGTACATTATGCTTCACTGTTGGAGGTAAATCAAAAATCACTTCTCCAAAATTCATTTTTATTTCTAGTCTGACGCGACACGGGCGCGTTTCGTAAAACTTATTACATTTTCAAAGACTTCACAAATACACAACTGATTAGAACTTGCGTTTCCCTGATTTTATATCTACATTTGAGTGAGGTGGGAAGGGTGATGTGGCATTACATTTGAGTAAGGTGGGAAGGATGATGTGGCATTAGAGGATATTAATAGGGTATTAAAAGTATCAACACAAGACAGAACACGAAACAATGGATATTGAATAGAAGTGTTTGTAGAAAGCCTATTGGTCCATATTTCTTGATGCTTCTATATTGGAGCGGAGTCTTGAGGTGGGTAGAATATAGTTGTGCAATAATTGGCTGTTGATTGCTGGTGTTGACTTCTTGATGTGTAGTGCCTCGCAAACGTCGAGCCGCCTGCTATCGCTGTATCTATCGATGATTTCTGTGTTGTTTACTAGGATTTCTCTGGCGATGGTTTGGTTATGGGAAGAGATTATATGTTCCTTAATGGAGCCCTGTTGTTTATGCATCGTTAAACGCCTAGAAAGAGATGTTGTTGTCTTGCCTATATACTGGGTTTTTTGGAGCTTACAGTCCCCAAGTGGGCATTTGAAGGCATAGACGACGTTAGTCTCTTTTAAAGCGTTCTGTTTCGTGTCTGGAGAGTTTCTCATGAGTAGGCTGGCCGTTTTTCTGGTTTTATAGTAAATCGTCAGTTGTATCCTCTGATTTTTTGTCTGTAGGGATAACGTTTCTATTAACAATATCTTTCAGGACCCTTTCCTCTGTTTTATGAGCTGTGGAAAAGAAGTTCCTGTAAAATAGTCTAATAGGGGGTATAGGTGTTGTGTTAGTTGTCTCTTCGGAGGTTGCATGGCTTTTCACTTTCCTTCTTATGATGTCTTCGATGAAACCATTGGAGAAGCCGTTATTGACTAGAACCTGCCTTACCCTACAGAGTTCTTCGTCGACTTGCTTCCATTCTGAGCTGTGGCTGAGAGCACGGTCGACGTATGCGTTAACAACACTCCTCTTGTACCTGTCGGGGCAGTCGCTGTTGGCATTTAGGCACATTCCTATGTTTGTTTCCTTTGTGTAGACTGCAGTGTGGAAACCTCCGCCCTTTTCCATGACTGTTACATCTAGAAAAGGCAGCTTCCCATCCTTTTCCGTCTCGTAAGTGAAACGCAGCACGGAACTCTGCTCAAATGCCTCCTTCAGCTCCTGCAGATGTCTGACATCAGGTACCTGTGTAAAAATGTCGTCAACATACCTGCAGTATATGGCCGGTTTCAAGTTCATGTCGACTAAGACTTTTTGCTCGATGGTACCCATGTAGAAGTTTGCAAACAGGACACCTAGGGGAGAACCCATAGCGACCCCATCTACTTGCTTATACATGTGCCCATCCGGGCTCAAGAAGGGTGCCTCTTTAGTACAAGCTTGGAGTAGTTTCCTCAGAATACTTTCTGGCATGTCAAGAGGAGTACAGGCTGGATCACGATACACTCTGTCGGCTATCATTCCGATTGTCTCGTCCACAGGTACGTTGGTAAACAGCGATTCTACGTCCAACGAGGCTCTTATCCCTGTGGCCCGTGCGCCCCGCAGTAAGTCCACAAATTCCTTTGGAGACTTCAGGCTGAAGGCGCAAGGAACATAAGGAGTCAGCAGGCCGTTGAGTCGCTTCGCCAATCTGTACGTGGGTGTGGGTATCTGGCTAATGATTGGCCGAAGTGGGTTTCCAGGCTTGTGCGTCTTGACATTTCCATACGCATATCCAGGTTTATATTCCCCAATGATCTTTGGCAGGTGGAGTCCGGATTTCTTGGCGTTCACAGTTTCGATCAGTTTGTTGACCTTTGCTTTTAATTCGGCTGTAGTGTCCTTCGTTACCCTTTGGAACTTAGTTTGGTCAGAGAGTATGATGTTCATTTTCGCCAGATATTCGTCTTTTTTAAGAATGACATATATTGGCGACTTGTCACCTCTCCTGACAACTATCTCCTTGTTCTCACGAAGGCTTTTAGCTGCCGCTCTAAGCTCGGGGGACAGTATGGTGCTTCTGTAGTTGCCTCGATTCTTTCCTCCTTCTGCAATAAGTTCTGCTTGTAAGGTATCTTTGGTAGTGACCTTCTTTTGTGTCTCGAGGTCGAATATGTCGTCCAACAGAATTTCCAACTCCACTTTCCGGGCCATTTCACTCGGTCTGGACATAACATGACAGTTTATGCCCAGATTTAGGAGAGTGACTTGGTCCTCAGTGAGGTTAATTCCTGCAAGGTTCAGGAAGCCATCTCTTGGTCGTGGAATTGCCATAGGTCCTCCATATAATGTTGTTAGTTTCTTGATAATCCTTGTTTCAGTGCTGAGGTGATGTTGGTCTGTGAGGATGTCGAGGTGTTGTTCAATGCGGGTACGGATACTATGGTCGATGTTGCTATTTCTCCACTCGTTTGTAGCATGAAGTAGTTGCGTTTTTTTTGTCTTTGATTTCATTCTCTGCCTTGTATATCTGATCACGAATCAGATCCTGGCGATATTTTATCGTGAAGGCTTGATTCCTTGCTGCTGGGTCGTGCGCTTTAATATTAGTATATTTTGGTAGCAGTCTTTCCTGTAGACATATTTTATTAAATATGACCGATAAAGTAAGATTAATAATTCTAACACGAATTTTCTCAATCTTTCGTACATTATGCTTCACTGTTGGAGGTAAATCACTTTTGGAGAAGTGATTTTTGATTTACCTCCAACAGTGAAGCATAATGTACGAAAGATTGAGAAAATTCGTGTTAGAATTATTAATCTTACTTTTTCGGTCATATTTAATAAAATATGTCTACAGGAAAGACTGCTACCAAAATATACTAATGTTAAAGTGCACGACCCAGCAGCAAGGAATCAAGCCTTCACGATAAAATATCGCCAGGATCTGATTCGTGATCAGATATACAAGGCAGAGAATGAAATCAAAGACAAAAAAACGCAACTACTTCATGCTACAAACGAGTGGAGAAATAGCAACATCGACCATAGTATCCGTACCCGCATTGAACAACACCTCGACATCCTCACAGACCAACATCACCTCAGCACTGAAACAAGGATTATCAAGAAACTAACAACATTATATGGAGGACCTATGGCAATTCCACGACCAAGAGATGGCTTCCTGAACCTTGCAGGAATTAACCTCACTGAGGACCAAGTCACTCTCCTAAATCTGGGCATAAACTGTCATGTTATGTCCAGACCGAGTGAAATGGCCCGGAAAGTGGAGTTGGAAATTCTGTTGGACGACATATTCGACCTCGAGACACAAAAGAAGGTCACTACCAAAGATACCTTACAAGCAGAACTTATTGCAGAAGGAGGAAAGAATCGAGGCAACTACAGAAGCACCATACTGTCCCCCGAGCTTAGAGCGGCAGCTAAAAGCCTTCGTGAGAACAAGGAGATAGTTGTCAGGAGAGGTGACAAGTCGCCAATATATGTCATTCTTAAAAAAGACGAATATCTGGCGAAAATGAACATCATACTCTCTGACCAAACTAAGTTCCAAAGGGTAACGAAGGACACTACAGCCGAATTAAAAGCAAAGGTCAACAAACTGATCGAAACTGTGAACGCCAAGAAATCCGGACTCCACCTGCCAAAGATCATTGGGGAATATAAACCTGGATATGCGTATGGAAATGTCAAGACGCACAAGCCTGGAAACCCACTTCGGCCAATCATTAGCCAGATACCCACACCCACGTACAGATTGGCGAAGCGACTCAACGGCCTGCTGACTCCTTATGTTCCTTGCGCCTTCAGCCTGAAGTCTCCAAAGGAATTTGTGGACTTACTGCGGGGCGCACGGGCCACAGGGATAAGAGCCTCGTTGGACGTAGAATCGCTGTTTACCAACGTACCTGTGGACGAGACAATCGGAATGATAGCCGACAGAGTGTATCGTGATCCAGCCTGTACTCCTCTTGACATGCCAGAAAGTATTCTGAGGAAACTACTCCAAGCTTGTACTAAAGAGGCACCCTTCTTGAGCCCGGATGGGCACATGTATAAGCAAGTAGATGGGGTCGCTATGGGTTCTCCCCTAGGTGTCCTGTTTGCAAACTTCTACATGGGTACCATCGAGCAAAAAGTCTTAGTCGACATGAACTTGAAACCGGCCATATACTGCAGGTATGTTGACGACATTTTTACACAGGTACCTGATGTCAGACATCTGCAGGAGCTGAAGGAGGCATTTGAGCAGAGTTCCGTGCTGCGTTTCACTTACGAGACGGAAAAGGATGGGAAGCTGCCTTTTCTAGATGTAACAGTCATGGAAAAGGGCGGAGGTTTCCACACTGCAGTCTACACAAAGGAAACAAACATAGGAATGTGCCTAAATGCCAACAGCGACTGCCCCGACAGGTACAAGAGGAGTGTTGTTAACGCATACGTCGACCGTGCTCTCAGCCACAGCTCAGAATGGAAGCAAGTCGACGAAGAACTCTGTAGGGTAAGGCAGGTTCTAGTCAATAACGGCTTCTCCAATGGTTTCATCGAAGACATCATAAGAAGGAAAGTGAAAAGCCATGCAACCTCCGAAGAGACAACTAACACAACACCTATACCCCCTATTAGACTATTTTACAGGAACTTCTTTTCCACAGCTCATAAAACAGAGGAAAGGGTCCTGAAAGATATTGTTAATAGAAACGTTATCCCTACAGACAAAAATCAGAGGATACAACTGACGATTTACTATAAAACCAGAAAAACGGCCAGCCTACTCATGAGAAACTCTCCAGACACGAAACAGAACGCTTTAAAAGAGACTAACGTCGTCTATGCCTTCAAATGCCCACTTGGGGACTGTAAGCTCCAAAAAACCCAGTATATAGGCAAGACAACAACATCTCTTTCTAGGCGTTTAACGATGCATAAACAACAGGGCTCCATTAAGGAACATATAATCTCTTCCCATAACCAAACCATCGCCAGAGAAATCCTAGTAAACAACACAGAAATCATCGATAGATACAGCGATAGCAGGCGGCTCGACGTTTGCGAGGCACTACACATCAAGAAGTCAACACCAGCAATCAACAGCCAATTATTGCACAACTATATTCTACCCACCTCAAGACTCCGCTCCAATATAGAAGCATCAAGAAATATGGACCAATAGGCTTTCTACAAACACTTCTATTCAATATCCATTGTTTCGTGTTCTGTCTTGTGTTGATACTTTTAATACCCTATTAATATCCTCTAATGCCACATCATCCTTCCCACCTTACTCAAATGTAATGCCACATCACCCTTCCCACCTCACTCAAATGTAGATATAAAATCAGGGAAACGCAAGTTCTAATCAGTTGTGTATTTGTGAAGTCTTTGAAAATGTAATAAGTTTTACGAAACGCGCCCGTGTCGCGTCAGACTAGAAATAAAAATGAATTTTGGAGAAGTGATTTTTGATTTACCTCCAACAGTGAAGCATAATGTACGAAAGATTGAGAAAATTCGTGTTAGAATTATTAATCTTACTTTTTCGGTCATATTTAATAAAATATATATATATATATATATATATATATATATATATATATATATATATATATATATATATATATATATATATATATATATATATATATATATATATATATATATATATTGGTGTATACTGGCAGCAGGTTTTCTTTCAAACATGTTTCATTGAATATGACCGCATATTCTGTATTTATTATTTTCTGGTTTAGGGCTTCTATCCCTCTATTCTCTTAGCATCAGGGCTTAGTTGAAATAGGAGTTCTCCAAAACTCATTTTCGTACTTTTAAGGTGAAGAAAAGAAGTGATTTACTATAGAATGTATTACACCTATTTATACAATTTGCACAACGTTTCGAACCTCCATGGTTCATTCTCAAGTGAAGAGACCTTACAATGCTGGTTGATTTTATACCCGCACTGAGTCAAGTGATAAAGACAATAAAGGTGAAAACATGGGGGGATACATAAGGGATAAATGTGGGGTGAAACATAAGAACAGAAGCAACTGCAGAAGGCCCATTGGCCCATACGAGGCAGCTCCTATCTACATACAAAGATTAATCCAGTGTAATTGGCCTGTTATGTTGGACATTGTCTTCTGTGTTGGCATCGTTATGTTCTGGTCTTGTCCTTACTCTCATGGTGGGTAGAGTAAATAGTTCCGTGATTTGGGTGTTCATGGTAGGTTGTTCTATTCTTATGTGAATTGCTTCGAGAATTTGTAATCTTCTTGCATCTTGGGTTTTGTCTATTATGCAGGTATTCTTGTTCAACATTTCTCTTGTTAGAGCGATGTCATGGGCTTGTCTCATGTGATTCCTAGGGGCACCGGATTGAAAGATGGCATGTCAAACGCCTCGTCAGCTTGGTCGACGTCATACCTATGTATGACGTCGTGTATATATGTATTTTCCTAGAATTGATCAAATCTACCAAGCCCGATGGAATCATCGCTTCCCTGGACGTTGAATCCCTATTTACCAACGTCCCAGTCGACACAACCATAGGAATGATACTGGACAGAGAATACAGAGACGAGAGCACCCCCAAATTAGACATACCTCAGCCACACTTGAAGTCTTCTCGAAGCATGTGCCAAGGAAGCCCCTTTCATCAGTCCACAAGGAGACATGTATTTACAAATAGACGGAGTAGCAATGGGCTCCCCCTTAGGAGTTTTATTTGCTAATTTTTATATGGGAACCATCGAAGACAGGGTCTTCAGTAGCACACAAAAACCAACAGTATATTGTCGTTATGTTGATGACATATTCGTAATAGTAAAAGACTCAGATGAGCTAATTGACCTAAAAAGACATCTAGAGAGAGAGTCAGTACTCCGAGTTACACATGAAAATAGTGAAAATAACTGTCTGCCATTCTTGGATGTACTAATAACAAAAACAGGAACCTCTTTAAGCACCAACGTATATACCAAGCCCACTAACATAGGATTATGCCTGAACGGTAGAAGTGAGTGCCCCAAAAGATACAAAACCAGTGTTCTCAATGCTTATATTCGTCGAGAGCTTACCCACTGCTCTGAATGTAGCAACGTGAGTAGAGAGTTTGAAAGAGTAACTTGTTGTAATCCACAAGTTAGTAGGGATTATTAGCTAGAGGATCATTACTACAACACTTAACGAATGATGATTGGAAGTACATGTTAAGTAGACAGACTATGGATCACATATCTAAGAAAGGTCAATGGATTAAGACCGCAGCTGCTTAGCCAAATTAATAATTCCTGGAAAGAGGACTCAGGCTTCTAGGAACAAGGTTACCGCTCTAGGGATAAGGTTAATCGGATTATACCTTCCTTGAGAGCGTGGTGAAATGTTTGAGGCCATGGTTGACTGGAGGCAGTCTTGTTGTGGGAGCTGAACTGGCAAGTCCTCCGAGGTCTCCGTTTGAGGCAGCAGCGAAGTGTAGCAGACAGCTATGCGAGAGCCTGATGTGATCTTAGTGACCAAGTCAAGTCTGCAGTATGTGAGTATTGAATATAAGACTAACAGGGTGTGGAGCGTTGTAGTAATCATTCCGTATTAGGGACTTAGGCGGAAGTTACGAGTGCAAGTGGTGACCGCGGAGGTCAAGTGGTCTATGGGTATTGGAAGTGTATTTACCTAATAGAGTATGTTAATTTGTTATTATTTGTCAGAGTCTATTCTTTGTAATTAAATGACAAAACCCGACGGCCTTTAAATACCTTCCATATGTTCGCTCATTGTGTTCCAGTACAAACCTAGTGGTACGCCTCAAGGGTCTGGTGTGTGTAGGAGTACATGATGGTAGTAACGGTTGCTGAGGCAACACCATTTGGTCACCACTTGGTCCGGGAGACATCTCTCGTCACGCAGGGTGCAGTTGCGCCTCCACAGATCTCCAGTATCATCTTTTGATACTGGTAATGGCTCGAAAGGGCCACCACTTACGGGCTATTCATGCCCGTGCCACCTCTTGGGTGGCTTAATCTTCATCAATCATCTGCTGAGGCAAGGTGTTATGTGTTGTGTAATCGCTGTGTTCGGAATGAACCGGGGTTCAGCGTCACGACATATTTGGTGGCAGCGCAAACAGGTTTTGGAACACTGTGAGAGATGAAGGAAGTGTGTTACTGGTTTAGTTGGTGAAGGAATGTTCGGGAATTGGTAGACGTCGGGTTGTGTTCAGGACGGTGGATATTGGAGTGAGGAAGGGAAGGTGTGTGGGCCAGTGAGTGGCCATAGTGGGGTGTGGGGCCAAGGTGTGTGGCCAAGTGGAGTGGCCACGTTGTGCGGCAGGGAAAGGTCCCCTAAGGGGTGGAAACAGTAGTGTGGGGAAGGGATTCGTGACGTTGTTAATGGTGGCTTAAACTTATAAGTGATCCTAGTGAGATTAAGGGAATAAGACCAAGTAAGGTTACTGTACGGCAAAGCGTCAAGCTGCTTCATACACGAGCACATAAGGGGCGAGTAGCCATGACGGGTACGGGTAGTAATAGGGGCACCAGTGGCCAGGCCACGGGTAATGTCGGTCAGGGTGAGAGTGGTGATAACACGGCGGCGTTGCTTACGGCGCAGGCGGCAGCGTCAGAGACAATTGGGCAGGTTTCACAGTGGTTGAAAAATGTGTTGAGCACGCATGAGACGACTAATGCAGGACCTGAGGTATATGGAGACATACCCACGTTTTGGGGCGCCAAACGGGATTCGAAAGGTGAGTTACTGACGGATTTTAGAACATTTTCTTTGCTCTAGAGAAGGCGACTAGTGTGGGGTCATGGTCGGATCAGGCAAAGATTGCATTGGCATATTCCAAGGTGAAAGGGGAAGCAAAAACCCTGCTCAACTCGGCGGAAATTACAGAAATAAATAGTTATAGCGAGTTTAAGCAGGAGCTGATAGATCATTACGATGTGCAGCACGATGCAGTAGAACTAAAGGCTCAGTTAGCTGCACTTAAACGAGAACCAGGGGAACAATTAAGGGCGTTTGGCCATAGAATAAGACTCTTGGGTGATGTGATTGAGCGGACGGAAACGCAGTTCACGGGGGTAGTAAGAGATTCTATGCAACGGAGTGTTTTTTTCGGTGCATTACCGCGGGAAAGTGCGTTACACTGCAGGGAAGCTAAGTCTTAAGGAAGCGGTGAAACATGCAGTGTTTTGGGCAGAGAATAGCCCGACACATAAACTGACAGAGGATGACATTTTCAAGGAAGTGTCCCCCTAAGGAACAGGCAAATCTTGCAGACACGCAAGAGAGACAGGCTCAGCTCTGGGGCCCAGTAGCTCAGCCAGTGGAGGATGGACCCGCGGCGGGGGTCACACATTTCAAGGGCAAGGGGCGAGGTGCTCCTCGACGTAACAACAATAAGGGCTGGGAGCCAAGGGTGTTCCAGGGACACAATACGAGTGGGGTGTCGTGGGGACCCCATCAGGGTACTCGTGGGCAGCGAGGAGGCTATAATCAAGGGGCACGTGGAGGCAGGTTCACTCCTGCTCCGCCAAGGTACTCGCCTGCTCAGGGAGCAACAGGAATGTACCACCAGAACCAGGGTACCGGTAGAGGGTATTCCCGGGGAACGGGGTACACTGCAGGTAAACACGAGCCAGAACGACCTAAGCAGACAAAAGTGTGTAAGCTGTGTGGTGACGGTAGTCACTTGGCCTGGCAGTGTAAGCTTTTTGTTCCGCCTAATTACCCAGTGTATACAGTAGGGGGTGGCGGACAGTGGTTGTGTACCGTCGGGTCGGGTCATCCCATAAAGGTGCATTTACGGTTAAAGGGCACTATCTATACAGCCTTGGTGGACACCGGTGCTTCCGTGTCCATCATGAGTCGTAGCGTGTTAGGATCAGACGTCAGGCTGATACCTAACAACAGGAGATTAACGGCGGTGGGGGATAATGCGTTGCGGGTGTTGGGTGAGACAACTGTGGATTTCCAGCTAGAAGATAGATGGTTTAAACATAGTTTTGTAGTAATACAGGATATAGGGCTGAAACATACCAACATTATCTTGGGAATTGATTTCCTCGAAAAATACTCATGTACCATAGCGTTCAGCGCAAGGGGGAATAAATTGGTATGTGGGGGTCAAGCGGTAGACGTTAACAAGGTGAGGAGTAGAGAAGGAGTAGCAGTAGTGAAGGTAACTGTGGTAACTCGGCTGGGGACCAGAATATACAGTGGGCAGTCACGGTACCCAAGGATGTCACCATTCCGGGAGAAGCGTCCTTAGTGATTAAAATGGCATGTAAAGCTAAGGGAGTAGACGTTGTGCAAATTGAGCCAGTGGATAATCCAGCAGGGTTTGTGATAATGGAGACTATTGAAGACATAAATGAAGGGGTAATTCGGTTGAGGGTTTTTAATCCCTCTCGCTGGCCAGTCACCTTGAGTAAGCATGCACAGGTAGCGTGGGGGCACCCTGTGGAGGAGATTATTGCAGCCATGTCAGTAAGTCAGAGTGAGGGCGATAAGGATAGAATGGATAAATTAATGGGAATAGTCGATAGGATGTCCATGGAAAGGGAGGTTAAGGAAGCCTTAAGGGGTTTAGTCAGGGAGTTCCCGGATGTTTTTGCGTTGAGAGGGGAACCCCCAGGGTGCATTACTCAAGGAGCACATAGGATTGACGTAGAGGGCGCACATCTAGTATATACGAGAGCATATAGCATACCAGTGGCACACCAGAGGGAGGTGAAAGAGGAGATAAGCCAGCTAAGGGAGCATGATATCATTGAACCATCCAGTTCACCGTGGCACAGCCCTCTCGTAGTAGTCAGGATAAAGAATGGGGGAGTGAGGTTATGCGTAGATTTCCGCAGAATAAACAAGCTGACGAAGGACGAAGCATACCCATTACCTAACATACAGGACACATTGACACACTTGAAGGGTACACAATATTTTACCACATTAGACCTGCTCAGTGGGTATCACCAGATACCGCTGGAGGAAGAGTCGAGGGAAATCACAGCGTTTAGTGCGTGCAACGAGCTCTGGCAATATAAACGACTTCCTTTCGGGTTGAAGTCAGCACCTGCTGTGTTCAGTAGGCTAATGATGAGTGTATTATCGGGGTTGATAGGTCCCACAGCGTTGCTGTACCTCGATGACGTAATCGTGCTGGGAAAGTCATTAGAGGAGCACATGCATAATTTGAGGAAACTCTTGCTAAGGCTGAGGTCACACAACCTCAAAGTGAATTTCGAAAAATGCAGTTTTTTTGGAGAATCGGTAACATTCCTGGGTCATACAGTGGGCCGGATGGGTATCAGTCCATTGCCAGATAAAACCAGGGATATTCAAGAGTTCCCAGTTCCACAGAACAAGAAAGAGTGCAAATCTTTCCTGGGGTTGGTTAGCTATTATCGGCGATTTATTAAAGACTTTTCAAAAATTGCAAGACCATTACATCAGATCAGTGGACTTGCAGAGTTCGTGTGGGGGAAGGAACAACAGCAGGCGTTCCAGGTACTGAGGGCTGCTGTCAGCTCTCGCAGTATCTTGGCGCACCCAGATTTTAGCAAACCGTTTCTGGTGTATGCGGATGCTTCTGGCGCAGCGATAGGTGGTGTGGTAGCTCAGGTGGATGAGCGAGGACGGGAGCGTCCCATTGCATTTTGTTCACGAGTACTATGTCCTGCAGAGAGGAACTATAGTACGATTGAGAGGGAAGCGCTAGCGATCACATTCATATTGCAACGGAACCGGTACATCTTGCTTGGACATGAAATTTGGCTCAGAAGCGATCACAAACCCCTTAAGTATGTGTTCGAGTCCAAGGAGCCTTGTCAGTGGCTGGCACGGTGGGTTACCTCGCTCTCAGAGTTTAACATTACAAACTTTGAACATGTACCAGGGGAAAGCAATGTGGTCGCTGACGCGTTGTCAAGGTGTCACAATGTAGCAGTGGTGAGTGAAAGGGGGGAGGAAGATGTGTCGTGGAATGTGAGGGAGTTGATACGGAGTCAGGAAGGTCACCCCCTGTGGGGGGAGGTAAGGAAGTTTTTGAGGGGTCAGCGTGCGGAGTTGAGGAAGTCACTTCCAGCACCAGTGGATGAGTTTGTGGTTGAAGATGAGGTGTTGTATCATCTTGGTAGGGCCTCGGGTATACGGTCTGAACCAGTATACCAGGCAGTTTTGACACCTGAGTTTCAGAGGACTGCAATGTATCTGTGTCATAACATCCCAGCAGCAGGCCATAGAGGGGAGTCCAAGACGTTGCAGAGGGCACGTCAAAGGTTCTATTGACCATCCATGGGTAAAGATATCAAGGTCTATGTAGCCTCTTGTGACAGTTGTCTGAGGTACAAGGCACATAGGTTGGGGGCGGAACCTTTGCGGAGGTGGCCGGATGTGAGTGCTCCCTTCGAGAGAGTACACATAGATCTCATTGGGCCGCTACCACAAGCTCATTCAGGGGCGAGGTACATATTTGTAGCAGTAGATGCACTCACACGGTTCACTGTGGTGAGTGCACTCCGTTCTAAGTCGGCAGAGGATGTGACCCAGGCCATGGTGGAAAGTGTGTTAACCAGGTTTGGGGCTCCTCAACAAGTTGTGTCAGACCAAGGGTCAGAGTTTATCAATCAAGTATTTCAAAGCATCGCGAGTGTGTATCAATTCAAACATACTCCAGTGCTGGCATATCGACCATCGGCGAATGGTTTGGTTGAAAGACACAATGCTGAAGTAATCAGTATTCTGCGGCATTTGACTGCAGATGATGTGCTTGCATGGGATCAGAGTTTGTCGATGGTGGAGTCGGCGCTCAACACGGCGTTCAATAGGTCGGTGGGAGAAACCCCACATTTTTTGTTGCACGGGTTCGATCCCCGACTTCCGTTCACGACGATCACAAGCAAGCAACCGCCATGCTATGCGTTAGACTTCAAAAGTGTTGTCTGTAGGCGAGCAACCAAGGCATTTGACTTGGTGAAACTACATTTAAGAAAGTCGACAGAGGTAGCAGAGGCATATTATAATGCGCGGAACAAGGTCCAAGCAAAGGTGATCAATGAAGGTGATAGGGTATTCGTGAAGCAGATGCACGCTCAGGCAGAAGGTAAGTTGGCACCCAAGTTTGTGGGGCCATGTCGGGTAATTAGCAAAAAGAATGCAGAAGTTAAGGTTAAGGTGCTAAACACAGGGCATGTGTTCTCCTGTCACCCAGACCGCGTCTATACACTGACTGGTCAGGCAAGTGAGGAGCCATACCCTATGGGGAGTGTGCCAGGGGAGAGCACACCAGCGGCTGAGGACATAGGTAGGGGTACGAGGAGTTGGCAATCAAGGGTGGATAACGCAGAACAGCCTTCGCAGGACTGGGGACAAGGTCCACAGGTGACGGTGACACATCGCTATCCGACCCGCTCTCGTGGGGTCATGAACACAGAAGGAGCATAGTATGTACTGTAGAGTAGTGCATGGCCATGGTAGTTTTTGTAGAGTGTGGGGTAGTGTGTAGAGTGTGGTGTAGAGTAGCGTGTGTAGTGGGTGGTGTAGTGTAGTGGCGTTTGGACGCCTGGTATGGAGTGTGGTGTTGTGGAGTGCATAGCGGCACAGGAGGTCAGGTGGTAGTGGGTATGGTGAGTATTGGCGTAGCAAGGTCAGGACGCTGAGCCTGGCTGTTGAGAGACGTGGTGTTATAATGAGGTCATAAGTGGTTGGGTTGACCAGAGGTGATGGTGTGTCGGAGTGGGTAAGTCTTATGGATAAGATTACAATGTAGAATTTCAAAATTTCAGGTGTTGGTGGTTGCAGTGGGCGAGCCAAGTAGATATACTAATTTCTCATTAATTAAGTTGTTACAGGAATCTCGCTAGAGGCGAGCCAGTAGCAGTATGATGCTGTAGTGACATTAGTTGTGAAATTATTTTAATGAGGTATTTATTGTGATAATGTATGTGTATGTATATACTGTATATTACCTCATCGGCACCATTACTGAGTGTTAGGCTTGAGAAGGTCCCCCTGGATCATGTCACAGAGTTTCAGGTAGAGTAGAAGGGAAGCTATGAGGCTACACTCAGTAATTCTAGAAAAAAAGGGGGGAGGAAGTAAAGCCAACGTGAAGGTATAGGCGAAATTCGCCCCCTGACATCAAAGCAGGGATAAGGGCCAGCTGCAATGGCTTTGCAGCTGCCCTCAGGCTATATACGGGGAGAGAGTAAGGAGCCAAGGGGGTGTCATGTAATAATGGGATCGAGCCAGGGGGCTCCGAGGGAATATTTTGCAGGTACAGCGGTCGGGAAGGTGTGAATACAGGTGGACACACTCTGGGCAGATGGGCCTAGAGTAATGTGCTACAGCTGTGGTGAGCACAGCAAGGAAGGATGACCAGAGAGCTGTGAGGTATCTACAGCGTTCTGGGGTTGGTGCCCTGGAACGAGACGGCAGCATAGACCCGAGGGGACATGACCCTGGGGTAGGAATCTCCGTTGCTCTGGAGGCCAGGATCACGTTAGCTCAGAGCAACGATGGGACATTGACAACATTCACCAGGCTGGACAGCCTGGGTTTTGTCTGGGTCATGGAGGATCTATGACCTAGCAACCATGGGACACGAAGACAAGAAAATGATGCTGCCAATTGTGGAGGAAGCCAGTGAAACATTGTGTGATCATTGTAAGCCCTTATGTCAACAGTACAGGGCAAGATGTTAAATTGTTATTAACTTGTTACTAAGGATGAAGAACCTTAGATATATATGTGTTGTGTATATATTAATGACTTGTGTCATTTCTGGTTAAGTGCCAGCATTCTGGTCCATGTAATATTATGGTTATGTTTGTATGTAATTATATGTTAGCAGTTTAGGTATATGTGCATTGTTGGAGATGGGAAAAAATATTACAGACTATTTTACCTATGCTAAGATGTGAATATAATGTATATGTTGTAGAAGTGTTGTGAGTCATGTCGGGGAAAATTTTAAATTAGTTCATCGTGTGTATGATGAACTTATTGGATGAATTTTTGGTTGTACATATATGGTGGGTGCATCCTCCAGGTCCTTGCACCAATGGAACCATTGCAATGATGCATATGGGGACATATCCGTGTTTAAGGAGGGGAGTGGTGTTGTAATCCACAAGTTAGTAGGAATTATTAGCTAGAGGATCATTACTACAACACTTAACGAATGATGATTGGAAGTACATGTTAAGTAGACAGACTATGGATCACATATCTAAGAAAGGTCAATAGATTAAGACCGCAGCTGCTTAGCCAAATTAATAATTCCTGGAAAGAGGACTCAGGCTTCTAGGAACAAGGTTACCGCTCTAGGGATAAGGTTAATCGGATTATACCTTCCTTGAGAGCGTGGTGAAATGTTTGAGGCCATGGTTGACTGGAGGCAGTCTTGTTGTGGGAGTTGAACTGGCAAGTCCTCCGAGGTCTCCGTTTGTGGCAGTAGCGAAGTGTAGCAGACAGCTATGCGAGAGCCTGACGTGATCTTAGTGACCATTCAAGTCTGCAGTATGTGAGTATTGAATGTAAGACTAACAGGGTGTGGAGCGTTGTAGTAATCATTCCGTATTAGGGACTTAGGCGGAAGTTACGAGTGCAAGTGGTGACCGCGGAGGTCAAGTGGTCTATGGGTATTGGAAGTGTATTTACCTAATAGAGTATGTTAATATGTTATTATTTGTCAGAGTCTATTCTTTGTAATTAAATGACAAAACCCGACGGCCTTTAAATACCTTCCATATGTTCGCTCATTGTGTTCCAGTACAAACCTAGTGGTACGCCTCAAGGGTCTGGTGTGTGTAGGTATACACGGTGGTAGTAACGGTTGCTGAGGCAAGGTGTTATGTGTTGTGTAATCGCTGTGTTCGGAATGAACCGGGGTTCAGCGTCACGACAAACTCAGGTATTGGTGAACAACGGATATAGCAACGCGGAAATAAACGCTGCTATAAGAAGACACTTGGACCGTTGGTATAAACCAGAACCTAGAACAGAAACCATAATACCTCCAATAAAATTATATTACAAATCAACCAAGCACAGTGAACATATAAAAGAGGAAAGAATAATGAAAGAAATAATCCGTAAAGGAGTAAAAAGCACTACTACAAACCAAAACATAAACCTGATAATATTCTACAAAACCAAGAAGACTTCCGAACTCCTTATCAAAAACAGCCCGAAGCCGACGGAGAACCCTCTACAGCAGTCAAGCGTTGTATACATGTACACTTGCCCCCACGAAGGATGTAACCTTCAATCTAAGTACATAGGTATGACGTCGACCAAGCTGACGAGGCGTTTGACATGCCATCTTCAATCCGGTGCCCCTAGGAATCACATGAGACAAGCCCATGACATTACTCTAACAAGAGAAATGTTGAACAAGAATACCTGCATAATAGACAAAACCCAAGATGCAAGAAGATTACAAATTCTCGAAGCAATTCACATAAGAATAGAACAACCTACCATGAACACCCAAATCACGGAACTATTTACTCTACCCACCATGAGAGTAAGGACAAGACCAGAACATAACGATGCCAACACAGAAGACAATGTCCAACATAACAGGCCAATTACACTGGATTAATCTTTGTATGTAGATAGGAGCTGCCTCGTATGGGCCAATGGGCCTTCTGCAGTTGCTTCTGTTCTTATGTTTCACCCCACATTTATCCCTTATGTATCCCCCCATGTTTTCACCTTTATTGTCTTTATCACCTGACCCAGTGCGAGTATAAAATCAACCAGCATTGTAAGATCTCTTCACTTGAGAATGAACCATGGAGGTTCGAAACGTTGTGCAAATTGTATAAATAGGTGTAATACATTCTATAGTAAATCACTTCTTTTCTTCACCTTAAAAGTACGAAAAGGAGTTTTGGAGAACTCCTATTTCAACTAAGCCCTGATGCTAAGAATATAGAGGGATAGAAGCCCTAAACCAGAAAATAACAAATACAGAATATGTGGTCATATTCAATGAAACATATATATATATATATATATATATATATATATATATATATATATATATATATATATATATATATATATATATATATGTATATATACATATATATATATATATATATATATATATATATATATATATATATATATATATATATATATATATATATATATATAAATATATATATATATATATATATATATATATGTCGTACCTAGTAGCCAGAACGCACTTCTCAGCCTACTATGCAAGGCCCGATTTGCCTAATAAGCCAAGTTTTCCTGATTTAATATATTTTCTCTAATTTTTTTCTTATGAAATGATAAAGCTACCCATTTCATTATGTATGAGGTCAATTTTATTTTATTGGAGTTAAAATTAACGTAGATATATGACCGAACCTAACCAACCCTACCTAACCTAACCTAACCTATCTTTATAGGTTAGGTTAGGTTAGGTAGCCGAAAAAGTTAGGTTAGGTAGTCGAAAAACAATTAATTCATGAAAACTTGGCTTATTAGGCAAATCGAGCTATGCATAGTAGGCCGAGAAGTGCGTTCTGGCTACTAGGTACGACATATATATATATATATATATATATATATATATATATATATATATATATATATATATATATATATATATATATATATATATATATATATATATATATATATATATATATATATATATATATATATATTAGTATATTTTGATAGCAGTCTTTCCTGTAGACATATATTATTAAATATGACCGAAAAAGTAAGATTAATAATTCTAACACGAATTTTCTCAATCTTTCGCACATTACGCTTCACTGTTGGAGGTAAATCGAAAATCAATTCTCCAAAATTCATTTTTATTTCTAGTCTGACGCGACACGGGCGCGTTTCGTAAAACTTATTACATTTTCAAAGACTTTAGTTCACAAATACACAACTGAATAGAACTTACGTATCTCCGATTTTATATCTGCCACATCACCCCTTCCACCTCACTCAAATGTAGATATAAAATCGGAGATACGTAAGTTCTATTCAGTTGTGTATTTGTGAACTAAAGTCTTTGAAAATGTAATAAGTTTTACGAAACGCGCCCGTGTCGCGTCAGACTAGAAATAAAAATGAATTTTGGAGGATTGATTTTCGATTTACCTCCAACAGTGAAGCGTAATGTACGAAAGATTGAGAAAATTCGTGTTAGAATTATTAATCTTACTTTTTCGGTCATATTTAATAATATATGTCTACAGGAAAGACTGCTACCAAAATATACTAATATTAAAGCGCACGACCCAGCAGCAAGGATTCAAGCCTTCACGATAAAATATCGCCAGGATCTGATTCGTGATCAGATATACAAGGCAGAGAATGAAATCAAAGACAACAAAACGCAACTACTTCATGCTACAAACGAGTGGAGAAATAGCAACATCGACGATAGTATCCGTACCCGCATTGAACAACACCTCGACATCCTCACAGACCAACATCACCTCAGCACTGAAACAAGGATTATCAAGAAACTAACAACATTATATGGAGGACCTATGGCAATTCCACGACCAAGAGATGGCTTCCTGAACCTTGCAGGAATTAACCTCACTGAGGACCAAGTCACTCTCCTAAATCTGGGCATAAACTGTCATGTTATGTCCAGACCGAGTGAGATGGCCCGGAAAGTAGAGTTGGAAATTCTGTTGGACGACATATTCGACCTCGAGACACAAAAGAAGGTCACTACCAAAGATACCTTACAAGCAGAACTTATTGCAGAAGGAGGAAAGAATCGAGGCAACTACAGAAGCACCATACTGTCCCCCGAGCTTAAAGCGGCAGCTAAAAGCCTTCGTGAGAACAAGGAGATAGTTGTCAGGAGAGGTGACAAGTCGCCAATATATGTCATTCTTAAAAAAGACGAATATCTGGCGAAAATGAACATCATACTCTCTGACCAAACTAAGTTCCAAAGGGTAACGAAGGACACTACAGCCGAATTAAAAGCAAATGTCAACAAACTGATCGAAACTGTGAACGCCAAGAAATTCGGACTCCACCTGCCAAAGATCATTGGGGAATATAAACCTGGATATGCGTATGGAAATGTCAAGATGCACAAGCCTGGAAACCCACTTCGGCCAATCATTAGCCAGATACCCACACCCACGTACAGACTGGCGAAGCGACTCAACGGCCTGCTGACTCCTTATGTTCCTTGCGCCTTCAGCCTGAAGTCTCCAAAGGAATTTGTTGACTTACTGCGGGGCACACGGGCCACAGGGATAAGAGCCTCGTTGGACGTAGAATCGCTGTTTACCAACGTACCTGTGGACGAGACAATCGGAATGATAGCCGACAGAGTGTATCGTGATCCAGCCTGTACTCCTCTACACATACCAGAAAATATTCTGAGGAAACTACTCCAAGCTTGTACTAA